>NC_092277.1:3897172-4244672 GCF_036320965.1 Panulirus ornatus | reverse complement strand
TGAGTAATGTGGCAGTTGAGGGAATAATTGGTATGCATGGGGTGTTCAGTGTTGTAAATGGAAATGGTGAAGAGCTTGTAGATTTATGTGCTGAAAAAGGACTGATGATTGGGAATACCTGGTTTAAAAAGCGAGATATACATAAGTATACTTATGTAAGTAGGAGAGATGGCCAGAGAGCGTTATTGGATTACGTGTTAATTGACAGGCGCGCGAAAGAGAGACTTTTGGATGTTAATGTGCTGAGAGGTGCTACTGGAGGGATGTCTGATCATTATCTTGTGGAGGCTAAGGTGAAGATTAGTATGGGTTTTCAGAAAAGAGGAGTGAATGTTGGGGTGAAGAAGGTGGTGAGAGTAAGTGAGCTTGGGAAGGAGACCTGTGTGGGGAAGTACCAGGAGAGACTGTGTACAGAATGGAAAAAGGTGAGAACAATGGAAGTAAGGGGAGTGGGGGAGGAATGGGATGTATTTAGGGAATCAGTGATGGATTGCGCAAAAGATGCTTGTGGCATGAGAAGAGTGGGAGGTGGGCTGTTTAGAAAGGGTAGTGAGTGGTGGGATGAAGAAGTAAGAGTATTAGTGAAAGAGAAGAGAGAGGCATTTGGACGATTTTTGCAGGGAAAAAATGCAATTGAGTGGGAGAAGTATAAAAGAAAGAGACAGGAGGTCAAGAGAAAGGTGCAAGAGGTGAAAAAAAGGGCAGATGAGAGTTGGGGTGAGAGACTATCAGTAAATTTTAGGGAGAATAAAAAGATGTTCTGGAAGGAGGTAAATAGGGTGCGTAAGACAAGGGAGCAAATGGGAACTTCAGTGAAGGGCGCAAATGGGGAGGTGATAACAAGTAGCGGTGATGTGAGAAGGAGATGGAATGAGTATTTTGAAGGTTTGTTGAATGTGTCTGATGACAGAGTGGCAGATATAGGGTGTTTTGGTCGAGGTGGTGTGCAAAGTGAGAGGGTTAGGGAAAATGATTTGGTAAACAGAGAAGAGGTAGTAAAAGCTTTGCGGAAGATGAAAGCCGGCAAGGCAGCAGGTTTGGATGGTATTGCAGTGGAATTTATTAAAAAAGGGGGTGACTGTATTGTTGACTGGTTGGTAAGGTTATTTAATGTATGTATGACTCATGGTGAGGTGCCTGAGGATTGGCGGAATGCGTGCATAGTGCCATTGTACAAAGGCAAAGGGGATAAGAGTGAGTGCTCAAATTACAGAGGTATAAGTTTGTTGAGTATTCCTGGTAAATTATATGGGAGGGTATTGATTGAGAGGGTGAAGGCATGTACAGAGCATCAGATTGGGGAAGAGCAGTGCGGTTTCAGAAGTGGTAGAGGATGTGTGGATCAGGTGTTTGCTTTGAAGAATGTATGTGAGAAATACTTAGAAAAGCAAATGGATTTGTATGTAGCATTATGGATCTGGAGAAGGCATATGATAGAGTTGATAGAGATGCTCTGTGGAAGGTATTAAGAATATATGGTGTGGGAGGCAAGTTGTTAGAAGCAGTGAAAAGTTTTTATCGAGGATGTAAGGCATGTGTACGTGTAGGAAGAGAGGAAAGTGATTGGTTCTCAGTGAATGTAGGTTTGCGGCAGGGGTGTGTGATGTCTCCATGGTTGTTTAATTTGTTTATGGATGGGGTTGTAAGGGAGGTAAATGCAAGAGTCCTGGAAAGAGGGGCAAGTATGAAGTCTGTTGGGGATGAGAGAGCTTGGGAAGTGAGTCAGTTGTTGTTCGCTGATGATACAGCGCTGGTGGCTGATTCATGTGAGAAACTGCAGAAGCTGGTGACTGAGTTTGGTAAAGTGTGTGGAAGAAGAAAGTTGAGAGTAAATGTGAATAAGAGCAAGGTTATTAGGTACAGTAGGGGTGAGGGTCAAGTCAATTGGGAGGTGAGTTTGAATGGAGAAAAACTGGAGGAAGTGAAGTGTTTTAGATATCTGGGAGTGGATCTGTCAGCGGATGGAACCATGGAAGCGGAAGTGGATCATAGGGTGGGGGAGGGGGCGAAAATTTTGGGAGCCTTGAAAAATGTGTGGGTCGAGAACATTATCTCGGAAAGCGAAAATGGGTATGTTTGAGGGAATAGTGGTTCCAACAATGTTGTATGGTTGCGAGGCGTGGGCTATGGATAGAGATGTGCGCAGGAGGATGGATGTGCTGGAAATGAGATGTTTGAGGACAATGTGTGGTGTGAGGTGGTTTGATCGAGTAAGTAACGTAAGGGTAAGAGAGATGTGTGGAAATAAAAAGAGCGTGGTTGAGAGAGCAGAAGAGGGTGTTTTGAAATGGTTTGGGCACATGGAGAGAATGAGTGAGGAGAGATTGACCAAGAGGATATATGTGTCGGAGGTGGAGGGAACGAGGAGAAGAGGGAGACCAAATTGGAGGTGGAAAGATGGAGTGAAAAAGATTTTGTGTGATCGGGGCCTGAACATGCAGGAGGGTGAAAGGAGGGCAAGGAATAGAGTGAATTGGAGTCATGTGGTATACAGGGGTTGACGTGCTGTCAGTGGATTGAATCAAGGCATGTGAAGCGTCTGGAGTAAACCATGGAAAGCTGTGTAGGTATGTATATTTGCGTGTGTGGACGTGTGTATGTACATGTGTATGGGGGGGGGGTTGGGCCATTTCTTTCGTCTGTTTCCTTGCGCTACCTCGCAAACGCGGGAGACAGCGACAAAGTATAAAAAAAAAAAAAAAAAAAAAAAAATATATATATATATATATGTGTGTGTGTGTGTGTGTGTGGGAAGTGAGAGACCAAATTGGAGGTGGAAGGATGGAGTGAAAAAGATTTTGAGCGAT
The DNA here is from genome assembly GCF_036320965.1 of Panulirus ornatus. Lineage (NCBI taxonomy): Eukaryota > Metazoa > Arthropoda > Malacostraca > Decapoda > Palinuridae > Panulirus > Panulirus ornatus. The sequence continues at coordinate 4,241,865 of NC_092277.1, read as the reverse complement.
TGTGGCCTGAACATGCAGGAGGGTGAAAGACGTGCAAGGAATAGAGTGAATTGGAACGACGTGGTATACCTGGGCCAACATGCTGTCAAGGGATTGAACCAGGGCATGTGAAGTGTCTGGGATAAACCATGGAAAGTTTTCTGGGGCCTGGATGTGGAAAGGGAGCTGTGGTTTTGGTGCATTACACATGACAGCTAGAGACTGAGTGTGGACAAATGTGGCCTTTATTGTCCTTTCCTAGCGCTACCTCACACGCATGCGGGGGTAGGGAGGTGTCATTTCATGTGTTGCGGGGTAGGGACAGAAATGGATGAAGGCAGCATGTATGAATATGTACGTGTATATGTATGTATATGTCTGTGTATGTATATGTATGTATACGTTGAAATGTATAGGTACATATATGTGCATGTTTTTGCATTTATGTACATACATGTGTATGTGGCTGAGTTGGGCCATTTTTTCATCTGTTCTTTGCGCTATCTCGCTAACGCGGGAGACAGTGACAAAGTATGATAAAAAATAAAATATATATATATATATATACCCTATCCTGAGCTAGGTACACATTTTATTAACCAACCCCTTGGGGTGGATAAACAGCTGGGTTGACTGTGGACTGACTGTCATAACCAGGATTCAAACCTATACCTATTGTGAATGCATCACTGTCAGGAACACTAATCACTACACCTTCATCTGGTGCTTTTCATAGTGTATGATATGAGAGTCAAGTGTAAATAAAATATACACTGCAAACTAAATACCTAAAGAAAAAGAGGCATGCTCACCATGCCATGAGTTTTGCTTGGTGTTAATGAAGGTAAAGATAGAAAGAAAATTGTATACTGTATACATGATTCTGTAAAGTAGTTTCATGCACTGCACAAGTGCTTTGCTTGCATTAATACAATAGCTTAGTACAATGTCTTCTAATAAACCATATTAACCTATTGACTACAGTGACCCCACATATTTTGTACATCCCCACTGTGGGACTTTTCAAAAAATAAAAAATTCTTTGATCTTTTACTTGTCTTATGAAAGTTACTTTTTCTAAAACACATGATAGAAAAAACATCTTGATAGACTTGTATTCATGCATGACAAGGCTCACAGATATATATTTTTTCAGGTGAGACAAAGGCTGTTGCCATGGCCAACTTTCCCCGCTGTATGGTGAATTCCTTACCATATGATGCAGTATGTAAGCACTTTCTTTGTTACAAATACATATATGCAGTTTCCTACACAATAATGCTATTTTTTCTTCAATAAATGATTGATCTTTTAGTATTTACCTTTATTTATATATATTTACATATTTACATACTAGTATATCCTAGTATTTTGAGTAATTACTTTTCCTATGGTGTACCTCAAAACATGAATCCTGCAACGCCAAATACCTGTTTGTAGTCTTTTTCTACAGCACAAAAATTTTCACTCCATATAGATGTCATTTTGAAGGAATGTACTATTTGAATCTAAGCCTCCTTTTCCACAAATTGAGAGACTCATTAATGCCCAAATCTTAAAATGGCATGAACTTTTCTTTGAATATCCTACAGAGATCATTGGTCACTGGTCAAATTTTCAGAAGTTTGTCACTACTTATAAGCTGCTTGTTGTGCATGAAATAAAGAAACCAAAGAATTTGTGGAAAGCAATCCATAGGCACAATTTACCAATAAACTTCAACGTTGATGTCATTGGTGGTCCAGTATTCATTTATTATGTTTCTTATTATGTCATCACCATAAAGAATCTTATACATTTCATCTTGAGTTATGTTATTGAGATGGACAGCCTGCTCCTTGGAGGTGTCACATAGCTATAATACTGGTTTTTATGTCACTGTCATGTTCACCAAGTTATTATCAAAATGCTCCACGAAGTAGTCCAGCTTCTTAGAATTCTTGGTGATGGGACAGACACCTGTTATACGTGAATCACTTCTATCAAAATCAAAATTGTGTTGGAGTGAATTTAGCAACATCCGTCCATGCCCACGGGGCAAATGGCCAGTGTGAAAAGCACTTTCCTCTTCACATTGGAACCAGGATCATCTTCACCTTCATTGCTGGCAGTATCATGCATCAATCTCCTCTTCCTCATACCTTTGTTCTCTCACATCCTTGTGAAAAGTACATTCACTTGATTCAGTATCATTCTCCTCAAAAACTTTTAAGTCTTGCACGTGGAATATGTCCAAGTAAAAGTTTGGATTTTCTTATGTGTAAGACAAAATTGTTACACTGTACACTTTGGCATTGTGATGAAACAAAAAATATGGACAAACATATGGAAATACCCTCTTAGGTGTCAGTCAGAGAATTCTCATTAACACACCTACATCCATGTCCAGACCTTTTGAAAATAAAATGAAATGTGGGATCCTCACAGTCAACCCCTGGAGGTAGAGCATCTCATATACATGAATAGCATATCAGCAATCAGTGGGTTAGCAGTGTTTATATGGGAAGAAAGGAGAGAGAAATTGTATGTCTTTGGCTTTGAATGAAACAAAGCTTAAGAGTAAGGAGGAAAAATGGCTTTGGAATGTACTGTGAGTAAAGTTTAGGGTCAGTTTGAGGGGTGAGGGCAAAGGAGGGGGTTCTACTTTTTCTAAGGAAGGAATTATGGGAATGTGTGAAGGAGTATAAAGAAGTGAACCCAAGACTAATGTGTTGAAAATAAAAGTTGATCAAGAGAGTTGAGTGATTGTTAGTACTTATGCACCTGGAATAGAGAGGAATGAGGAAGAGCGACAAGGTGGGAGGAGCTGAGGGAATAAAAGTGGTGGGTGATTTGAATGCAAAAGTGGGTGATTGGGAGTTGAGGGTAAAAATAGAGGGGCATGGGGTACCCACAGTGATTGAAAACAGTGAACAGCCTGTGGAGTTGTGTGCTGTAAAATGACTGGTGATTGGGAATACGTGATTTAAGAAGGGACATACATAAGTATATATGAATGAATGAAAGATTGATGGCAAGCAGTATTACTGGATTATGTCATAACTGATAGGCATACTAAAGAGAGACTTTTTTATGAAAATGTGCTGAAAGGGGAATCTGGTGGGATGTCTGATCACATCTTGATGGAGATAAGGTTTTAGGAAAAAAGGAAAAGATATGGGTGGGAAGAAGGGGATTAAAATGAGTGAGCTTGGGAAGGAGGCATGTTTGTGGAGATACAAGGAGAGATTAGGTGAAGAATGGCAACAGGTGAGAGTAAACAAAGCTAAGGGAGCTGATAAGGAATGGGAGGTATTTTAGGAAGCAGTGCTTACATGTGCAGGAGAGGTGTGTAACATGCAAAATGTGGGATATGGGCATATGAATATGAAAGGGTAGTGAGTGGTGGGATGAGAAAGTTGAGTTATTGGCAAAAGAGAAAAGAGAGGGTTTAGGCATTACCAGAGTGGAAGGTGTGCAGGTGACTGGAAGTTGTACAAGAGGAAGTTGTAAGAGGTCAAAAGGAAGGTGCATGGGCTGGAATGGAGGGCAAATTAAAGTTGGGATGAGGGAGCATTAGCAAGAGTGTTTTGGAGATGGGCATTGTGTGCAGAGAACATGACAGTAGATGGAGAAGTGGTCATAGGCAAAGAACAGGTGAGGAGATGGATTGAGTATTTTGAGTGATTGTTCAATGTGTTTGGTGATAGGTTGGCAGATGTGGTGTTTGAGAAGTGGAGGTATGAGAAGCAAGAGTCATGGCAAGTGGCTAAGTGAAATAAAAGGGGATGAATGCCTTGTGTAAGAACAGTGGCCAGATGGATGGAATGGGTGTGATTCTAACTGAATATATCAAGAAATGTGCAGAGGAGAGTGGATGTGCTGAAAATGAGATGTTTGAGGACAATATGTAGTGTGAGGTGGTTTGATTGAGTAAGTAATAATAGGGTAAGAGAGATGTGTGGTAATGAAAAGAGTGTGGTTGAGAGAGCAGAAGAGGGTGTTTTGAAATGGTTTGGTCTCATGGAGAGAATGAGTGAGGAAAGATTGGCCAAAAGGATATATGTGTGTCAGAGGTGGAGGGAACGAGGAGAAGAGGGAGACCAAATTGGAGGTGAAAAGATGGAGTGAAAAAGATTTTGAGTGATCGGGGCCTGAACATGCAGGAGAGTGAAAGGCGTGCAAGGAATAGAGTGAATTGGAACGATGTGGTATACCGGGACGTGCTGTCAGTGGATTGAACTAGGGCATGTGAAGCATCTGGGGTAAACCATGGAAAGATCTGTGGGGCCTGTATGTGGAAAGGGAGCTGTGGTTTCGGTGCATTATACATGACAGCTAGAGACTGAGTGTGAACGAATGTGGCCTTTGTTGTCTTTTCCTAGTGCTACCTCACGCACATGCGGGGGGAGGGGGGTTGTTATTTCATGTGTGGCAGGATGGCGATGGGAATGAATAAAGGCAGACAGTATGAATTATGTATATGTGTATATATGTATATATATGTATATCTGTGTGTGTATACATATGTATACATTGAGATGTATAGGTATGTATATTTGTGTGTGTGGACGTGTATGTATATACATGTGTATGTGGGTGGGTTGGGCCATTCTTTCATCTGTTTCCTTGCGCTACCTCACTAATGTGGGAGACAGTGACAAAGTAAAATAGATAAAAAAAATAATATCAAGAAATGGGATGAAAGTGTCGTTGATTGGTCAATGAGGATTTTAAGCATATTCATGCCTCAAATTGAGGTGCATGAGGATTGATGGAATGTCTATATGGTTTTACTATATAAAGAAAGACAAAGAGGAAAATAAGACTTGTTCAAATTGCAGAGGTATGTGTGTTATATATACATGGTACTTTGTATTGGAGAATGGTGACTTGAGTGGGTGTTTGCGTGTGCAGAGCATAAGAACGGGGAGAAACAATGTTGCTTAAGGAATGGTAAAGGATGTGTGGATCAGATCAGGTGTTTGTTTTGAAGAATTTCAGTGGGAAATACTTGGAGAAAGGTAAGGATATGCAAGCAGCCTTTCTGGATCTAGAGAAGTGTATGTCAATGTTATCAGAGATGCTTTATGGAAAGTGTTACACATATAAAGTTACCAGAAAGAGTTAGGAATTTTTATTGAGTTGGGTGTGTTTATCAATAGGAAAAGAGGAGGATGAATGATTCCAGGTGAAGGTTGATCTGGAACGAGGGTGTGTGATGTTCCTATGGCAGTTTAATCTGTTTATAGTTGAGGTGGTGAGGGAGGTAAACTCATGTGTTTTGGAGAGAGGAGCAGGTCTCCAGTCAGTTGAGAATGAGGGGTCCTGAGAGGTGTCATTTGCTGTTTTCTGACAATAAATCTGGTGGTAGACTCAAGTGAGAAATTGTGAGAGGAAAAAGTTTAATGTGAATAAAGATAAGGTTTACAAAGTTAGTAGTGGAGAGAGACAGATTGGCAGTAGTGTGGGTTTAAAATGAATGAACCTGGGGACATTGGAGTGTTATAGATACCTAGGAGTGGACACTATACCAGTTGACAGCATATGAGCTAAAGTCATAGGGTGCATGAGAGGATTTAGGTCCTGATTGATGAGTGTGTGGAAAGAGAAGTGACGGTAAAGATGGGTATTTTTGAGGAGGATGAATGATTCCAGGTGAAGGTTGATCTGGAACGAGGGTGTGTGATGTTCCTATGGCAGTTTAATCTGTTTATAGTTGAGGTGGTGAGGGAGGTAAACTCATGTGTTTTGGAGAGAGGAGCAGGTCTCCAGTCAGTTGAGAATGAGGGGTCCTGAGAGGTGTCATTTGCTGTTTTCTGACAATAAATCTGGTGGTAGACTCAAGTGAGAAATTGTGAGAGGAAAAAGTTTAATGTGAGTAAAGATAAGGTTTACAAAGTTAGTAGTGGAGAGAGACAGATTGGCAGTAGTGTGGGTTTAAAATGAATGAACCTGGGGACATTGGAGTGTTATAGATACCTAGGAGTGGACACTATACCAGTCATAGGGTGCATGAGAGGATTTAGGTCCTGATTGATGAGTGTGTGGAAAGAGAAGTGACGGTAAAGATGGGTATTTTTGATTGTGTAATAGTCCTGATGGTATTGTTTGGATGCAAGGCATGGGATTCAGATAAAAAAGTGAGGTTGATATGTTGGAAATAAAATGCTTAAGATCAAATTGTGATTTTAGGAGGGTTAATTTAGTAAGAAATGATAAGGTAAGAGATAGGTGTGGTTGTAAGAAAAGTATGGTTAAGTGAGCCAAAAAGGGTGTGCTGAAATGGACATAAGGAGAGGATGGGTGAGGAGAGGCTGATGAAGAGAGTATACATATCAGGAATGGATGGGACAGGGAAAAGGGGGGACTTAATTGGAGATAGAAGGGTAATGTGAAAGATGCTTTTAATGATCAGGACCTAAACATGTGGGAGGGTGTAAGGATGCACAGGGTAGAGCAAACTGCAGTGATTTGGTATACATGGGGTTTTATTAGGGCATATGAAGCAGTCAGATGAAACTGTTGAAAGGTCTGTGGGCTCTGGTTTTGGTGCCATATACATGAGAGCAAATGAGGCCATCTTCATCCATTCCTGGCATAACCTTGCTGCTCAGAAAACAGCAAGTGTGAAATACAATACACAGGAAGCATCAGACATACATTAGGTGTTACTATTACCTCAGACTTTTCAATGGACATATGGTGTGGCAGCAGTAGCACCAGAGCATGAAGTCAGAGGTGATATCGGAGTGTGTCAATTTCATTGTGCTTTTCAGTTCCAGAGAATGAGAAGGGTTTTGTTTAATTTTATGTGGGCATATCAATCTTTTAGATTTTCATTAAAAATTAAGAGGTTTATACCTAAACTGGTTGTCCTGGGATTGTTACTAATCAGAAAAAATTTTAATAGGTTACATTTTAACATCCTCTTATGTGCAGAATACCTTTAATATACTTATCCTTTTATTGAATCCAGCATAAGCAGAATATGCCCAGAGGTCTTGTTTTTGCCATTATTTTCTAATGCCAAACGAGCAGATAGTTAAAGCAAAGCAAATATCTGGCTGGGACTTGCTTCATTTGAACATATAAGTGATTATGAGCCATGGCCTCATTACTTCTTTTGAAATTCTATGTTAATGGTCAGGGCATACAGATGGAATTAGTGATTAGTTGCAGTTAGCATCAGGGTAATGAGAGCCAATTTTGGTTGACAGGAAAGTGGTAGTTCTTTCGAATTCTCATAACATGTAGAACTTTGATCTTAGTCGTTACAACAACTTTCAAGCACAGTAAGAGAATTGGAGTTGCCACCCTTTTAAGTATTATGAATGTTTACTGACAAAAGATTCACCCTCAAAATGTTTTATGACACATTAGATTTCTATCACTAGAGTAAAGATGTGAGATTTACATTCTTTACAATATACCTGCCGTTTAGATAGAGCAGGTGGATATCTGAAAGTCCAGAGGTCCTCCTGTTATTCTGTCCATTATCAGTGACATACATTTTTGTTGAAACCATATCCTTTTATACATTAAACTGTTCAGGGTAAAAAGAAAAACTTAAATCAATTCTCAAAATTCAGGAGCTTTCAGGGAAATTTTCTTGGCTGCCTCTTTTATATCCTGTCCTAGACTTCTGGGTATTTGATGTTCCCTGTTTCATGCCTGCATATGGCTGGAATGTTTTACTATTGTGCTCATGATGGGAGCCACTGGTATCACTCAGAAAGCTTTGTTTTGGATTTTAGAATCCATTTTATTGATTTTTACATGGAGTTTGGCAAATATTTGGCAAGATGATATTAATTGATGAGAAAATATTGTTGAGAGGAGGAACTGCTCCATGCTCAGATACCAAGAAGGGTCGGATTATTTTAGGTATGTGCCTAGTATTAGTATGGTGTTATTTGTTAAAGGATTCAAAGAGCTGGTCAGTCCACTATGTTGAAGCAACAAACAAAACATACCAATCTTTCTTGGAAAGGCTACTTTCCCTGTAATGGGCAATTGCTTAACAAGACTTAAAAAAATTTTTAATAGTTATTTATTTGTTGTACCATTGGAGATTTCAGGTGAGAATATGATCCTAGTACAGCAAAACATATTTTCTTCTTTCTTCTTTTAAACTATTCGCCATTTCCCGCGTTAGCGAGGTAGCATTAAGAACAGAGGACTGGGCCTTTGAGGGAATACCCTCACCTGGCCCAATTCTCTGTTCCTTCTTTTGGAAAATTAAAAAAAAAAAAAAACGAGAGGGGAGGATTTCCAGCCCCCCGCTCCCTCCCCTTTTAGTCGCCTTCTACGACACGCAGGGAATACGTGGGAAGTATCTTAATCCCCTATCCCCGTATTACCTAGTTGAAATATAATTAAAGTTTTCAGATTCTTTTTATATCTATTCCACAAATGTATTGGTTGTGTTACCAAAATGTTATTTACCCCTTATGTTAAGATTTATTATTACATGTATGTTGTGCACTAGGGTTGTATGTAAAAATAACGATTTATTAAATGTTGCATCAGATTCAATTTTAGCAATTTTATGGAATATACTCATGGATGTTGTGGTAAAGTCAAATCCATATTTACTGTTCATATATATATATATATATATATATATATATATATATATATATATATATATTTCTTTTTCTTTCATACTATTCGCTAGTTCCTGCATTAGCGAGGTAGCGTTAAGAACAGAGGACTGGGCCTTTGAGGGAATATCCTCACCTGGCCCCCTTCTCTGTTCCTTTTTTTGGAAAATTAAAAGAAAAAAAAAAATGAGAGGGGAGGATTTCCAGCCTCCCGCTCCCTTCCCTTTTAGTCGCCTTCTACGACACGCAGGGAATACGTGGGAAGTATTCTTTCTCCCCTATCCCCCGGGATATATATATATATATATATATATATATATATATATATATATATATATATATATTTTTTTTTTTTTTTTATATACTTTGTCGCTGTCTCCCGTGTTTGCGAGGTAGCGCAAGGAAACAGACGAAAGAAATGGCCCAACCCCCCCCACACACATGCATAAACACACGTCCACCCACGCAAATACACATACCTACACAGCTTTCCATGGTTTACCCCAGATGCTTCACATGCCTTGATTCAATCCACTGACAGCACGTCAACCCCGGTATACCACATCGCTCCAATTCACTCTATTCCTTGCCCTCCTTTCACCCTCCTGCATGTTCAGGCCCCGATCACACAAAATCTTTTTCACTCCATCTTTCCACCTCCAATTTGGTCTCCCTCTTCTCCTTGCTCCCTCCACCTCCGACACATATATCCTCTTGGTCAATCTTTCCTCACTCATCCTCTCCATGTGCCCAAACCACTTCAAAACACCCTCTTCTGCTCTCTCAACCACGCTCTTTTTATTTCCACACATCTCTCTTACCCTTACGTTACTCACTCGATCAAACCACCTCACACCACACATTGTCCTCAAACATCTCATTTCCAGCACATCCATCCTCCTGCGCACAACTCTATCCATAGCCCACGCCTCGCAACCATACAACATTGTTGGAACCACTATTCCTTCAAACATACCCATTTTTGCTTTCCGAGATAATGTTCTCGACTTCCAAACATTCTTCAAGGCTCCCAGGATTTTCGCCCCCTCCCCCACCCTATGATTCACTTCCGCTTCCATGGTTCCATCCGCTGCCAGATCCACTCCCAGATATCTAAAACACTTCACTTCCTCCAGTTTTTCTCCATTCAAACTCACCTCCCAATTGACTTGACCCTCAACCCTACTGTACCTAATAACCTTGCTCTTATTCACATTTACTCTTAACTTTCTTCTTCCACACACTTTTCCAAACTCAGTCACGAGCTTCTGCAGTTTCTCACATGAATCAGCCACCAGCGCTGTATCATCAGCGAACAACAACTGACTCACTTCCCAAGCTCTCTCATCCCCAACAGACTTCATACTTGCCCCTCTTTCCAAAACTCTTGCATTCACCTCCCTAACAACCCCATCCATAAACAAATTAAACAACCATGGAGACATCACACACCCCTGCCGCAAACCTACATTCACTGAGAACCAATCACTTTCCTCTCTTCCTACACGTACACATGCCTTACATCCTCGATAAAAACTTTTCACTGCTTCTAACAACTTTCCTCCCACACCATATATTCTTATACTTCTGTAATTTGAGCACTCACTCTTATCCCCTTTGCCTTTGTACAATGGCACTATGCAAGCATTCCGCCAATCCTCAGGCACCTCACCATGAATCATACATACATTGAATAACCTTACCAACCAGTCAACAATACAGTCACCCCCTTTTTTTTATAAATTCCACTGCAATACCATCCAAACCTGCTGCCTTGCCGGCTTTCATTTTCCGCAAAGCTTTTACTACCTCTTCTCTGTTTACCAAATCATTTTCCCTAACCCTCTCACTTTGCACACCACCTCGACCAAAACACCCTATATCTGCCACTCTATCATCAAACACATTCAACAAACCTTCAAAATACTCACTCCATCTCCTTCTCACATCACCACTACTTGTTATCACCTCCCCATTAGCCCCCTTCACTGAAGTTCCCATTTGCTCCCTTGTCTTACGCACTTTATTTACCTCCTTCCAGAACATCTTTTTATTCTCCCTAAAATTTAATGATACTCTCTCACTCTCTCACCCCAACTCTCATTTGCCCTCTTTTTCACCTCTTGCACCTTTCTCCTGACCTACTGCCTCTTTCTTTTATACATCTCCCACTCATTTGCATTTTTTCCCTGCAAAAATCGTCCAAATGCCTCTCTCTTCCCTTTCACTAATAATCTTTCTTCTTCATCCCACCACTCACTACCCTTTCTAATCAACCCACCTCCCACGCTTCTCATGCCACAAGCATCTTTTGCGCAAGCCATCACTGCTTCCCTAAATACATCCCATTCCTCCCCCACTCCCCTTACCTCCTTTGTTCTCACCTTTTTCCATTCTGTACTCAGTCTCTCCTGGTACTTCCTCACACAAATCTCCTTCCCAAGCTCACTTACTCTCACCACCCTCTTCACCCCAACATTCTCTCTTCTTTTCTGAAAACCCCTACAAATCTTCACCTTCGCCTCCACAAGATTATGATCAGACATCCCTCCAGTTGCACCTCTCAGAACATTAACATCCAAAAGTCTCTCTTTCGCGCGCCTGTCAATTAACACGTAATCCAATAATGCTCTCTGGCCATCTCTCCTACTGAGTGTGTTAGTGGTTTTCATGCACATGACTGGGTTATAGTGATGGGTGATTTGAATGCAAAGGTGAGTAATGTGGCAGTTGAGGGAATAATTGGTATACATGGGGTGTTCAGTGTTGTAAATGGAAATGGTGAAGAGGTTGTAGATTTATGTGCTGAAAAAGGACTGGTGGCTGGGAATACCTGGTTTAAAAAGCGAGATATATATATATATATATATATATATATATATATATATATATATTATATATATATATATATATATATATATATATTCATTTATTTATTTTGCTCTGTCGCTGTCTCCCGCGTTAGCGAGGTAGTGCAAGGAAACAGACGAAAGAATGCCCAACCCACCCATATACACATGTATATACATACACGTCCACACACACAAATATACATGCCTATACATATATATACACACACAGACATATACATATATACACATGTACATAATTCATACTGTCTGCCTTTATTCATTCCCATCGCCACCCTGCCACACATGAAATAACAACCCCCTCCCTCCCTCATATGTGCGAGGTAGCCCTATATATTTCATATTTACTTATTATACTTTGTCGCTGTCTACCGCATTAGTGAGGTAGCGCAAGGAAACAGACGAAAGAATGGCCCAACCCACGCACATACACATGTATATACATACACGTCCACAGATGCACATATATATACCTATACATCTCAACGTATACATATACATACACACACAGACATATACATATATACACCTGTACATAATTCATACTGTCTGTCTTATTCATTCCCGTCGCCACCCCACCACACATGAAATGACAACCCCCTCCCCCCGAATGTGCACCAAGTAGCACTAGGATAAGACATCAAAGGCCACATTCGTTCACACTAAGTCTATAGCTATCATGTATAATGCACCAAAACCACAGCTCCCTTTCCACATCCAAGCCCCACAAAACTTTCCATGGTCTACCCCTGACACTACACATTCCCTGGTTCAATCCATTGACAGCCCGTCGACCCCAGTATACCACATTGTTCCAATTCACTCTATTCCTTGCACACTTTTCACCCTCCTGCATGTTCAGGCCGCGATCACTCAAAATCTTTTTCACTCCATCTTTCCACCTCCAATTTGGTCTCCCAATTCTCCTCGTTCCCTCCACCTCGTACACATATATCCTTTTTGTCTATCTTTCCTCACTCATTTTCTCCATGTGACCAAACCATTTCAAAACATCCTCTTCTGCTCCCTCAACCAAACTCTTTTTATTACCACACATCTCTCTTACCCTTTCATTACTTACTCAATCAAACCACCTCACACCACATATTGTCCTCAAACATCTCATCTCCAGCACATCCACCCTTCTCCACACAATACTATCTATAGCCCTTGCCTCGCAGCCATATAACATTGTTGGAATCACTATTCCTTCAGACATACCCATTTTTGCTTTCCGAGATAACGTTCTCAGTTTAAACACATTTTTCAATGCTCCCAGAACATTCGCCCCTCCCCCACCCTATGATTCACTTCCGCTTCCATGGTTCCATCCGCTGCCAAATCGACTCCCAGATATCTAAAACACTTCACTTCCTCCAGTTTTTCTCCATTCAAACTTACCTGCCAATTGAATTGTCCCTCAACCCTACTGTACCTAATAACCTTGCTCTTATTCACTTTTACTCGAAGCTTTCCTCTTTCACAGACTTTGCCAAACTCAGTCACCAGCTTCTGCAGTTTCTCACCCAAATCTGCCACCAGCGCTGTATCATTAGCGAACAACAACTGACTCACTTCCCAAGCTCTCTCGTCCACAACAGACAGCATACTTGCCCCTCTTTCCAAAACTCTTGCATTCACCTCCCTAACAACCCCATCCATAAACAAATTAAACAACCATGGAAATGTCACGCACCCCTGCCGCAAACCAACATTCACTGAAAACCAATCACTTTCCTCTCTTTCTTCTCATACACATGCCTTACATCCTCGATAAAAACTTTTCACTGCTTCTAACAACTTGCCTCCCACACCATATATTCTTTATACCTTCCACAGAGCATCTCTATCAACTCTACCATATGCCTTCTCCAGATCCATAAATGCTACATACAAATCCATTTGCTTTTCTAAGTATTTCTCTCATACATTCTTCGAAGCAAACACCTGATCCACACATCCTCTACCACTTCTGAAGCCACACTGTTCTTCCCCAATCTAATACTCTGTATATGCCTTCACCCTCTCACTCAATACCCTCCCATATAATTTACCAGGAATACTCAACAAACTTATACCTCTGCAATTAGTGCACTCACCTTTATCCCCTTTGCCTCCTACTTATCCTCGTTCCCTCCACCCCTGACACATATACACACTCTGTCAATCTTTCCTCTCATTATCTCCATGTGACCATTCTCTCCATGTGACCATACCATTTCAATACACCCTCGTCTGCACTCTCAACCACACTTTTTATTACCACACATCTCTCTTACCCTTCATTACTTACTCGATCAAACCACCTCACACCACATATTGTCCTCAAGCATCTCATTTCCAACACATCCACCCTCCCCCGCACAACCCTATCTATAGCCCATGCCTCGCAACCATTTAACATTGTTGGAATCACTATTCCTTCAAACATACCCATTTTTGCTTTGCAACATAATGGCCTCACCTTCCACACATTCTTGAACGCTCCCAGAACCTTCACCCCCTTCCCCACCCTGTGACTTGCTTCCGCTTCCATGGTTCCATCCGCTGCCAAATCCACTCCCAGATATCTAAAACTCTTCACTTCCTCCACTTTTTCTCCATTCAATTGACTTGTCCCTCAACCCTACTGAACCTAATAACTTTGCTGTTATTCACATTTACTCTCAGCTTTCTTCCTTCACACACTTTACCAAACTCAGTCACCAGCTTCTGCAGTTTCTCATCCAAATCAGCCACCAGCGCTGTAATATTAGCAAACAGCAACTGACTCACTTCCCAAGCCCTTTCATCCAAAACAGACTGCATACTTGCCCCTCTCTCCAAAACTCTTGCATTCACCTCCCAAACAACCCCATCCATAAACAAATTAAACAACCATGGAGACATCACACTCCCCTGATGCAAACCGACATTCAATGAGAACCAATCACTTTCCTCTCTTCCTACTCGTACACATGCCTTACATCCTCAATAAAAACTTTTCACTGCTTCTAGCAACTTGCCTCCCACACCATATACTCTTAATACCTTCCACAGAGCATCTCTATCAGCTCTGTCATATGCCTTCTCCAGTTCCATAAATGCTACATACAAATCCATTTGTTTAGAAAAACATACATTCTTCAAAGCAAACACCTGATCCACACATCATCTACCATTCTGAAAACCACACCATATACTCTTAATACCTTCCACAGAGCATCTCTATCAGCTCTGTCATATGCCTTCTCCAGTTCCATAAATGCTACATACAAATCCATTTGTTTAGAAAAACATACATTCTTCAGAGCAAACACCTGATCCACACATCATCTACCATTCTGAAAACCACACTGCTCTTTCCCAAGCTGATGCTCTGTACATGCCTTCACCCTCTCAGTCAATACCCTCCTATATGATTTCCCAGGAATACTCAACAAACTTATACCTCTGTAATTTGAACACTCACCTTTATCCCTTTTGCCTTTGTACAGTTGCACTATGCATGTATTCACCTCACCATGAGCCATACATACATTGAATATCCTCACCAACCAGTCAACAACACAATCACTCCCTTTTTTTAATAAATTCCACTGCAATACCATCTAAACCCGCTGCTTTGCAGGCTTTCATCTTCTGCATGGCTTTCACTACCTCATCTCTGTTTACCAAACCATTCTCCTGACCCTCTCACTTTGCACACCACCTCGACCATAATACCCTATGTCTGCCACTCTGTCATCTAACACACTCAACAAACCTTCAAAATACTCATTCCATCTCCTCACATCACCATAGTTTGTTATTACGTCCCCTTTAGCCCCTTCACCGATGTTCCCATTTGTTCTCATGTCTTACACACTTTATTTACCTCCTTCCAAGACATCCTTTTATTCTCCCTAAAATTTAATGATACTCTCCTACCCTAACTCTCATTTGCCCTCTTTTTCACCTCATGCACCTTTCTCTTGACCTCCTGCCTCTTTCCTTTATAGATCTCTCAGTCATTTGCACTATTTCCCTGCACAAATCGTCCAAATGCCTCTCTCTTCTCCTTCACTAATAATCTAACTTCTTCATCCCACCACACTACCCTTTCTAATCTGCCCATCTCCCGTGCATCTCATTCCGCAAGCATCTTTTGCGCAAGCAATCACTGCTTCCCTAAATACATCCCATTCCTCCCCCACTCCCCTTATGTCCTTTGCTCTCTCCTTTTTCTATTCTGCACTCAGTCTCTCCTGGTACTTCCTCACTTACTCTCACCACTCTCTTCACCCCAACATTTTCACTTCTTTTCTGTAAACCTCTACAAACTTTCACCTTCGCCTCCACAAGATAATGATCGGGCATCCCCCTAGTCGCACCTCTCAGCACATTAACATCCCAAAGTCTCTCTTTCACCCGACTTGCACGAAAGATGCTTTTGGTTTGAGAAAGGTGGGAATTGGGCAGATTCGAAAGGGTAGTGAGTGGTTAGATGAAGAGGTAAGAGTGTTAGTGAAAGAGAAAAGAGAGGTATTTGGATGATACTTGCAGGGAAGTAGTGCAAGTGACTGGGAGATGTATAAAAGAAAGTAGCAGGAGGTCAAGAGAAAAGTCCAAGAGAAGAAAAAGAGGGCAAGTGAGAGTTCAAGTGAGTGTCATTAAAATTTAGGGAGAATATAAAGATGTTTTGTTAGGAGGTAAATAACATGCATAAGATAAGGGAACAAGTGGGAACATTGGTGAAGGGGGCAAGTGGGGAGGTAATAACAGGTAGTGATGAAGTGAGAAGGAGATGGAGTGAGTATTTTGATGGTTTGTTGAATGTGTTTGAAGATAGAGTGGCAGATATAGGGTGTTTTGGTCTGGGTGGTGTGCAGAGTCAGGGAGAATAGCTTAATAAACAGAGATGAGGCAGTGAAAGCTTTGCAAAAGATGAAATTCTGCAAGGCGGGGGGTTTGGATGGTGTTGCAGTGGAATTCATTAAAAAGGGGGTGACTGCATTGTTGATTTCTTGGTAAGGATATTCATTGTATGTATGGATCATGATGAATTGCCTGAGGATTGGCAGAATGCATGTATAATGCCATAGTACAAAGGCAAATTACAGAGGCATAAGTTTGTTGAGTATTCCTGAGAAATTATATGGGAGGTTGTTGATTGAGAGGGTGAAGGCATGTACAGAGCATCAAATGGGGAAAAAACAGTGTGGTTTGAGAAGTGGGAGAGGATATGTGAATCAGATGTTTGCATTGAAGAAAGTACTTGAGAAATACTTAGAAAAACAGATGGATGTGTATGTAGCTTTTATGGATCTGGAGAGGGCATATGATAGGGTTGATAGAGATGCTTGATGGAAGGTTTTAAGAACATATGGTGAGAGAGGTAAGTTGCTAGAAGCAGTTTTTACCAAGGATGTAAGACATGTGTATGAGTAGGAAGAGAGGAGAGTGATTGGTTCCCAGTGAATGTCAGTTTGCAGCAAGAGTGTTTGATGTCCCCATTGCTGTTTAATTTGTTTATGGATGGAGTGGTTAGGGAGGTGAATGCAAGAGTTTTGGAGAGAGGGGCGAGTATGCAGTCTGTTGTGGATGAGAGGGCCTGGGCAGCAAGTCAGTTGCTCTTTGCCAATGATACAGCTCTAGTGGCTGATTCGGGTGAGGGACTGCAGACTGCAGGTTGGTGATTGAGTTTGGAAAAGTATGTGAAAGGAGAAAGTTTAGAGTAAATGTGAATAAGAGCAAGGTTATTAGGTTCATTTGGGTTGAGGGATAGGTTGATTGGGATGTAAGTGTGAATGTAGAAAAATTGGAAGTGAAGTGTTTTAGATATCTGGGAGTAGATTTGGCAGCAGATGGAAGTGGAAGTGAGTCACAGGGTGGGGGAGGGGAGCGAAGGTTCTGGAGGTGATGAAGAATGTGTGGAAGGAGAGAGTGTTATCTCAGAGAGCAAAAATGGGATGTTTGAAGGAATATTAGCTCCAACAATGTTATATGGTTGTGAGGCATGGTTTATAGATAGGGTTGTATGGAGGAGGGTGGATGTGTTGGAAATGAAATGTTTGAGAACAATATGTGGTGTGAGGTGATTTGATCGAGTAAGTAATGTATGGGTAAGAGAGATGTGTGGAAATAAAAAGGGTGTGGTTGAGAGAGCAGAAGAGGTTGTGTTAAAATGGTTTGGACATATGGAGCGATTGAGGAAAGATTGACAAAGCAGATATATGTGTCAGAGGTAAAGGGAAGAAGGAAAAGCAGGAAACCACATTGGAGATGGAAGGATGGAGTGAAATAGATTTTGAGTGATCGGGGCCTGACCATACAGGAGGGTGAGAGGCATGCAAGGAACAAAGTGCATTGGAATGATGTGGTATACCGGGTCATGTGAAGCGTCCGGGGTAAATCATGGAAAGGTCTGTAGGGCCTGGATGTGTGGATAGGGAGTTGTGGTTTTCGGTGCATTGCACATGACTGAGTGTGAACGAATGTGGCCTTTTTTGTCTGTTTTCCTAGGGCTACCTCGCTGAAGTGGGGGATAGCAATGCTATTTCCTGTGTGGCGGGGTAGCAACAGTAATGGACGAAGGCAAGCAAGTATGAATATGCTCATGTGTATATATGTATATATCTGTATGTTTATGCACATGTATGTATATGTGTGTATGGGCCATTCTTTGTCTGTTTCCTGATGCTACCTTGCTGATGTGGGAAACAGCGATTAATTATAATATATATATATATATATATATATATATATATATATATATTTTTTTTTTTTTTTTGCTTTGTCGCTGTCTCCCGCGTTTGCGAGGTAGCGCAAGGAAACAGACGAAAGAAATGGCCCAACCCACCCCCATACACATGTATATACATACGTCCACACACGCAAATATACATACCTACACAGCTTTCCATGGTTTACCCCAGACGCTTCACATGCCCTGATTCAATCCACTGACAGCACGTCAACCCCGGTATACCACATCGCTCCAATTCACTCTATTCCTTGCCCTCCTTTCACCCTCCTGCATGTTCAGGCCCCGATCACACAAAATCTTTTTCACTCCATCTTTCCACCTCCAATTTGGTCTCCCTCTTCTCCTCGTTCCCTCCACCTCCGACACATATGTCCTCTTGGTCAACCTTTCCTCACTCATTCTCTCCATGTGCCCAAACCATTTCAAAACACCCTCTTCTGCTCTCTCAACCATGCTCTTTTTATTTCCACACATCTCTCTTACCCTTACGTTACTTACTCGATCAAACCACCTCACACCACACATTGTCCTCAAACATCTCATTTCCAGCACATCCATCCTCCTGCGCACCACTCTATCCATAGCCCACGCCTCGCAACCATACAACATTGTTGGAACCACTATTCCTTCAAACATACCCATTTTTGCTTTCCGAGATAATGTTCTCGACTTCCACACATTCTTCAAGGCTCCCAGAATTTTCACCCCCTCCCCCACCCTATGATCCACTTCCGCTTCCATGGTTCCATCCACTGCCAGATCCACTCCCAGATATCTAAAACACTTTACTTCCTCCAGTTTTTCTCCATTCAAACTCACCTCCCAATTGACTTGACCCTCAACCCTACTGTACCTAATAACCTTGCTCTTATTCACATTTACTCTTAACTTTCTTCTTTCACACACTTTACCAAACTCAGTCACCAGCTTCTGCAGTTTCTCACATGAATCAGCCACCAGCGCTGTATCATCAGCGAACAACAACTAACTCACTTCCCAAGCTCTCTCATCCCCAACAGACTTCATACTTGCCCCTCTTTCCAAAACTCTTGCAATCACCTCCCTAACAACCCCATCCATAAACAAATTAAACAACCATGGAGACATCACACACCCCTGCCGCAAACCTACATTCACTGAGAACCAATCACTTTCCTCTCTTCCTATATATATATAATATTATTATGATTAGTGGCTATCTCCTGCATTAGAGAGATAGCGCAAGGAAACAGACGAAAGAATGGCCCAGCTCACCCTCATACACATGCATGTACATAAACACCCACACACGCCCGCCCATATGCGTACCTATACATTTCAATGTATACATACATATACATACACAGACATAAACATATATACACATGTACACATCCACACTTGCTGCCTTCATCCATTCCTGTCACCACCCTGCCACACATGAAATGGCACCCCTCCCCCTGTGCACGTGTGAGGTAGCGCTAGGAAAAGACAAAAAAGAGGCCACATTCGTTCACACCCAGTCTCTAGCCGTTTTGTGTAATGCACCGAAATCACACCTCCCTTTCCACATCCAGGCCCCACAAAACTTTCCATGGTTTACTCCAGACCCCCAGTATACTACATCATTCCACTTCACTCTATTCCTTGCACGCCTTTCACACTCCTGTATGTTCAGGTCCCAATCTCTCAAAATCTTTTTCACTCCATCCTTCCACCTCCAATTTGGTCTCCCACTACTCGTTCCCAGCACCTCTAACACATATATCCTCTTTGTCAATCTTTCCTCACTCATTCTCTCCATGTGACCAAACCATTTCAATACACCCTCTTCTGCTCTCTCAACTACACTCTTTTTATTACCTCACATCTCACTTACCCTTTCATTACTTACTCAATCAAACCTCCTCACACCACATATTGTCCTCTCACATTTCATTTCCAACACGTCCACCCTCCTCTGCACAACCCTATCTATAATCCACGCCTTGCAACCATATAACATTCTTGGAAAAATTTTTCCTTAAAACATACCCATTTTTGCTCTCCAAGATGACGTTCTCACCTTCCACACATTCTTCAACGCTCACAGAACCTTTGCCCCCTCCCTCAACCGGTGACTCCCTTCTGCTTCCATGGTTCCATCCGCAGCCAAATCCACTCCCAGATATTTAGAACATTTCACTTCCTCCAGTTTTTCTCCATTCAAACCTACCTCCCAATTAACTTGTCCCTCAACCCTACTGAACTTAATAACCTTTAATTCATATATATTCACACACACACACACATATATATATATATATATATATATATATATATATATATATATATATATATATATATATATATATATATATATACATATATATATTGGAAAGGATCACAAGTATATTCCTGAGTCCACTGGGAAAATGAAACACAAGTTCCCAAGTGCACTTTCATGTAATAATCACATCATCAGGGGAGACACAAAAGAGAAATATAACAGTCAATTGATATACAACGAAGAGACGTAGTTATGACGCCATTTCGTAAACGTGATTGTCCGAGACAGACATCGAGCATATCATAAACTTATGGGGACAAGGTGAAATTGTTTACAAATTTTACAAACAATAAAGTTATCTAATTTCTATAGACCTTCACTGATATGAAGTTATAATTCTTTGTGTATTTAATAATACACAAAGAATTATAACCTTAATATTAGTTCTAGACAAATTAGATAACTTTATTGTTGATAGAATTTAATATATGCACAAAGAATTATAACCTTAATATTATTGAAGTTCTATACAAATTAGATAACTTTCTTGTTGATAAAGTTTGTAAACAATTCACATTTTTGTCTACATAAAAGCTACCTCGCAAACGCGGGAGACAGCGACAAAGTATAAAAAAAAAAAAAAAAAAAATAAGTTTACGAGACGCTCGTTGTATGTCTTGAACAATCACTTGTTTACCAAAATAGCGTCCTAGCTACGTCTCTTCGTTGTATATCGACTGTGTTATATTTTTCTCTTGTGTCTCCCCTGATGATGTGATTGTAACACGAAAGTGGACTTGGGAACTTAACATGTTTCATTTTCCCCATGGACTCATAGGAATATATATATATACACATCGAAGAGACGAAGCTAGCTTCGTCTCTTCAATGTAAATTAACTGACTGTTATATTTCTCTCTTGTGTCTCCCCTGATGATGTGATTATTACACGAAAGTGCACTTGGGATCTTTTCGTGTTTCATTTTCCCCATGGACTCATAGGAATATATATATATATTTTATTATTTTATTTTATTTTATTTTGCTTTGTCGCTGTCTCCCGCATTTGGGAGGTAGCGCAAGGAAACAGATGAAAGAAATGGCCCAACCCACTCCCATACACATGTATATACATACCCGTCCACACACGCAAATATACATACCTATACATCTCAATGTACAGATATATATACACACACAGACACATACATATATACCCATGCACACAATTCACACTGTCTGCCTTTATTCATTCCCATCGCCACCTCGCCACACATGGAATACCATCCCCCTCCCCCCTCATGTGTGCGAGGTAGCGCTAGGAAAAGACAACAAAGGCCCCATTCGTTCACACTCAGTCTCTAGCTGTCATGCAATAATGCCCGAAACCACAGCTCCTTTTCCACATCCAGGCCCCACACAACTTTCCATGGTTTACCCCAGACGCTTCACATGCCCTGATTCAATCCACTGACAGCACGTCAACCCCGGTATACCACATCGATCCAATTCACTCTATTCCTTGCCCACCTTTCACCCTCCTGCATGTTCAGGCCCCGATCACTCAAAATCTTTTTCACTCCATCTTTCCACCGCCAATTTGGTCTCCCACTTCTCCTCGTTCCCTCCACCTCCGACACATATATCCTCTTGGTCAATCCTTCCTCACTCATTCTCTCCGTGTGCCCAAACCATTTCAAAACACCCTCTTCTGCTCTCTCAACCACGCTCTTTTTATTTTCACACATCTCTCTTACCCTTACATTACTTACTCGATCACACCACCTCACACCACACATTGTCCTCAAACATCTCACTTCCAGCACATCCACCCTCCTGCGCACAACTCTATCCATAGCCCACGCCTCGCAACCATACAACATTCTTGGAACCACTATTCCTTCAAACATACCCATTTTTGCTTTCCGAGATAATGTTCTCGACTTCCACACATTCTTCAAGGCTCCCAGGATTTTCCCCTCCTCCCCCACCCTATGATTCACTTCCGCTTCCATGGTTCCATCCGCTGCCAGATCCACTCCCATATATCTAAATCACTTTACTTCCTCCAGTTTTTCTCCATTCAAACTTACCTCCCAATTGACTTGACCCTCAACCCTACTGTACCTAATAACCTTGCTCTTATTCACATTTACTCTAACTTTCTTCTTTCACACACTTTACCAAACTCAGTCACCAGCTTCTGCAGTTTCTCATATGAATCAGCCACCAGCGCTGTATTATCAGCGAACAACAACTGACTCACTTCCCAAGCTCTCTCATCCACAACAGACTTCATACTTGCCCCCCTTCCAATATATATATATATATATATATATATATTTTCTTTTTTTTTTTTTTTTTGCTGTTTCCCGCGTTTGCAAAGCAGCGCAAGGAAACAGACGAAAGAAATGGCCCAACCCACCCCCATACACATGTATATACATATGTCCACACACGCAAATATACATACCTACACAGCTTTCCATGGTTTACCCCAGTCGCTTCACATGCCCTGATTCAATCCACTGACAGCACGTCAACCCCGGTATACCACATCGATCCAATTCACTCTATTCCTTGCCGGCCTTTCACCCTCCTGCATGTTCAGGCCCTGATCACACAAAATCTTTTTCACTCCACCTTCAATTTGGTCTCCCACTTCTCCTCGTTCCCTCCACCTCCGACACATATATCCTCTTGGTCAATCTTTCCTTACTCATTCTCTCCATGTGCCCAAACCATTTCAAAACACCCTCTTCTGCTCTCTCAACCACACTCTTTTTATTTCCACACATCTCTTTTACCCTTACGTTACTTACTCGATCAAACCACCTCACACCACACATTGTCCTCAAACATCTCATTTCCAGCACATCCATCCTCCTGCGCACAACTCTATCCATAGCCCACGCCTCGCAACCATACAACATTGTTGGAACCACTATTCCTTCAAACATACCCATTTTTGCTTTCCGAGATAATGTTCTCGACTTCCACACTTTCTTCAAGGCTCACAGGATTTTTGCCCCCTCCCGCACCCTATGATCCACTTCCGCTTCCATGGTTCCATCCGCTGCCAGATCCACTCCCAGATATCTAAAACACTTTACTTCCTCCAGTTTTTCTCCATTCAAAATTACCTCCCAATTGACTTGACCCTCAACCCACGTGCTGTCAGTGGATTGAATCAGGGCATGTGAAGCGTCTGGGGTAAACCATGGAAAGCTGTGTAGGTATGTATATTTGCGTGTGTGGACGTATGTATATACATGTGTATGGCGGGGTTTGGGCCATTTCTTTCGTCTGTTTCCTTGCGCTACCTCGCAAACGCGGGAGACAGCGGCAAGAAAAAAAAATATTTATATATATACACGTGTAAGTGAGTGATTGGGTCTTTCTTCATTTGTTTCCTGGCGCTACCTCGCTAACAAGGGAAACAGGAATCAAGTTTGATAATAATGATAATAATGATAATAATAATAATATATATTTCCAGCGGGGGGCTGGAAATCCTCCCCTCTCGTTTTTTTTTTAATTTTCCAAAAGAAGGAACAGAGAATTGGGCCAGGTGAGGGTATTCCCTCAAGGCCCAGTCCTCTGTTCTCAACGCTACCTCGCTAATGCGGGAAATGGCGAATAGTTTGAAAGAAAGAAAGATATATATATATATATATATGTATATATATATATATATATATATATATATATATATATATATATATATATATATATATATGTATATATATATGTATATATATATGTGTGTGTGTTCATATTGTGAAATATGCTAGGTACCACAGTAATGAATTTATTGAATTACAAAATACCAAGATTTTCATGTTGTAATGAATATGTAATGAATATGTATTATTCAGGGTGTTTATCAGTTTGCTCTTTATATGTGACTTGAACTTACTTTCCATATGTTCAGATCTGAAACTTCATGAATTTTCATTTACTTCTTGATTATCAATTCTTTTGAATTTAGATATGCAAGTTTGTTGTTTTATAGACTGTGTTATTCCTTGACTGTTACAACCTTTTCTTGACAATATTAATATTCTTTTCTTTAGTTTTCCAGTTTTGAGGTATCTCATTCTATGATAACTTAGATTATTATTATTTAGTTTACAAGGCTTATAGTTTTATTCTTATTATGGTGCATAAGGTACTGTTGAGTATTTCTTTCTTTAAGGGATCAAAAATGTCTCCTGCCTGCTCCTTTCTTTTCTTCTAACCTGAGATGTATATAATGTGGTTTTACATACTCTCTAATCATGAAGATTGTCAGTTTGTTTTACTCCTATGATATTGGAGCAAATGGCTTTAATCTTTCTTTAAAGCTCATGAAATTTTAGTAGTATCTTGTATCAAGATACTTATATTTCTCCCTTATGTGTTTAAAACATAAAACTATAATGATAAGCTTCAAATAGTATGTAAAGTACTGAAGACAGTAATTGACACTTTTTGTTGTGATCATTATTATCAGCACAGGTTTTATATATGTATGTTTTATTAATTGTCAGTGAATTTGAAAATAATGGTCTAGAAAATGCAACTTTATTTTCTTGATGTTTTAAGATACATGTTATGATTACTTTTGAGAGTACCATTTATAATGTCATACATGGTAAGTGGAACAACCATTTTCTTCCAAAATATAATTGTATATTCATGATTATTTTATACTGATGAAAAAATTTAATTGCATTTTCATGTAAATCTAGGATATGTATGTTGATACATAAATGAACATAATGTCAACAAATATTGGAACATTGTTTGCTCATAATTTCATCTGATATGAAAGGGTGATTTTTATTCTGCATAGCATCAAGAACACAAAGTAATGAGTCCATTAATGGCAGCCCCATTATCCATCCATTCTTTTAAGCTAGATACTAGTACCATTATTTCATATAATACAAGCTTTAAACAAGCATGCTTTCTAAGCAATATATGCATGGTTTAGGTCATCATTTTTCCACATATATGGTTGCCATCAAACAGTAGGTAGTGATGGAAAAAGAAGTATACCTGTAAGGTATTAATCTGTATGAGCTATGAGACTTTAGCGTTAGTCCCATTTTTCGGTATGCTTGCATTTAGACCTACGTCCAAAGATTCAAGTTCATGGCACTGGCTCAAGTGTTGTTACATCGATGGGCCAATGTTTTATTTACATCATTACTGACTATCATATCACACCATTTCCCAGTTAATACCTCTGAAGCTTTATTGTTGTAAGTGTAGACTACAGTATGTCACAGATTGGCTTGCAAAGGTTAATTCTATTTGTTTAGCAGGATTATATCTGTTATTAGTAAGATTGTATTTGGTTAATGTGTGAGGTGTTGCTTAAATTATAAGCAGTTCATTACATATATTTTATACAGTGTATTTGTAAGCATTTTGTTTTAGACTATAGACTTAGTATACTAGGGTGTTTGTTCAACAATTTTGCCAATAAGGATGGTTTATATATTTTGTGACCAGTAAAATGTTCCACAATTTTTGCCAGTAAGGATGGTTTTTATATTTTATGACCAATAAAACATGAGGTACATATTTGAGTGCATCCTGTCTTGAATATTGTGTTTGGCACCACTGTGACACTTTCATATTTTTCTTGATAGACCTTTAATCTAAAGCACTGCTGTAAGAACAGTCTTCATTATTGACAATTTTGTCATTCAGTTATTCCAATTTTGTCATTAATTCAAGTTAGGGGTTTTAATACAAATATGTTGATTGTTTCATTTACCTGTTTCATCTGTAATTCGGGTAATCATGATATTTTATATTTCATATCACGTGAACACATAATGAATTAAAAGCAATATAATGTAATACAGACTATGGCCCGAAGTTCAAGCTTCCTAATGCCGCCTTTACACTTTCCTAAAACTGAGATTTGAATATTAAGCATTGTCATGAATCATTGTGTTTCTTGTCAAAATACCTTGTAGCAAATGAATCCATTTTAGAAAATCTTTTGAAAAAGATTGTTTTTCTTTATAGTAATTATACTATACTGGTAATGAGATATGCAAGGGATTTGAGCTGCACCAGAATTTTGTTTCATCATCCTGGAGAGATTTTTCTTTAGAGAATCATACTTGATAATTATTCATGATCATCTTGCAGTTTGTAGATGACGATAGTTTTCTGTGGAAAAGTTTTGTGGTATAGAAATTGGATTTGAAGTATGGTATGTAGAGAGGCTCAAAATTTTAAGAATTTTTACTCTCTACTTAAGATTGTTGGATATTAATACTTAATCCAGTAACTTCTTAAACAAGAGCTTTAATATGATGTGAAATATGAAGTGTGTTCTTTGCACCAAATCACAGGAATAGCTTTATTATTGGGCATTTAACTAACTAAGAAGTTTTTATATTTGGAATTTCCAGTGTCTCTGATTACAAATGCATACTGCATTGTAAACAGCATCCATCCAATTTTATCTGGCATGTTTTAGTCTGTTCAAAGTTTTCTGTTGAATCAGATAGAGAAAATGTTGTTGCCAAGTGAAAGGCAGTAGCAAAACCTAAAATTATGCAGCTAAACATCATACTGTGAATGACTTAAACCAAAATATTTTGAATATTAACTAGTTTCAGATATGTTGCTTATTGATTCGTATATAATTAATTTTTTTCACCTTAGCTACTGTTGTGTTAGATAGTTAGGAAGAAATACATAACTTTTGACCATTAATGTGGTGTAACAAGACTTTTCAGTAAAATGTTTATGGGAAGCAGTCTTATAACTGACATATTCTCATATCTGGGATATGTCAGATGATACTTTTTTTTTTTTAATTGGTTGTACCAATATCTTGTGTGAAGGAGCATATATCTTTCTTACATTTAGGGTGAGCCAGTCACATGTGGTAACAAAGGATTTTACTCTCAGATATAGACGCTTACCCTTATTGGTAATCACATTAGATATTACCTATGCTTTTCTTTATGATGCCAAAGCCATATAGTAAAGACTAAAAGTTTATGATAATTAAAAAGCTTATCAGATTTTTCTTGAGTTATATGCATGACCTC
This sequence comes from Panulirus ornatus, assembly GCF_036320965.1. Classification (NCBI taxonomy): domain Eukaryota; kingdom Metazoa; phylum Arthropoda; class Malacostraca; order Decapoda; family Palinuridae; genus Panulirus; species Panulirus ornatus. The sequence continues at coordinate 4,214,389 of NC_092277.1, read as the reverse complement.
TGTACTTAGCAGAGCATGTTAATACTGTAGGATTTTTGATGACACCTATTGACAATCTTGTCTTTTGTTTTGATTGATATATCACCCCACCTACTAACATGATCCAGTTAGCCTCATAGTAAATTTAGCAAATAATAAAACTTTGCAGATATGGCTCTATGAATTTCTTTTTGAATTGCGATATTCATTATGTCAACATTTTGTTATAGTATAGCTCTATCAATTTGATATTCAGTAAACTGAAAAGTCACTATAACTAATGTCAAGTTTCCATTTCTTCTCTGGAAGTAAATCTGACCACCCTAAGTTTTAGGTTAAACCAGAACGAAACAGAAATGAATGCAGTATGTGTGCATTTGTAGTTTGACTTTCAGCCCCCTGTATCCATTGAGCCAGCATGACTGTGTGGTGACCCGATTCTTCAGTTAACATTACTAACCATTTAGATGACCACTTAGATGGCTTCTGAACATAACAAGGAAAGGAAGTGTATGTTGTACTTATTTCAGACAAAAGTGGTGTCAGTTCATTTGTAAGAAAGATAAAAATGGTGCAGAGAGAGAAATTATATATGTAACCAATAAGATTATATGTGGAAAGACTATATATTCTTATGAAATGATGACGACTAAAATGCTTTGAAATTTCTATGGTGGATGGTTAAAAGATTTTAAGATTTAATATATCTTTACAAATTTAAGTGATGAAAAACAACCAGCCAATCCCAGAACCCTCACTTCATAAGCAGTTTCTCCTATTTTCAAGCATTTAATCTACACTACAGTACAACTGTCAAATCCAGGAACACCAAAAAAGCTTAAAGGACTGTAAGTTAAAATCATATGTAACTGATTTTTCTAAAACTAATGTAATTTTCTGCCCATCTGATTTTAGCCAGGCCACAACCGAGTCACAGAACTGGTTAAAATATATTTCTTCTTATAGTTATTGTTGTGCAATAATATTCAATGCAGACTTTATTATAAATTGTTTTCTGTCCTGTCTCTGAGGGGGTCAGTTTTGCATGTCAAACAGAATCTCTGACTCTATGAAGACATTCTTATTTTAGAAATTTTGTATAAACTTGGATATTGTACTAAAGAGTAAATATGCTTTTTGTTTGTACAGCTTCATAACTAGTTGTAATTATATCAGTGTTCTAAAACTATAGTATGTTGTGTAAGGTTGTATTAGTATTGGTTACCCTTTTCTTATCTTCACTTCGACTAAATGTGGTTAATAAGAATAGCTGTAATTCAGTTCTAGCAAATTATCATATTTTGTTTATAGGTAACTGTGAGCTACATGATAATCTTCCTCACAAAATGTAATAAATCATTTGGCCATGAATGTTTTTACATACAGGAGTTGTTTAATGGTTTACTTTCACGTGAGCAATGATGATTCTCCAGTGTAACTGTTTACCCCAAACATTATCTTTTATTGACACATTGAAAGTGAAGAAAATTAAACACTTTTTTACTTGCTTAGTTAGTCATTTTCTAGATTTTAACAAGTTGTCCCATTTGAAATAAGTTCTGAAATTTTTGGACCATAATTCACCTTAGTTAAGGAAGCACTGACTTGTAAAGTTTATCATCCAATCATGTCATTAAACATGTCATTCTTTGGTCGGTCTCAAACATCCTTAGTATTGTATACAGAAAGTCACTGTTACCAATACTGATAGCCTCTAGCCAGGTGTTGATGGAAAAGAAAATGGAAGTGCAATTAATAGTATAACATTGTTACAGATAAGTGTATTAGTGTGGCTCTCTAGGTTGATATTAGTTAAAAGTCAAGTTTGTTACTGGTGCATCCTATTTTCTCAGTTTATCAACTTGTATATTAGTCATAATTAGGCCTTACCCTCTTTGCATTTTAAGATAGTACAAGTTGTACCTCTCTACTCTGGCGCTCTGTGATCCGACACATTTTGAATCTGCTGCCATTAGTTTGTGGACCTGCCACCAGGGCGACACTGTTAGCAGTGCTAAGGTGCCAAAATTCATTCACACTTCAGCCAAGCTAATTAACAGTCCTGTTAATCTCTTACAGCCCCAGAACAAGTGTATAATGCTGACAAATCTACCTTGTATTGGTGTCATATGCCACGAAAAACCCTGGCCCAAGGTATTGAGGAGTAAGGATTCCAAAGATAGGGTAACAATTCTTGGTTGCAGCAATGCTGTAGGTTCACATAAAACCAAGGAGATGGTAATTGGTAAGGGTATTCACCCAAGGGCTTTAAAGGGGTCAATTTCTGTTTTCTGGCATTTTCTGTGGTCTGGCAATGACCAGGTCTCAAGGTTCCCTGATTAAAGAGATACAACCTGTACTAAAATTACTTTAATAATAATCACACAGCTTGAATTTGTTGTATTAGTGCCCAGTTTAAGATTCTTATCAGTTACTACTATTCTTAATATACAAAAATATGCAATTATGGTTATGTTAGGCATACTAAAAGTTTTCAGGAACATTACTCGAGTCATGTATTTTCATTATGTTTTCATCACAATGATGTTTGCTTGTGGATTTTATTCAAATATATGTCTAAAAGTTTAAATATATTTAATGATTTGAGTAATTCTACTGAGAATTAGGAAGTAGCATATTGTATGTTGCAGCACTGTAAACATCTGATGTGGTCATTAAATGCAGAGTAACATCAATAGCAGTGTTTTCCTTAACATGGACCAAGAAAGGCTGCATTGTGTTTCATTTAAACATTATGATATTAGGCCTTTCAACATGTCAGCACACTGGTTTGAAATGTCTATTTTGAGACATATGTGTACACTTTATTTTATATTTCCACATTCAGAGGACAATAGCAGATATGCACACATAGTATTCCTCAAATATTTTCAGAACTAATCTTCTTAATATGTCAGAGACTCAGTACTCACACATCCCTATACTAAGGGGAGAGAGGTCATTACACTATGGTAAGGAAGTACACAAATGGTGATCTCATATGACATGGCTTTATTGTAGGTCAGGGCTTCTCAAGCATTTTTGTGAAGGAACCCAAAATTCAGGATTCACACCTTTCATGACCCCAAACATCAATTAAGTTCAGTAGGATTTTCTCCCAGTGTTGAATCTGAGAGAGAGCTATAACTTAAGTGTTAGATACAGAAGCATTTAGTTAGAAGTAATTTTTTTTTAATGGAATGAGTCTGATTAAGGATGGTTATATGAGACTGGTTCATACAAATCACATATCACTTACTTTGATTCTAAAAATGATTCTATAATATCTTTCTCAACCAGCGTGAAAAACATCTGGAAAAACTCGTAGGGTATTTTCGTAGTGTTGAACATAATTTGTTTACTTTTTCATTAAGAGAAAATGATGGCAGTCAATCCATGAATTAATGAAACAGAGTGGTATAGTTTGTATTTTTTGCACCAAGTTGCCTTTCCTGCCTTTACAATATAGTGTCAAGAAGAGACAAACAACAGTTTTATTCACTCAGTCCATTCTCCAGCTGTCAAGTATATTGTTCATGCAAGATTTAGTTTAAATTCATAATGCAAAATAATAGCCAAGGAAGAATTGCAAAATCATCCTGTGGTGGGGAAATGAATCAGGTGCAAACAGATATGTTTTGAAAATATAAACTGTTAATACTGGTCCATGTTCAGAAGCCACAGTTTTCAGAATTGGCATCATTCTGATGCATTTTTAAGGAGGCATCACTCAGATGCTTCTTCTGAAGAGTGCTCATTGGTTTCTCTTTCCTGCAAGCATGGTTAGGGCACATGGCCAAAGGAATGCTCATCAAGTATCTCTAAGGACCAAAAATTAAAATATTTAAATTATCTAAATCTAAACAAACCGGTTGCGAGTTAAGTAGCAGAAAGAGGGTATGAGGATTAGGCTTCTCCTCTTTAGGTTGCCACTTTTCAATGTCCCGTATAAGTTATATGAATAGAATGGTGATATGTAAGAAGCAAATATATGCTTTATTTTTCTCGAGTCAGCACCATCCATTCCTTTCTACTAGCTTGCCATGATTATCTTTCACCACCTTTGTGGGTGTTGCTGATCTGTGATTACTGGTTACCCACATGTACCATATGTATTTGAGTAGGCCTGCCCCTCACCACCTTCAAGGCACAGTCACTACCTTCTTGCTGCCTCTCCTTATCACCCAAACATGTACCATGACTACACCAAACAGGTTCCTGTGTACTGACTGTTTTTTATTTTTGCCATAAATGCAGCTAATTCATTATGAACCCTACCCATCATGTGGACATTGGCAAAGAAGAGGATACAGAGTGCACAAAAGGTCCAGGGACTGGGCCTTAATGATTGAAATACATTACAGGTTACATAGAAGTGTTAACATGGTTTGCACAACACAATGAATTATTTGGCATTTTACATGGGTCATAAAGTTTCAACAGCTGAACAACAGTGATTGGGTTACATGTCAAGATAAGTAAGAAAAGAACTATTTACAGTAAGCAAAGTTATTTTCAAGTATCTAAAGTAGAATATTGTTAGGGATAAAATGTTTACAACAGACAAACATAATGTTCCTGGGTGTGGGAATTACTTTGTTGGAAAATTTTACATTTGGTCTGCTTACTAACAACAGGAGGGGAAACTCCCATGTGTATCTATTTTCCAGCCTAAGTTGGCATCAGCATTACGACGTCCCATGTATTCTCCGTGTGTCGTAGAAGGCGACTAAAGGGGCAGGAGCGGAGAGTTGTTTCCCTTTTCTAAAAAGGGAAACAGAAGGAGACAAGCAGGGGAGTTTTCATCCAACTCGAAGGCTCAGATTGGGGTGTCTGAATGTGTGTCGATGTAACCAAGATGAGAAGAAAGGAGAGATAGGTAGTATGTTTGAGGAAAGAAACCTGGATGTTCAGGCTCTGAGTGAAACAAAGCTCAAGGGTAAAGGGGAAGAGTGGTTTGGGAAAGTCTTGGGAGTAAAGTTAGGGGCTGGCAAGAGGGCGAGCTAAGGAAGGAGTATGTGTTAGAGTGTAAGAAAGTAAATTCTGGATGGAGAGAGATGGTTGATTATTGGTGCCTATGCACCTGGTCATGAGAAGAAAGATCATGAGAGGCAAGAGTTATGGGAGCAGCTAAATGAGTGCATTAGCAGCTTTGATGCACAAGACCAGGTTATAGTGATGGGTGATTTGAATGCAAGGGTGAGTAATGAGTAACTGGGGGGGTTCAGTGTTGTACATGGAAATGGTGAAGAGCTTGTGGATTTGTGTGCTGAAAAAAGACTGGTGATTGGGAATAAATGGTTTAAAAAGAGAGATATATATATATATATAAGTATACGTATGTGAGTAGCAGAGATGGTCAAAGGGCATTACTGGATTACGTGTTAACTGATAGACATGTAAAAGAGAGACTTTTGGATGTTAATGTGCTGATAGGGGCAGCTGGAAGGATGTCTGATCACTATCTTGTGGAGGTGAAGGTGAAGATTTGTAGAGGTTTTCAGTAAAGAAGAGAGAATGTTGGGGAGAAGAGAGTGGTGAGAGTAAGTGAGCTTGGAAAGGACACTTGTGTGAGGAAGCACCAGGAGAGATTAAGTGTAGAGTGGCAAAAGGTGAAAGCTAATGATGTGAGGAGAGTGCGTGAGGAATGGGATGTATTTAGGGAAGCAGTGATGGCTTACACAAAAGATGCGAGTGGCATCAGAAAGGTGGGAGGTGGGCGGATTAGAAAGGCCAGTGAGCAGTGGGATGAAGAAGAAAAGTTGTTAGTGAAACAGAAAAGAGAGGCATTTGGATGATACTTGCTGGAAAGTAGTGCAAATGGTAGGGGGAGGTATAGAAGAAAGCAGGAGGTCAAGAGAAAGGTACAAGAGTTGGAAAAGAGGGCAAATGAGAGTTGGTTTGAGAGTATCATTAAATTTTAGGGAGAATAAAAAGATGTTTTTGGAAGGAGGTATAAAACATGCATAAGACAGGAGAACAATTGGGAACATCAGTGAAGGGGGCAAGTGGGGAGATGATAACAGATAGTGATGAAGTGAGAGGGAGATGGAGTGAGAATTTTGAAGGTTTGATGAATGTGTTTGATGATAGAGTGGCAGATATAGGGTGTTTTGTTTGGGATGGTGTGAGAAGTGAGAGGGTCAGGGAGAATGGTTTGGTGAAGAGAGAAGAGGTAGTAAAAGCTTTGCGGAAGATGAAAGCCAGCAAGGCGGTGGGTTTGGATGGTATTGCAGCGTAATTCATTAAAAAAAGAAGTTGACTGTGTTGCTGATTGGTTGGTAAGGATATTCAATGTATGTATGGACCATGAAGTGCCTGAATATTGGCAGAATGCATGCATAATGCCATTGTACAAAGGCAAAAGGGATAAAGATGAGTGTTCAGACTACAGAGGCATAAGTTTGTTGAGTATTCTTGGAAAATTATATGGGAGGGTATTGATTGAGAGGGTGAAGGCATGTACAGAGCATCAGATTGGGGAAGAACAGTGTGGTTTCAGAAGTGGTAGAGGATGTAAGGATCAGGTATTTGCTTTGAAGAGTGTATCTGAGAAATACTTAGAAAAACAGATGGATTCAGATGGATTTGTATGTAGCATTTATGGATATGGAGAAGGCATATGATAGGGTTGATAGAGATGCTTTGTGGAAGGTTTTAAGAGTATATGGTGTGGGAGGTAAGTTACTAGAAGCAGTGAAACATTTTACCAAGGATGTAAGGCGTGTGCACAAGTAGGAAGAGAGGAGAGTGATTGCTTCCCAGTGAATGTCGGTCTGTGGCAGGGGTGTGTGATGTCCCCATTGTTGTTTAATTTGTTTATGGATGGGGTGGTTAGGAAGGTAAATGCAAGAGTTCTGGAGAGAGGGGCAAGTATGCAGTCTGTTGTGGATGAGAGGGCCTGGGAAGTGAGTCAGTTGTTGTTTGTCATTGATACAGCTCTAGTGGCTGATTCATGGGAGAAACTGCAGACGTTTGTAACAGAGTCTCAAAAAGTGTGTGAAAGGAGAAAGTTGAGAGTAAATGTGAATAAGAGCTAGGTTATTAGGTTCAGGAGGGTTGAGGGAAATGTTTATTGGGAGGTAAGTTTGAATGTAGAAAAATTGGAGGAAGTGAAGTGTTTTAGATATCTGGGAGCGGACTAAGCAGTGGATGGAACCATGGAAGCAGAAGTGAGCCACAGGGTAGGGAAGGGGGTGAAGGTTTTGGGAGCGATGAAGAATGTGTGGAAGGAGAGAACGTTATCTCGAAGAGCACAAATGGGTATGTTTGAAGGAATAGTAGTTCCAACAATGTTATATGGTTATGAGGCATGGGCTATAGATAGAGTTGTACAGAGGAAGGTGGATGTGTTGGAAATGAAATGTTTGAGGACGGCATACGGTGTGAGGTAGTTCCATAGTATAGGTAATGTATGGGTAAGAGGGTGTGTTGAAGATGAGCTTTGGAGGAATATTGAGGAATGGACGAATTTAGAGATGTATATGAGCTGGTTTGATGCATACCAACATGGAGAGTGAGGATGAGTGAAGTGATGTTAGATTTTCTGGTGCTACATTGTGAACAGGGATGGAGTGTGTGTTATACTGGGGAGTGGTAGCACAGGATGAAAGGCAGAAAGTGTTGGGTACATGTGCAATGTAATGTGTGCATAATGTGTGGTTAGGTGATATGTGAGTAGTAATGTGATATTGTGGCATTTATGTTATATTTGGTGCATTGAGGGGATGCAGGCTTTTTCTGTGTGGAGTAGCCGTGATGGGGAAAGGCAGCAATATGTATAGAAACATTATATATGTTGATATATTACAGTAGGTTGAGTAAGTCTAATTGAGGTGAGTGTTGAATGAGAAAAATGGAGGAAGTGAAGTGTTTTAGATATCTGGATGGATCGGCAGCGGATGAACCATGAAGCGAAGTGTGTGGAAATAAAAAGTGGTTGAGATAGAAGAGGGTGTGTTGAAATGGCTTGGAAATATGTAGAGAATGAGAGCGGAAAGATTTATAAAGAGGATATATGTATCAGAGGTGGAAGGAACAAGGAGAAGTGGGAAACCAAATTGGAGGTGGAAGGATAGAGTGAAAAAGATTTTGAGCAATCGGGGCCTGAACATAATGGAGGGTGAAAAGTGTGCAACTACTAGAGTGAATTGAAATGGTGTGATATACTGGGGTAGATGTGCTATCAGTGGACTGAACCAGGGCATGTGAAGTGTCTGGGGTAAACCATGGCAAATTCTGTAGGACCTGGATGTGCATAATGAGCTGTGGTTTCGATGCACTACACAACAGCTGGAGAGTGAGGATGAATGAATGTGGCATGTTTTTGTCTTTTTCTGGTGCTACCTTGCTGAAGCAGGGGATGGCAGTGCTGTTTTCCTGTGAGGTGGGGTAGCAACAGGAATGGATTAAGGCAAGCAAGTATGTATTGTACATGTGTATGTATATGTTTGCATATATGTATGTTTAGGTTGATATGTATATGTATGTATATGTGCATATGTGGGTATGTATATGCTGTGTGAGATTAAACAGTGATGGGGGTGGGCATTTTTTCTCTGTTTCCTTGCGACTGCAACGCGGAGAAGCACAAGAATTAAAAATATATGTACATTATATATAATATTATTTTATAATATTATATATTATAAGAAGAAATTTAGTATGGATCGAGCAAGGTTATTATAAGTAGGGTTGAGGGTCAAGTCAATTGGAGGTGAGTTTGAATGGAGAAAAACTGGAGGAAGTGAAGTGTTTTAGATATCTGGGAGTGGATCTGGCAGCGGATGGAACCATGGAAGCGGAAGTGGATCATAGGGTGGGGAGGGGCGAAAATTCTGGGGCTTGAAGAATGTGTGGAAGTCGAGAACATTATCTCGGAAAGCAAAAATGGGTATGTGGTTGCGAGGCGTGGGCTATGGATAGAGTTGTGCGCAGGAGGATGGATGTGCTGGAAATGAGATGTTTGAGGACAATGTGTGGTGTGAGGTGGTTTGATCGAGTGAGTAACGTAAGGGTAAGAGAGATGTGTGGAAATAAAAAGAGCGTGGTTGAGAGAGCAGAAGAGGGTGTTTTGAAGTGGTTTGGGCACATGGAGAGGATGAGTGAGGAAAGATTGACCAAGAGGATATATGTGTCGGAGGTGGAGGGAACAAGGAGAAGAGGGAGACCAAATTGGAGGTGGAAAGATGGAGTGAAAAAGATTTTGTGTGATCGGGGCCTGAACATGCAGGAGGGTGAAAGGAGGGCAAGGAATAGAGTGAATTGGAGCGATGTGGTATACCGGGGTTGACGTGCTGTCAGTGGATTGAATCAAGGCATGTGAAGCGTCTGGGGTAAGCTATGGAAAGCTGTGTAGGTATGTATATTTGCGTGTGTGGACGTATGTATATACATGTGTATGGGGGGGTTGGGCCATTTCTTTCGTCTGTTTCCTTGCGCTACCTCGCAAACGCGGGAGACAGCGACAAAGTATAATAAATAAAATAGATAAATATATATATAAATATATATATATTAAATATATATATATATGAAAGAAGAAATTTAAGAGTAAATGTGAATAAGAGCAAGGTTATTAGGTACAGTAGGGTTGAGGGTCAAGTCATTTGGGAGGTGAGTTTGAATGGAGAAAAACTGGAGGAAGTGAAGTGTTTTAGATATCTGGGAGTGGATCTGGCAGCGGATGGAACCATGGAAGCGGAAGTGGATCATAGGGTGGGGGAGGGGGCGAAAATTCTGGGAGCCTTGAAGAATGTGTGGAAGTCGAGAACATTATCTCGGAAAGCAAAAATGGGTATGTGGTTGCGAGGCGTGGGCTATGGATAGAATTGTGCGCAGGAGGATGGATGTGCTGGAAATGAGATGTTTAAGGACAATGTGTGGTGTGAGGTGGTTTGATCGAGTAAGTAACGTAAGGGTAAGAGAGATGTGTGGAAATAAAAAGAGCGTGGTTGAGAGAGCAGAAGAGGGTGTTTTGAAATGGTTCGGGCACATGGAGAGAATGAGTGAGGAAAGATTGACCAAGAGAATATATGTGTCAGAGGTGGAGGGAACGAGGAGAAGAGGGAGACCAAATTGGAGGTGGAAAGATGGAGTGAAAAAGATTTTGTGTGATCGGGGCCAGAGCATGCAGGAGGGTGAAAGGAGGGCAAGGAATAGAGTGAATTGGAGCGATGTGGTATACCGGGGTTGACGTGCTGTCAGTGGATTGAATCAAGGCATGTGAAGCGTCTGGGGTAAACCATGGAAATCTGTGTAGGTATGTATATTTGCGTGTGTGGACGTATGTATATACATGTGTATGGGGGTGGGTTGGGCCATTTCTTTCGTCTGTTTCCTTGCGCTACCTCGCAAACGCGGGAGACAGCGACAAAGCAAAAAAAAAAAAAAAATATATATATATATATATATATATATATATATATATATATATATATATATATTAAATTTTAGGGAGAATAAAAAGATGTTCTGGAAGGAGGTAAATAAAGTGCGTAAGACAAGGGAGCAAATGGGAACTTCAGTGAAGGGCGCAAATGGGGAGGTGATAACAAGTAGTGGTGATGTGAGAAGGAGATGGAGTGAGTATTTCGAAGGTTTGTTGAATGTGTTTGATGATAGAGTGGCAGATATAGGGTGTTTTGGTCGAGGTGGTGTGCAAAGTGAGAGGGTTAGGGAAAATGATTTGGTAAACAGAGAAGAGGTAGTGAAAGCTTTGCGGAAGATGAAAGCCGGCAAGGCAGCAGGTTTGGATGGTATTGCAGTGGAATTTATTAAAAAAGGGGGTGACTGTATTGTTGACTGGTTGGTAAGGTTATTTAATGTATGTATGACTCATGGTGAGGTGCCTGAGGATTGGCGGAATGCGTGCATAGTGCCATTGTACAAAGGCAAAGGGGATAAGAGTGAGTGCTCAAATTACAGAGGTATAAGTTTGTTGAGTATTCCTGGTAAATTATATGGGAGGGTATTGATTGAGAGGGTGAAGGCATGTACAGAGCATCAGATTGGGGAAGAGCAGTGTGGTTTCAGAAGTGGTAGAGGATGTGTGGATCAGGTGTTTGCTTTGAAGAATGTATGTGAGAAATACTTAGAAAAGCAAATGGATTTGTATGTAGCATTTATGGATCTGGAGAAGGCATATGATAGAGTTGATAGAGATGCTCTGTGGAAGGTATTAAGAATATATGGTGTGGGAGGAAAGTTGTTAGAAGCAGTGAAAAGTTTTTATCGAGGATGTAAGGCATGTGTACGTGTAGGAAGAGAGGAAAGTGATTGGTTCTCAGTGAATGTAGGTTTGCGGCAGGGGTGTGTGATGTCTCCATGGTTGTTTAATTTGTTTATGGATGGGGTTGTTAGGGAGGTAAATGCAAGAGTTTTGGAAAGAGGGGCAAGTATGAAGTCTGTTGGGGATGAGAGAGCTTGGGAAGTGAGTCAGTTGTTGTTCGCTGATGACACAGCGCTGGTGGCTGATTCATGTGTGAAACTGCAGAAGCTGGTGACTGAGTTTGGTAAAGTGTGTGGAAGAAGAAAGTTAAGAGTAAATGTGAATAAGAGCAAGGTTATTAGGTACAGTAGGGTTGAGGGTCAAGTCAATTGGGAGGTGAGTTTGAATGGAGAAAAGCTGGAGGAAGTGAAGTGTTTTAGATATCTGGGAGTGGATCTGGCAGCGGATGGAACCATGGAAGCGGAAGTGGATCATAGGGTGGGGGAGGGGGCGAAAATTCTGGGGGCCTTGAAGAATGTGTGGAAGTCAAGAACATTATCTCGGAAAGCAAAAATGGGTATATTTGAAGGAATAGTGGTTCCAACAATGTTGTATGGTTGCGAGGCGTGAGCTATGGATAGAGTTGTGCGCAGGAGGATGGATGTGCTGGAAATGAGATGTTTGAGGACAATGTGTGGTGTGAGGTGGTTTGATCGAGTGAGTAACGTAAGGGTAAGAGAGATGTGTGGAAATAAAAAGAGCGTGGTTGAGAGAGCAGAAGAGGGTGTTTTGAAGTGGTTTGGGCACATGGAGAGGATTAGTGAGGAAAGATTGACGAAGAGGATATATGTGTCGGAGGTGGAGGGAACAAGGAGAAGAGGGAGACCAAATTGGAGGTGGAAAGATGGAGTGAAAAAGATTTTGTGTGATCGGGGCCTGAACATGCAGGAGGGTGAAAGGAGGGCAAGGAACAGAGTGAATTGGAGCGATGTGGTATACCGGGGCTGACGTGCTGTCAGTGGATTGAATCAAGGCATGTGAAGCGTCTGGGGTAAACAATGGAAAGCTGTGTAGGTATGTATATTTGCGTGTGTGGACGTATGTATATACATGTGTATGGGGGGGTTGGGCCATTTCTTTCGTCTGTTTCCTTGCGCTACCTCGCAAACGCGGGAGACAGCGACAAAGTATAAAAAAAAAAAAAAAAATATATATATATATATATATATATATATATATATAGTAGGAGAGATGGCCAGAGAGCGTTATTGGATTACGTGTTAATTGATAGGTGCGCGAAAGAGAGACTTTTGGATGTTAATGTGTTGAGAGGTGCAACTGGAGGGATGTCTGATCATTATCTTGTGGAGGTGAAGGTGAAGATTTGTAGGGGTTTTCAGAAAAGAAGAGGGAATGTTGGGGTGAAGAGAGTGGTCAGAGTAAGTGAGCTTGGGAAGGAGACTTGTGTGAGGAAGTACCAGGAGAGACTGAGTACAGAAAGGAAAAAGGTGAGAACAAAGGAGGTTAGGGTAGTGGGGGAGGAATTTGATGTATTTAGGGAAGCAGTGATGGCTTGCGCAAAAGATGCTTGTGGCATGAGAAGCGTGGGAGGTGGGTTGATTAGAAAGGGCAGTGAGTGGTGGGATGAAGAAGTAAGATTATTAGTGAAAGAGAAGAGAATGGCATTTGGACGATTTTGGAAGGGAAACAATGCAAATGAGTAGGAGATGTGTAAAAGAAAGAGGCAGGAGATCAAGAGAAAGGTGCAAGAGGTGAAAAAGAGTGCAAATGAGAGTTGGGATGAGAGAGTATCATTAAATTTTAGGGAGAATAAAAAGATGTTTTGGAAGGAGGTAAATAAAGTGCGTAACACAAGGGAGCAAATGGGAACTTCAGTGAAGGGGGCAAATGGGGAGGTGATAACAAGTAGTGGTGATGTGAGAAGGAGATGGAGTGAGTACTTTGAAGGTTTGTTGAATGTGTTTGATGATAGAGTGGCAGATATAGAGTGTTTTGGTCGAGGTGGTGTGCAAAGTGAGAGGGTTAGGGAAAATGATTTGGTAAACAGGGAAGAAGTAGTAAAAGCTTTGCGAAAGATGAAAGCCGGCGAGGCAGCAGGTTTGGATGGTATTGCAGTGGAATTTATTAGAAAAGGGGGTTTACTTTATTGTTTACTGGTTGGTAAGGTTATTTAATGTATGTATGATTCATGGTGAGGTGCCTGAGGATTGGCGGAATGCTTGCATAGTGCCATTGTACAAGGGCAAAGGGGATAAGAGTGAGTGCTCGTAAATTATATGGGAGGGTATCGATTGAGAGGGTGAAGGCATGTACAGAGCATCAGATTGGGGAAGAGCAGTGTGGTTTCAGAAGTGGTAGAGGATGTGTGGATCAGGTGTTTGCTTTGAAGAATGTATGTGAGAAATACTTAGAAAAGCAAATGGACTTGTATGTAGCATTTATGGATCTGGAGAAGGCATATGATAGAGTTGATAGAGATGCTCTGTGGAAGGTATTAAGAATATATGGTGTGGGAGGCAAGTTGTTAGAAGCAGTGAAAAGTATTTATCGAGGATGTAAGGCAGGTGTACGTGAAGGAAGAGAGGAAAGTGATTGGTTCTCAGTGAATGTAGGTTTGCGGCAGGGGTGTGTGATGTCTCCATGGTTGTGTAATTTGTTTATGGATGGGGTTGTTAGGGAGGTGAATGCAAGAGTTTTAGAAAGAGGGGCAAGTATGCAGTCGGGTTGTGGATGAGAGAACGTGGGAAGTGAGTCAGTAGTTGTTCGCTGATGATACAGCGCTGGTGGCTGATTCATGTGAAAAACTGCAGAAGCTGGTGACTGAGTTTGGTAAAGTGTGTGAAAGAAGAAAGCTGAGAGCAAATGTGAATAAGAGCAAGATTATTAGATAAGTAAAGTTGAGGGTCAAGTCAATTGGGAGGTAAGTTTGAATGGAGAAAAACTGGAGGAAGTAAAGTGTTTTAGGTATCTGGGAGTGGATCTGGCAGCGAATGGAACCATGGAAGCGGAAGTGAATCATAGGGTGGGGGATGGGATGAAAATTCTGGGAGCCTTGAAGAATGTGTGGAAGTCGAGAACATTATCTCGGAAAGCAAAACTGGGTATGTTTGAAGGAATAGTGGTTCCAACGATGTTGTATGGTTGCGAGGCGTGGGCTATGGATAGAGTTGTGCACAGGAGGGTGGATGTGCTGGAAATGAGATGCTTCAGGACAATGTGTGGTGTGTGGTGGTTTGATCGAGTAAGTAATGTAAGGGTAAGAGAGATGTGTGAAAATAAAAAGAGTGTGGTTGAGAGAGCAGAAGAGGGTGTTTTGAAATGGTTTGGTCACATGGACAGAATGAGTGAGGAATGATTGACCAAGAGGATATATGTGTCAGAGGTGGAGGGAACGAGGATAAGTGGGAGACCAAATTGGAAAGATGGAGTGAAAAAGATTTTGAGTGATCAGGGCCTGAGCATGCAGGAAGGTGAAAGGCATGCAAGGAATTGAGTGAATTGGAACGATGTGGTATACCGGGGTTGACGTGCTGTCAATGGATTCAACCAGGGCATGTGAAGCGTCTGGGGTAAACCATGGAAAGTTCTGTGGGGCCTGGATGTGGAAAGGGAGCTATGGTTTCGGTGCATTATTACATGACAGCTAGAGACTGAGTGTGAACGAATGGGGCCTTTGTTGTCTTTTCCTAGCGCTACCTAACAGACATGAGGGGGAGGGGGTTGTTATTACATGTGTTGCGGAGTGGCGATGGGAATAGATAAAGGCAGACTATATGAAATATGTACATGTGTATATATGTATATGTCTGTGTGTGTATATATATGAGATGTATAGGTATGTATATTTGCGTGTGTGGACGTGTATGTATATACATGTGTATGTGGGTGGGTTGGGCCATTCTTTCGTCTGTTTCCTTGCGCTACCTTGCTAACGCAGGAGACAGCGACAAAGCAAAATAAATGAAAAAATATATATATATATATATATATATATATATATATATTTTTTTTTTTTGCTTTGTCGCTGTTTCCCGCCTTTGCGAGGTAGCGCAAGGAAACAGACGAAAGAAATGGCCCAACCCCCCCCATACACATGTATATACATACACGTCCACAAACGCAAATATACATACCTACACAGCTTTCCATGGTTTACTCCAGACGCTTCACATGCCCTGATTCAATCCACTGACAGCACGTCAACCCCGGTATACCACATCGATCCAATTCACTCTATTCCTTGCCCTCTTTTCACCCTCCTGCATCTTCAGGCCCTGATCACACAAAATCTTTTTCACTCCATCTTTCCACCTCCAATCTGGTCTCCCACTTCTCGTTCCCTCCACCTCCGACACATATATCCTCTTGGTCAATCTTTCCTCACTCATTCTCTCCATGTGCCCAAACCATTTCAAAACACCCTCTTCTGCTCTCTCAACCACGCTCTTTTTATTTCCACACATCTCTCTTACCCTAACGTTACTTACTCGATCAAACCACCTCACACCACATATTGTCCTCAAACATCTCATTTCCAGCACTTCCACCCTCCTGCGCACAACTCTATCCATAGCCCACGCCTCGCAACCATACAACATTGTTGGAACCACTATTCCTTCAAACATACCCATTTTTGCTTTCCGAGATAATGTTCTTGACTTCCACACATTCTTGAAGGCTCCCAGAACTTTCGCCCCCTCCCCCACCCTATGATCCACTTCCTCTTCCATGGTTCCATCCGCTGCCAGATCCACTCCCAGATATCTAAAACACTTTACTTCCTCCAGTTTTTCTCCATTCAAACTTACCTCCCAATTGAATTGACCCTCAACCCTACTGTACCTAATAACCTTGCTCTTATTCACATTTACTCTTAACTTTCTTCTTTCACACACTTTACCAAACTCAGTCACCAGCTTCTGCAGTTTCTCACATGAATCAGCCACCAGGGTTGTATCATCAGCGAACAACAACTGACTCACTTCCCAAGCTCTCTCATCCACAACAGACTTCATACTTGCCCCTCTTTCCAAAACTCTTGCATTCACCTCCCTAACAACCCCATCCATAAACAAATTAAACAACCTTGGAGACATCACACAACCCTGCCGCAAACCTACATTCACTGAGAACCAATCACTTTCCTCTCTTCCTACACGTACACATGCCTTACATCCTCGATAAAAACTTTTCACTGCTTCTAACAACCTGCCTCCCACACCATATATTCTTAATACCTTCCACAGAGCATCTCTATCAACTCTATCATATGCCTTCTCCAGATCCATAAATGCTACATACAAATCCATTTGCTTTTCTAAGTATTTCTTACATACATTCTTCAAAGCAAACACCTGATCCACACATCCTCTACCACTTCTGAAACCACACTGCTCTTCCCCAATCTGATGCTCTGTACATGCCTTCACCCTCTCAATCAATACCTTCCCATATAATTTACCAGGAATACTCAACAAACTTATACCTCTGAAATTTGAGCACTCACTCTTATCCCCTTTGCCTTTGTACAATGGCACTATGCACGCATTCCGCCAATCCTCAGGCACCTCACCATAAGTCATACATACATTGAATAACCTTACCAACCAGTCAATAATACAGTCACCCCCTTTTTTAATAAATTCCACTGCAATACCATCCAAACCTGCTGCCTAACCGGCTTTCATCTTCCGCAAAGCTTTTACTACCTCTTCTCTGTTTACTAAATCATTTTCCCTAACCCTCTCACTTGGCACACCACCTCGACCAAAACACCCTATATCTGCCACTCTATCATCAAACACATTCAACAAACCTTCAAAATACTCACTCCATCTCCTTCTCACATCACCACTACTTGTTATCACCTCCCCATTTGCGTCCTTCACTGAAGTTCCCATTTGCTCCCTTGTCTTACGCACTTTATTTACCTCCTTCCAGAACATCTTTTTATTCTCCCTGAAATTTAATGATACTCTGTCACACCAACTCTCATTTGCCCTCTTTTTCACCTCTTTTACCTTTCTCTTGACCTCCTGTCTCTTTCTTTTATATATATATATATGTAAGTAGGAGAGATGGCCAGAGAGCGTTATTGGATTACGTGTTAATTGACAGGCACGCGAAAGAGAGACTTTTGGATGTTAATGTGCTGAGAGGTGCAACTGGAGGGATGTCTGATCATTATCTTGTGGAGGCTAAGGTGAAGATTTGTATGAGTTTTCAGAAAAGAAGAGGGAATGTTGGGGTGAAGAGGGTGGTGAGAATAAGTGAGCTTGGGAAGGAGACTTGTGTGAGGAAGTACCAGGAGAGACTGAGTACAGAATGGAAAAAGGTGAGAACAATGGAATTAAGGGGAGTGGGGGAGGAATGGGATGTATTTAGGGAATCAGTGATGGATTGCGCAAAAGATGCTTGTGGCATGAGAAGAGTGGGACGTGGGTTGATTAGAAAGGGTAGTGAGTGGTGGGATGAAGAAGTAAGATTATTAGTGAAAGAGAAGAGAGAGGCATTTGGACGATTTTTGCAAGGAAAAAATGCAATTGAGTGGGAGATGTATAAAAGAAAGAGACAGGAGGTGAAGAGAAAGGTGCAAGAGGTGAAAAAGAGGGCAAATGAGAGTTGGGGTGAGAGAGTATCATTAAATTTTAGGGAGAATAAAAAGATGTTCTGGAAGGAGGTAAATAAAGTGCGTAAGACAAGGTAGCAAATGGGAACTTCAGTGAAGGGCGCAAATGGGGAGGTGATAACAAGTAGTGGTGATGTGAGAAGGAGATGGAGTGAGTATTTTGAAGGTTTGTTGAATGTGTTTGATGATAGAGTGGCAGATAAAGGGTGTTTTGGTCGAGGTGGTGTGCAAAGTGAGAGGATTAGGGAAAATGATTTGGTAAACAGAGAAGAGGTAGTAAAAGCTTTGCGGAAGATGAAAGCCGACAAGGCAGCAGGTTTGGATGGTATTGCTGTGGAATTTATTAAAAAAGGGGGTGACTGTATTATTCACTGGTTGGTAAGGTTATTTAATGTATGTATGACTCATGGTGAGGTGCCTGAGGATTGGTGGAATGCATGCATAGTGCCATTGCACAAAGGCAAAGGGGATAAGAGTGAGTGCTCAAATTACAAATGTTTGTTGAGTATTCCTGGTAAATTATATGGGAGGGTATTGATTGAGAGGGTGAAGGCATGTACAGAGCATCAGATTGGGGAGGAGCAGTGTGGTTTCAGAAGTGGTAGAGGATGTGTGGATCAGGTGTTTGCTTTGAAGAATGTATGTGAGAAATACTTAGAAAAGCAAATGGATTTGTATGTAGCATTTATGGATCTGGAGAAGGCATATCATAGAGTTGATAGAGATGCTCTGTGAAAGGTATTAAGAATATATGGTGTGGGAGGCAAGTTGTTAGAAGCAGTGAAAAGTTTTTATTGAGGATGTAAGGCATGTGATGTGTAGGAAGAGAGGAAAGTGATTGGTTTTCAGTGAATGTAGGTTTGCAGCAGGGGTGTGTGATGTCTCCATGGTTGTTTAATTTGTTTATGGATGGGGTTGATAGGGAGGTGAATGCAAGAGTTTTGGAAAGAGGGGCAAGTATGAAGTCTGTTGGGGATGAGAGAGCTTGGGAAGTGAGTCAGTTGTTGTTCGCTGATGATACAGCACTGGTGGCTGATTCATGTGAGAAACTGCAGAAGCTGATGACTGAGTTTGGTAAAGTGTGTGAAAGAAGAAAGTTAAGAGTAAATGTGAATAAGAGGAAGGTTATTAGGTAGAGTAGGGTTGAGGGTCAAGTCAATTGGGAGGTAAGTTTGAATGGAGAAAAACTGGAGGAAGTAAAGTGTTTTAGATATCTGGGAGTGGATCTGGCAGTGGATGGAACCATGGAAGCGGAAGTGGATCATAGGGTGGGGGAGGGGACGAAAATCCTGCGAGCCTTGAAGAATGTGTGGAAGTCGAGAACATTATCTCGGAAAGCAAAAATGGGTATGTTTGAAGGAATAGTGGTTCCAATAATGTTGTATGGTTGCGAAGCGTGGGCTGTGGATAGAGTTGTGCGCAGGAGGATGGATGTGCTGGAAATGAGATGTTTGAGGACAATGTGTGGTGTGAGGTGGTTTGATCGAGTAAGTAACGTAAGGGTAAGAGAGATGTGTGGAAATAAAAAGAGCGTGGTTGAGAGAGCAGAAGAGGGTGTTTTGAAATGGTTTGGGCACATGGAGAGAATGAGTGAGGAAAGATTGACCAAGAGGATATATGTGTCGGAGGTGGAGGGAACGAGGAGAAGTGGGAGACCAAATTGGAGGTGAAAAGATGGAGTGAAAAAGATTTTGTGTGATCGGGGCCTGAACATGCAGGAGGGTGAAAGGAGGGCAAGGAATAGGGTGAATTGGATCGATGTGGTATACCGGGGTTGACGTGCTGTCAGTGGATTGAATCAGGGCATGTGAAGCGTCTGGGGTAAACCATGGAAAGCTGTGTAGGTATATTTCGGGTATATTTGCGTGTGTGGACGTATTTATATACATGTGTATGGGGGTGGGTTGGGCCATTACTTTCGTCTGTTTCCTTGCGCTACCTCGCAAACGCGGGAGACAGCGACAAAGCAAAAAAAAAAAAAAAAATTTTATATATATATATATATATATATATTTTTTTTTTTTGCTTTGTCGCTGTCTCCCGCGTTTGCGAGGTAGCGCAAGGAAAGAGACAAAAGAAATGGCCCAACCCACCCCCATACACATGTATATACATACGTCCACACACGCAAATATACATACCTACACAGCTTTCCATGGTTTACCCCAGACGCTTCACATGCCTTGATTCAATCCACTGACAGCACGTCAACCCCGGTATACCACATCGCTCCAATTCACTCTATTCCTTGCCCTCCTTACACCCTCCTGCATGTTCAGGCCCCGATCACACAAAATCTTTTTCACTCCATCTTTCCACCTCCAATTTGGTCTCCCTCTTCTCCTCGTTCCCTCCACCTCCGACACATATATCCTCTTGGTCAATCTTTCCTCACACATTCTCTCCATGTGCCCAAACCATTTCAAAACACCCTCTTCTGCTCTCTCAACCATGCTCTTTTTATTTCCACACATCTCTCTTACCCTTACGTTACTTACTCGATCAAACCACCTCACACCACACATTGTCCTCAAACATCTCATTTCCAGCACATCCATCCTCCTGCGCACAACTCTATCCATAGCCCACGCCTCGCAACCATACAACATTGTTGGAACCACTATTCCTTCAAACATACCCATTCTTGCTTTCCGAGATAATGTTCTCGACTTCCACACATTCTTCAAGGCTCCCAGAATTTTTGCCCCCTCCCCCACCGTATGATCCACTTCCGCTTCCATGGTTCCATCCGCTGCCAGATCCACTCCCAGATATCTAAAACACTTCACTTCCTCCAGTTTTTCTCCATTCAAACTCACCTCCCAATTGACTTGACCCTCAACCCTACTGTACCTAATAACCTTGCTCTTATTCACATTTACTCTCAACTTTCTTCTTTCACACACTTTACCAAACTCAGTCACCAGCTTCTGCAGTTTCTCACATGAATCAGCCACCAGCGCTGTATCATCAGCGAACAACAACTGACTCACTTCCCAAGCTCTCTCATCCCCAACAGACTTCATACTTGCCCCTCTTTCCAAAACTCTTGCATTCACCTCCCTAACAACCCCATCCATAAACAAATTAAACAACCATGGAGACATCACACACCCCTGCCGCAAACCTACATTCACTGAGAACCAATCACTTTCCTCTCTTCCTACACGTACACATACCTTACATCCTCGATTAAAACTTTTCACTGCTTCTAACAACTTGCCTCCCACACCATATATTCTTAATACCTTCCACAGAGCATCTCTATCAACTCTATCATATGCCTTCTCCAGATCCATAAATGCTACATACAAATCCATTTGCTTTTCTAAGTATTTCTCACATACATTCTTCAAAGCAAACACCTGATCCACACATCCTCTACCACTTCTGAAACCACACTGCTCTTCCCCAATCTGATGCTCTGTACATGCCTTCACCCTCTCAATCAATACCCTCCCATATAATATACCAGGAATACTCAACAAACTTATACCTCTGTAATTTGAGCACTCACTCTTATCCCCTTTGCCTTTGTACAATGGCACTATGCGCGCATTCCGCCAATCCTCAGGCACCTCACCATGAGTCATACATACATTAAATAACCTTACCAACCAGTCAACAATACAGTCACCCCCTTTTTTAATAAATTCCACTGCAATACCATCCAAACCCGCTGCCTTGCCGGCTTTCATCTTCCGCAAAGCTTTTACTACCTCTTCTCTGTTTACCAAATCATTTTCCCTAACCCTCTCACTTTGCACACCACCTCGCACCAAAACACCCTATATCTGCCACTCTATCATCAAACACATTCAACAAACCTTCAAAATACTCACTCCATCTCCTTCTCACATCACCACTACTTGTTATCACCTCCCCATTTGCGCCCTTCACTGAAGTTCCCATTTGCTCCCTTGTCTTACGCACTTTATTTACCTCCTTCCAGAACATCTTTTTATTCTTCCTAAAATTTAATGATACTCTCTCACCCCAACTCTCATTTGCCCTTTTTTTCACCTCTTGCACCTTTCTCTTGACCTCCTGTCTCTTTCTTTTATACGTCTCCCACTCAATTGCATTTTTTCCCTGCAAAAATCGTCCAAATGCCTCTCTCTTCTCTTTCACTAATACTCTTACTTCTTCATCCCACCACTCACCATATATATATATATATATATATATATATATATATATATATATATTTTTTTTTTTTTTTTTTTTCATACTATTTGCCATTTCCCGCGATAGCGAGGTAGCGTTAAGAACAGGGGACTGGGCCTTTGAGGGAATATCCTCACCTGGCCCCCTTCTCTGTTCCTTCTTTTGGAAAATTAAAAAAAAAAAACGAGAGGGGAGGATTTCCAGCCCCCCGCTCCCTTCCCTTTTAGTCGCCATCTACGACACGCAGGGAATACGTGGGAAGTATTCTTTCTCCCCTATCCCCAGGGATATATATATATATATATATATATATATATATATATATATATATATATATATATATATATATATATTTTATTTTTCTTTTAAACTATTCGCCATTTCCCGCGTTAGCGAGGTAGCATTAAGAACAGAGGACTGGGCCTTTTTTGGAATATCCTCACCTGGCCCCCTCTGTTCCTTCTTTTGGAAAATTAAAAAAAAAAGAAAAAAAAAAAAAAAAAACGAGAGGGGAGGATTTCCAGCCTCCCGCTCCCTCCCCTTTTAGTCGCCTTCTACGACACGCAGGGAATACGTGGGAAGTATTCTTAATCCCCTATCCCCAGGGATAATATATATATATATATATATATATATATATATATATATATATATATATATATACATATATTATTTTTTTTTTATTATACTTTGTCGCTGTCTCCCGCGTTTGCGAGGTAGTGCAAGGAAACAGACGAAAGAAATGGCCCAACCCCCCCCATACACATGTATATACATACGTCCACACACGCAAATATACATACCTACACAGCTTTCCATGGTTTACCCCAGACGCTTCACATGCCTTGATTCAATCCACTGACAGCACGTCAACCCCGGTATACCACATCGCTCCATATCACTCTATTCCTTGCCCTCCTTTCACCCTCCGGCATGTTCAGGCCCCGATCACACAAAATCTTTTTCACTCCATCTTTCCACCTCCAATTTGGTCTCCCTCTTCTCCTCGTTCCCTCCACCTCTGACATATATATCCTCTTGGTCAATCTTTCCTCACTCATTCTCTCCATGTGCCCAAACCACTTCAAAACACCCTCTTCTGCTCTCTCAACCACGCTCTTTTTATTTCCACATATCTCTCTTACCCTTACGTTACTCACTTGATCAAACCACCTCACACCACACATTGTCCTCAAACATCTCATTTCCAGCACATCCATCCTCCTGCGCACAACTCTATCCATAGCCCATGCCTCGCAACCATACAACATTGTTGGAACCATTATTCCTTCAAACATACCCATTTTTGCTTTCCGAGATAATGTTCTCGACTTCCACACATTCTTCAAGGCCCCCAGAATTTTCGCCCCCTCCCCCACCCTATGATCCACTTCCGCTTCCATGGTTCCATCCGCTGCCAGATCCACTCCCAGATATCTAAAACACTTCACTTCCTCCAGTTTTTCTCCATTCAAACTCACCTCCCAATTGACTTGACCCTCAGCCCTACTGTACCTAATAACCTTGCTCTTATTCACATTTACTCTTAACTTTCTTCTTCCACACACTTTACCAAACTCAGTCACCAGCTTCTGCAGTTTCTCACATGAATCAGCCACCAGCGCTGTATCATCAGCGAACAGCAACTGACTCACTTCCCAAGCTCTCTCATCCCCAACAGACTTCATACTTGACCCTCTTTCCAAAACTCTTGCATTTACCTCCCTAACAACCCCATCCATAAACAAATTAAACAACCATGGAGACATCACACACCCCTGCCGCAAACCTACATTCACTGAGAACCAATCACTTTCCTCTCTTCCTACACGTACACATGCCTTACATCCTCGATAAAAACTTTTCACTGCTTCTAACAACTTTCCTCCCACACCATATATTCTTAATACCTTCCACAGAGCATCTCTATCAACTCTATCATATGCCTTCTCCAGATCCATAAATGCTACATACAAATCCATTTGCTTTTCTAAGTATTTCTCACATACATTCTTCAAAGCAAACACCTGATCCACACATCCTCTACCACTTCTGAAACCACACTGCTCTTCCCCAATCTGATGCTCTGTACATGCCTTCACCCTCTCAATCAATACCCTCCCATATAATTTACCAGGAATACTCAACAAACTTATACCTCTGTAATTTGAGCACTCACTCTTATCCCCTTTGCCTTTGTACAATGGCACTATGCACGCATTCCGCCAATCCTCAGGCACCTCACCATGAGTCATACATACATTAAATAACCTTACCAACCAGTCAACAATACAGTCACCCCCTTTTTTAATAAATTCCACTGCAATACCATCCAAACCTGCTGCCTTGCCGACTTTCATCTTCCGCAAAGCTTTCACTACCTCTTCTCTGTTTACCAAATCATTTTCCCTAACCCTCTCACTTTGCACACCACCTCGACCAAAACACCCTATATCTGCCACTCTATCATCAAACACATTCAACAAACCTTCAAAATACTCACTCCATCTCCTTCTCACATCACCACTACTTGTTATCACCTCCCCATTTGCACCCTTCACTGAAGTTCCCATTTGCTCCCTTGTCTTACGCACTTTATTTACCTCCTTCCAGAACATCTTTTTATTCTCCCTAAAATTTAATGATACTCTCTCACCCCAACTCTCATTTGCCCTTTTTTTCACCTCTTGCACCTTTCTCTTGACCTCCTGTCTCTTTCTTTTATACATCTCCCACTCAGTTGCATTTTTTCCCTGCAAAAATCGTCCAAATGCCTCTCTCTTCTGTTTCACTAATACTCTTACTTCTTACTTCTTACTTCTCTGTTTACCAAAGCATTTTCCCTAACTCTCTCACTTTGCACACTACCTTGACCAAAACACCCTATATCTGCCATTCTACCATCAAACACATTCAACAATCCTTCAAAATACTCACTCCATCTCCTTCTCACATCACCACTAGTTATCACTTCCCCATTAGCCCCCTTCATTTTAGTTCCCATTTGTTCCCTTGTCTTACACACTTTATTTACCTCCTTCCAAAACATCTTTTTATTCTCCCTAAAATTTAATGATAGTCCCTCACCCCAACTCTCATTTGCCCTCTTTTTCACCTCTTGCTCCGTTCTCTTGACCTCCTGCCTCTTTCTTTTATACATCTCCCACTCATTTGCATTACTTCCCTATATTGATAATGGGCTGCATTGCAAGATATCAAAATCTGCTGATGATACAAAGCTGAGAAATAAATTTACAAAAGAATTTGAATGTCTATAGCTTGACATAAATTGATGAACTGGGCTCATAATTGGCAAATGAATTTTAATCAATAAGCACAAAGTATTACATATTGGTAAATATGAAGACAAGCTACGGTATGAATTCGGTTAAACTGTAAAAGGTAAATGAGTGTAAGAGGGGTTTAATATTCTCTGCTGATCTGAAACCAAGTAAGCATTTCACAGAAGCAATGAAAAGAGTGAACAAATTTCTTGGTTTCATAGGTAGAGCCTTTGAATTTAAGTCCAGGGAAATCATTTTTTAGTCTTTACAAGTTCATTGGTTCATCCACATCTTGAATATTGTGTACAGTTTTAGTCAGCCTACTTAAAAAATAAACATAGAATGGAGAGATTACATTTTCAAGCTACAAAATGATTCCCAGGTTGAGAAACATATCCCAGATGAGATTAAATGACTTGAATGTATTTAGCTTAGAAAAGACGTTTAAGAGGCAATCAATAATCAGAATTATTAATCAATCATGTTACCTTAGGCTTAATTCATCTGATTTTACTGATAGTAATGGATGAAAATTTGTGGGCAAATGATTTACTTCGAATAAGGCGAAGTACTTTTTCTTCAATAGGATTGTCAACATATGGAACGATTTGCTAAGTAGGATGGTTGAAATCACTACTAAGAATAGACTTAATGAATACTTCTCTTCAAGTCCATGAATTTCATAAATCATGCCGCCATAGTCAAAATGACAATTTATAGGCCATTCTCTTTGAATTATCTGTATGATTTCTAACTTTAACCACAGTATTCTGTGAGTTAGTGTTATCTTCCACTATGACACACAACTTTGAAAGGACCCTGTGGTTTGTTGCTGTTTGAATTCCTTTGTATCTCCTGGCTGCCCTAAAACAACCAAGATTCTATACATGAGGAAAGAGCTTGGTCTTCACAGCATCAGAGACAGAATAACTGAAATCAGTCAACTTATTAGGATCCAGATGCTCTGGCAAACACATCCCAATCCAAGTAAAGAAGCCTTTCAAATCTTCTTCTCAAGTGCGAGACATCTATCCTGAAGGATTACTGCAACTTTGAATAGGCTTAGAATGTATAGTATTCATGAACTTTACCATGAAAGAGAACAGTCGTGCTATCCTGCCCCATGGGAAATTAACCTCTTTGATATAACCATTCCCACAATCCCATAAAACCTCTACTCAGGTCACAGCCTAAGTTAGTTTAAGAACAAACTGAAACCATGACCAATGATTATAATCTTCCACAGACTACATATACCACTGGTGCTACCAGAAGTGCTATTGTAACATGTACTCAGTTTTTATAACTTGAGACTTAAAAGTTGATAATTGGATGTCCACACTCCAAACAGAACCATTTGCAATTCTTAATAGTTCTCAAATATGATGAAAACTCTTAGTATGATAATCTTAATGTAAGTGACTCTCTTTCATCATTAACTGTGATAAACTCATGTCATCAGGATTCTGTTATGTGTGCAGCATGACCAGGGTATACCAAATTGCTCATGCCAGGCTTAGAGTCCACTTTCTTTGGGTTCCATTCCCTATTGAGCTTAGAATGCTACCTCGCAAACGCGGGAGACAGCGACAAAGTATAAAAAAAAAAAAAAAAAAAAAAAAAAAAATATATATATATATATATATATATATATATATATATATATATATATATATATATATATATATATTTATATTTTTTTTTTTATTATACTTTGTCGCTGTCTCCCGCGTTTGCTAGGTAGCGCAAGGAAACAGACGAAAGAAATGGCCCAACCCCCCCCATACACATGTATATACATACGTCCACACACGCAAATATACATACCTACACAGCTTTCCATGGTTTACCCCAGACGCTTCACATGCCTTGATTCAATCCACTGACAGCACGTCAACCCCGGTATACCACATCGCTCCAATTCACTCTATTCCTTGCCCTCCTTTCACCCTCCTGCATGTTCAGGCCCCGATCACACAAAATCTTTTTCACTCCATCTTTCCACCTCCAATTTGGTCTCCCTCTTCTCCTCGTTCCCTCCACCTCCGACACATATATCCTCTTGGTCAATCTTTCCTCACTCATCCTCTCCATGTGCCCAAACCACTTCAAAACACCCTCTTCTGCTCTCTCAACCACGCTCTTTTTATTTCCACACATCTCTCTTACCCTTACGTTACTCACTCGATCAAACCACCTCACACCACACATTGTCCTCAAACATCTCATTTCCAGCACATCCATCCTCCTGCGCACAACTCTATCCATAGCCCACGCCTCGCAACCATACAACATTGTTGGAACCACTATTCCTTCAAACATACCCATTTTTGCTTTCCGAGATAATGTTCTCGACTTCCACACATTCTTCAAGGCCCCCAGAATTTTCGCCCCCTCCCCCACCCTATGATCCACTTCCGCTTCCATGGTTCCATCTGCTACCAGATCCACTCCCAGATATCTAAAACACTTCACTTCCTCCAGTTTTTCTCCATTCAAACTCACCTCCCAATTGACTTGACCCTCAGCCCTACTGTACCTAATAACCTTGCTCTTATTCACATTTACTCTTAACTTTCTTCTTCCACACACTTTACCAAACTCAGTCACCAGCTTCTGCAGTTTCTCACATGAATCAGCCACCAGCGCTGTATCATCAGCGAACAACAACTGACTCACTTCCCAAGCTCTCTCATCCCCAACAGACTTCATACTTGCCCCTCTTTCCAAAACTCTTGCATTTACCTCCCTAACAACCCCATCCATAAACAAATTAAACAACCATGGAGACATCACACACCCCTGCCGCAAACCTACATTCACTGAGAACCAATCACTTTCCTCTCTTCCTACACGTACACATGCCTTACATCCTCGATAAAAACTTTTCACTGCTTCTAACAACTTTCCTCCCACACCATATATTCTTAATACCTTCCACAGAGCATCTCTATCAACTCTATCATATGCCTTCTCCAGATCCATAAATGCTACATACAAATCCATTTGCTTTTCTAAGTATTTCTCACATACATTCTTCAAAGCAAACACCTGATCCACACATCCTCTACCACTTCTGAAACCACACTGCTCTTCCCCAATCTGATGCTCTGTACATGCCTTCACCCTCTCAATCAATACCCTCCCATATAATTTACCAGGAATACTCAACAAACTTATACCTCTGTAATTTGAGCACTCACTCTTATCCCCTTTGCCTTTGTACAATGGCACTATGCACGCATTCCGCCAATCCTCAGGCACCTCACCATGAGTCATACATACATTAAATAACCTTACCAACCAGTCAACAATACAGTCACCCCCTTTTTTAATAAATTCCACTGCAATACCATCCAAACCTGCTGCCTTGCCGACTTTCATCTTCCGCAAAGCTTTCACTACCTCTTCTCTGTTTACCAAATCATTTTCCTTAACCCTCTCACTTTGCACACCACCTCGACCAAAACACCCTATATCTGCCACTCTATCATCAAACACATTCAACAAACCTTCAAAATACTCACTCCATCTCCTTCTCACATCACCACTACTTGTTATCACCTCCCCATTTGCGCCCTTCACTGAAGTTCCCATTTGCTCCCTTATCTTACGCACTTTATTTACCTCCTTCCAGAACATCTTTTTATTCTCCCTAAAATTTAATGATACTCTCTCACCCCAACTCTCATTTGCCCTTTTTTTCACCTCTTGCACCTTTCTCTTGACCTCCTGTCTCTTTCTTTTATACATCTCCCACTCAATTGCATTTTTTCCCTGCAAAAATCGTCCAAATGCCTCTCTCTTCTCTTTCACTAATACTCTTACTTCTTCATCCCACCACTCACTACCCTTTCTAATCAACCCACCTCCCACTCTTCTCATGCCACAAGCATCTTTTGCGCAATCCATCACTGATTCCCTAAATACATCCCATTCCTCCCCCACTCCCCTTACTTCCATTGTTCTCACCTTTTTCCATTCTGTACTCAGTCTCTCCTGGTACTTCCTCACACAGGTCTCCTTCCCAAGCTCACTTACTCTCACCACCCTCTTCACCCCAACATTCACTCTTCTTTTCTGAAAACCCATACAAATCTTCACCTTAGCCTCCACAAGATAATGATCAGACATCCCTCCAGTTGCACCTCTCAGCACATTAACTTGGATATCCTAAAGTCTCTCTTTCGCACGCCTGTCAATTAACACGTAATCGAATAACGCTCTCTGGCCATCTCTCCTACTTACATAAGTATACTTATGTATATCTCGCTTTTTAAACCAGGTATTCCCAATCATCAGTCCTTTTTCAGCACATAAATCTACAAGCTCTTCACCATTTCCATTTACAACACTGAACACCCCATATATACCAATTATTCCCTCAACTGCCACATTACTCACCTTTGCATTCAAATCACCCATCACTATAACCCGGTCTCGTGCATCAAAACCACTAACACACTCATTCAGCTGCTCCCAAAACACTTGCCTCTCTTGATCTTTCTTCTCATGCCCAGGTGCATATGCACCAATAATCACCCACCTCTCTCCATCAACTTTCAGTTTTACCCATATTAATCGAGAATTTACTTTCTTACACTCTATCACATACTCCCACAACTCCTGTTTCAGGAGTATTGCTACTCCTTCCCTTGCTCTTGTCCTCTCACTAACCCCTGACTTTACTCCCCAGACATTCCCAAACCACTCTTCCCCTTTACCCTTGAGCTTCGTTTCACTCAGAGCCAAAACATCCAGGTTCCTTTCCTCAAACATACTACCTATCTCTCCTTTTTTCACATCTTGGTTACATCCACACACATTTAGGCACCCCACTCTGAGCCTTCGAGGAGGATGCCTGATGGGGTGGTACAAGGAGTGACGCTCGAAAGCTCCTGTAGTGCTGGCTCACGGCGCCGTCATCAACTGCCCAGCGAACGGCTGCCCAAGCGAAGACAATAGCCAGCGAAGAAACGGGTCCAGCTGGTGGTGGCTGGCTACCAGGCGCGCTCCTCCAGCTACTCCATCCTATGTCTGGAACGTCCGATTGCACTGCGTCATTCACTGTGGCCAAAACGTTGTGACTAATATAGAAGTCCTCCTCCACGTCTCGGTGTGCATTGGAGAAAGCATCTTGCATTTTACCGCAGGACAGACGTAATCACAGGCAATATGTCTGCTTACAAGGATTCTGTGACATATTTATGAGATACTGTGAATGTAGTCTTCCATGAGGCTGCCTCTTCACTGCTTATTTATCGATGTTTCACGAGGTAGAAAGCCTTATGCTTCTCTCAGTAACACATGATGGTTGATTTTCATCGTTAATTTCACGCGCCGTAACACTAACAAACAATTAAAACTCACTTTTAAACGAGCGAAGTGGAGACACTAGCAAACATATATATATATATATATATATATATATATATATATATATATATATATATATATATATATATATATATATATATATATTCCCTGGGGATAGGGGAGAAAGAATACTTCCCACGTATTCCCTGCGTGTCGTAGAAGGCGACTGAAAGGGGAGGGAGCGGGGGGCTGGAAATCCTCCCCTCTCGTATTTTTTTTTAATTTTTCCAAAAGAAGGAACAGAGAATTGGGCCAGGTGAGGGTATTCCCTCAAAGGCCCAGTCCTCTGTTCTTAACGCTACCTCGCTAATGCGGTAATAAATATATATATATATATATATATATATATATATATATATATATATATATATATATATATATATATATATATATATTCCCATTTTAGAAAGTTAATACAAGGAGGGGAGTATTCCTGGTAAATTATATGGGAGGGTATTGATTGAGAGGGTGAAGGCATGTACAGAGCATCAGATTGGGGAAGAGCAGTGTGGTTTCAGAAGTGGTAGAGGATGTGTGGATCAGGTGTTTGCTTTGAAGAATGTATGTGAGAAATACTTAGAAAAGCAAATGGATTTGTATGTAGCATTTATGGATCTGGAGAAGGCATATGATAGAGTTGATAGAGATGCTCTGTGGAAGGTATTAAGAATATATGGTGTGGGAGGAAAGTTGTTAGAAGCAGTGAAAAGTTTTTATCGAGGATGTAAGGCATGTATACGTGTAGGAAGAGAGGAAAGTGATTGGTTCTCAGTGAATGTAGGTTTGCGGCAGGGGTGTGTGATGTCTCCATGGTTGTTTAATTTGTTTATGGATGGGGTTGTTAGGGAGGTAAATGCAAGAGTTTTGGAAAGAGGGGCAAGTATGAAGTCTGTTGGGGATGAGAGAGCTTGGGAAGTGAGTCAGTTGTTGTTCGCTGATGATACAGCGCTGGTGGCTGATTCATGTGAGAAACTGCAGAAGCTGGTGACTGAGTTTGGTAAAGTGTGTGGAAGAAGAAAGTTAAGAGTAAATGTGAATAAGAGCAAGGTTATTAGGTACAGTAGGGTTGAGGGTCAAGTCAATTGGGAGGTGAGTTTGAATGGAGAAAAACTGGAGGAAGTGAAGTGTTTTAGATATCTGGGAGTGGATCTGGCAGCGGATGGAACCATGGAAGCGGAAGTGGATCATAGGGTGGGGGCGGGGGCGAAAATCCTGGGGGCCTTGAAGAATGTGTGGAAGTCGAGAACATTATCTCGGAAAGCAAAAATGGGTATGTTTGAAGGAATAGTGGTTCCAATAATGTTGTATGGTTGCGAGGCGTGGGCTATGGATAGAGTTGTGCGCAGGAGGATGGATGTGCTGGAAATGAGATGTTTGAGGACAATGTGTGGTGTGAGGTGGTTTGATCGAGTGAGTAACGTAAGGGTAAGAGAGATGTGTGGAAATAGAAAGAGCGTGGTTGAGAGAGCAGAAGAGGGTGTTTTGAAGTGGTTTGGGCACATGGAGAGGATGAGTGAGGAAAGATTGACCAAGAGGATATATGTGTCGGAGGTGGAGGGAACAAGGAGAAGAGGGAGACCAAATTGGAGGTGGAAAGATGGAGTGAAAAAGATTTTGTGTGATCGGGGCCTGAACATGCAGGAGGGTGAAAGGAGGGCAAGGAATAGAGTGAATTGGAGCGATGTGGTATACCGGGGTTGACGTGCTGTCAGTGGATTGAAGCAGGGCATGTGAAGCGTCTGGGGTAAGCCATGGAAAGCTGTGTAGGTATGTATATTTGCGTGTGTGGACGTACGTATATACATGTGTATGGGGGGGGGGGGTTGGGCCATTTCTTTCGTCTGTTTCCTTGCGCTACCTCGCAAACGCGGGAGACAGCGACAAAGTATAATAAAAAGATAATATAATATATATATATATATATATATATATATATATATATATATATATATATATATATATATATATATATATATATATGCGACTAGAGGGGACGGGAGCGGGGGGCCAGAAATCCTCCCCTCCTTGTATTTTTTTTTAACTTTCTAAAATGGGAAACAGAAGAAGGAGTCACGCGGGGAGTGCTCATCCTCCTTGAAGGCTCAGATTGGGGTGCCTAAATGTGTGTGGATGTAACCAAGATGTGAAAAAAGTAGAGATAGGTAGTATGTTTGAGGAAAGGAACCTGGATGTTTTGGCTCTGAGTGAAACGAAGCTCAAGGGTAAAGGGGAAGAGTGGTTTGGGAATGTCTTGGGAGTAAAGTCAGGGGTTAGTGAGAGGACAAGAGCAAGGGAAGGAGTAGCAGTACTCCTGAAACAGGAGTTGTGGAAGTATGTGATAGAATGTAAGAAAGTAAATTCTCGATTAATATGGGTAAAACTGAAAGTTGATGGAGAGAGATGGGTGATTATTGGTGCATATGCATCTAGGCATGAGAAGAAAGATCATGAGAGGCAAGTGTTTTGGGGCAGCTGAATGAGTGTGTTAGTGGTTTTGATGCACGAGACCGGGTTATAGTGTTGGGTGATTTGAATGCAAAGGTGAGTAATGTGGCAGTTGAGGGAATAATTGGTATACATGGGGTGTTCAGTGTTGTAAATGGAAATGGTGAAGAGCTTGTAGATTTATGTGCTGAAAAAGGACTGATGATTGGGAATACCTGGTTTAAAAAGCGAGATATACATAAGTATACTTATGTAAGTAGGAGAGATGGCCAGAGAGCGTTATTGGATTACGTGTTAATTGACAGGCGCGCGAAAGAGAGACTTTTGGATGTTAATATGCTGAGAGGTGCAACTGGAGGGATGTCTGATCATTATCTTGTGGAGGCTAAGGTGAAGATTTGTATGGGTTTTCAGAAAAGAGGAGTGAATGTTGGGGTGAAGAGGGTGGTGAGAGTAAGTGAGCTTGGGAAGGAGACTTGTGTGAGGAAGTACCAGGAGAGACTGAGTACAGAATGGAAAAAGGTGAGAACAATGGAAGTAAGGGGAGTGGGGGAGGAATGGGATGTATTTAGGGAATCAGTGATGGATTGCGCAAAAGATGCTTGTGGCATGAGAAGAGTGGGAGGTGGGTTGATTAGAAAGGGTAGTGAGTGGTGGGATGAAGAAGTAAGAGTGTTAGTGAAAGAGAAGAGAGAGGCATTTGGACGATTTTTGCAGGGAAAAAATGGTATTGAGTGGGAGACGTATAAAAGAAAGAGACAGGAGGTCAAGAGAAAGGTGCAAGAGGTGAAAAAAAGGGCAAATGAGAGTTGGGGTGAGAGAGTATCATTAAATTTTAGGGAGAATAAAAAGATGTTCTGGAAGGAGGTAAATAAAGTGCGTAAGACAAGGGAGCAAATGGGAACTTCAGTGAAGGGCGCAAATGGGGAGGTGATAACAAGTAGTGGTGATGTGAGAAGGAGATGGAGTGAGTATTTTGAAGGTTTGTTGAATGTGTTTGATGATAGAGTGGCAGATATAGGGTGTTTTGGTCGAGGTGGTGTGCAAAGTGCGAGGGTTAGGGAAAATGAGTTGGTAAACAGAGAAGAGGTAGTAAAAGCTTTGCGGAAGATGAAAGCCGGCAAGGCAGCAGGTTTGGATGGTATTGCAGTGGAATTTATTAAAAAAGGGGATGACTGTATTATTGACTGGTTGGTAAGGTTATTTTATGTATGTATGACTCATGGTGAGGTGCCTGAGGATTGGCGGAATGCGTGCATAGTGCCATTGTACAAAGGCAAAGGGGATAAGAGTGAGAGCTCAAATTACAGAGGTATAAGTTTGTTGAGTATTCCTGGCAAATTATATGGGAGGGTATTGATTGAGAGGGTGAAGGCATGTACAGAGCATCAGATTGGGGAAGAGCAGTGTGGTTTCAGAAGTGGTAGAGGATGTGTGGATCAGGTGTTTGCTTTGAAGAATGTATGTGAGAAATACTTAGAAAAGCAAATGGATTTGTATGTAGCATTTATGGATCTGGAGAAGGCATATGATAGAGTTGATAGAGATGCTCTGTGGAAGGTATTAAGAATATATGGTGTGGGAGGCAAGTTGTTAGAAGCAGTGAAAAGTTTTTATCGAGGATGTAAGGCATGTGTACGTGTAGGAAGAGAGGAAAGTGATTGATTCTCAGTGAATGTAGGTTTGCGGCAGGGGTGTGTGATGTGTCTATGGTTGTTTAATTTGTTTATGGATGGGGTTGTTAGGGAGGTGAATGCAAGAGTTTTGGAAAGAGGGGCAAGTATGAAGTCTGTTGAGGATGAGAGAGCTTGGGAAGTGAGTCAGTTGTTGTTCGCTGATGATACAGCGCTGGTGGATGATTCATGTGAGAAACTGCAGAAGCTGGTGACTGAGTTTGGTAAAGTGTGTGAAAGAAGAAAGTTGAGAGTAAATGTGAATAAGAGCAAGGTTATTAGGTACAGTAGGGTTGAGGGTCAATTCAATTGGGAGGTGAGTTTGAATGGAGAAAAACTGGAGGAAGTGAAGTGTTTTAGATATCTGGGAGTGGATCTAGCAGCGGATGGAACCATGGAAGCGGAAGTGGATCATAGGGTGGGGGAAGGGGCGAAAATTCTGGGAGCCTTGAAGAATGTGTGGAAGTCGAGAACATTATCTCGGAAAGCAAAAATGGGTATGCTTGAAGGAATAGTGGTTCCAACAATGTTGTATGGTTGCGAGGCGTGGACTATGGATAGAGTTGTGCGCAGGAGGATGAGATGTTTGAGGACAATGTGTGGTGTGAGGTGGTTTGATTGAGTAAGTAACGTAAGGGTAAGAGAGATGTGTGGAAATAAAAAGAGCATGGTTGAGAGAGCAGAGGAGGGTGTTTTGAAATGGTTTGGTCACATGGAGAGAATGAGTGAGGAAAGATTGACCAAGAGGATATATGTGTCGGAGGTGGAGGGAACGAGGAGAAGAGGGAGACCAAATTGGAGGTGGAAAGATGGAGTGAAAAAGATTTTGTGTGATCGGGGCCTGAACATGCAGGAGGGTGAAAGGAGGGCAAAGAATAGAGTGAATTGGAGCGATGTGGTATACCGGAGTTGACGTGCTGTCAGTGGATTGAATCAAGGCATGTGTATGGGGGGGGGGTTGGGCCATTTCTTTCGTCTGTTTCCTTGCGCTACCTCGCAAACGCGGGAGACCGGCAAAAAAAAAAAGAAAAAATATATATATATATATATATATATATATATATATATATATATATATATATATATATATATATATATATATATATATATATTTGGACGATTTTTGCAGGGAAAAAATGCAATTGAGTGGGAGATGTATAAAAGAAAGAGACAGGAGGTCAAGAGAAAGGTGCAAAAGGTGAAAAAAAGGGCAAATGAGAGTTGGGGTGAGAGAGTATCATTAAATTTTAGGGAGAATAAAAAGATGTTCTGGAAGGAGTTAAATAAAGTGCGTAAGACAAGGGAGCAAATGGGAACTTCAGTGAAGGGCGCAACTGGGGTGATAACAAGTAGTGGTGATGTGAGAAGGAGATGGAGTGAGTATTTTGAAGGTTTGTTGAATGTGTTTGATGATAGAGTGGCAGATATAGGGTGTTTTGGTCGAGGTGGTGTGCAAAGTGAGAGGGTTAGGGAAAATGATTTGGCAAACAGAGAAGAGGTAGTGAAAGCTTTGCGGAAGATGAAAGCCGGCAAGGCAGCAGGTTTGGATGGTATTGCAGTGGAATTTATTAAAAAAGGGGGTGACTGTATTGTTGACTGGTTGGTAAGGTTATTTAATGTATGTATGACTCATGGTGAGGTGCCTGAGGATTGGCGGAATGCGTGCATAGTGCCATTGTACAAAGGCAAAGGGGATAAGAGTGAGTGCTCAAATTACAGAGGTATAAGTTTGTTGAGTATTCCTGGTAAATTATATGGGAGGGTATTGATTGAGAGGGTGA
This sequence comes from Panulirus ornatus, assembly GCF_036320965.1. Taxonomy (NCBI): domain Eukaryota; kingdom Metazoa; phylum Arthropoda; class Malacostraca; order Decapoda; family Palinuridae; genus Panulirus; species Panulirus ornatus. The sequence goes on along the minus strand of NC_092277.1, from coordinate 4,177,826 downwards.
AGGCATGTACAGAGCATCAGATTGGGGAAGAGCAGTGTGGTTTCAGAAGTGGTAGAGGATGTGTGGATCAGGTGTTTGCTTTGAAGAATGTATGTGAGAAATACTTAGAAAAGCAAATGGATTTGTATGTAGCATTTATGGATCTGGAGAAGGCATATGATAGAGTTGATAGAGATGCTTGTGGAAGGTATTAAGAATATATGGTGTGGGAGGAAAGTTGTTAGAAGCAGTGAAAAGTTTTTATCGAGGATGTAAGGCATGTGTACGTGTAGGAAGAGAGGAAAGTGATTGGTTCTCAGTGAATGTAGGTTTGCGGCAGGGGTGTGTGATGTCTCCATGGTTGTTTAATTTGTTTATGGATGGGGTTGTTAGGGAGGTAAATGCAAGAGTTTTGGAAAGAGGGGCAAGTATGAAGTCTGTTGGGGATGAGAGAGCTTGGGAAGTGAGTCAGTTGTTGTTCGCTGATGATACAACGCTGGTGGCTGATTCATGTGAGAAACTGCGGAAGCTGGTGACTGAGTTTGGTAAAGTGTGTGGAAGAAGAAAGTTGAGTAAATGTGAATAAGAGCAAGGTTATTAGGTACAGTAGGGTTGAGGGTCAAGTCAATTGGGAGGTGAGTTTGAATGGAGAAAAACTGGAGGAAGTGAAGTGTTTTAGATATCTGGGAGTGGATCTGGCAGCGGATGGAACCATGGAAGCGGAAGTGGATCATAGGGTGGGGGAGGGGGCGAAAATTCTGGGGGCCTTGAAGAATGTGTGGAAGTCGAGAACATTATCCGGAAAGCAAAAATGGGTATGTTTGAAGGAATAGTGGTTCCAACAATGTTGTATGGTTGCGAGGCGTGGGCTATGGATAGAGTTGTGCGCAGGAGGATGGATGTGCTGGAAATGAGATGTTTGAGGACAATGTGTGGTGTGAGGTGGTTTGATCGAGTGAGTAACGTAAGGGTAAGAGAGATGTGTGGAAATAAAAAGAGCGTGGTTGAGAGAGCAGAAGAGGGTGTTTTGAAGTGGTTTGGGCACATGGAGAGAATGAGTGAGGAAAGATTGACCAAGAGGATATATGTGTCGGAGGTGGAGGGAACGAGGAGAAGAGGGAGACCAAATTGGAGGTGGAAAGATGGAGTGAAGAAGATTTTGTGTGATCGGGGCCTGAACATGCAGGAGGGTGAAAGGAGTGCAAGGAATAGAGTGAATTGGAGCGATGTGGTATACCGGGGTTGACGTGCTGTCAGTGGATTGAATCAAGGCATGTGAAGCGTCTGGGGTAAACCATGGAAAGCTGTGTAGGTATATATATTTGCGTGTGTATACGTATGTATATACATGTGTATGGGGGGGGGGGGTGGGCATTTCTTTCGTCTGTTTCCTTGCGCTACCTCGCAAACGCGGGAGACAGCGACAAAGTATAATAAAAAAAAAAAACAGAGAAGCGGTAGTAAAAGCTTTGCGGATGATAAAAGCTGGCAAGGCAGCGGGTTTGGATGGTATTGCAGTGGAATTTATTAAAAAAGGGGGTGACTGTATTGTCGACTGGTTGGTAAGGTTATTTAATGTATGTATGATTCATGGTGAGGTGCCTGAAGATTGGCGGAATGCTTGCATAGTGCCATTGTACAAAGGCAAAGGGGATAAGAGTGAGTGCTCAAATTACAGAGGTATAAGTTTGTTGAGTATTCCTGGTAAATTATATGGGAGGGTATTGATTGAGAGGGTGAAGGCATGTACAGAGGATCAGATTGGGGAAGAGCAGTGTGGTTTCAGAAGTGGTAGAGGATGTGTGGATCAGGTGTTTGCTTTGAAGAATGTATGTGAGAAATACTTAGAAAAGCAAATGGATCTGTATGTAGCATTTATGGATCTGGAGAAGGCATATGATAGAGTTGATAGAGATGCTCTGTGGAAGGTATTAAGAATATATGATGTGGGAGGCAAGTTGTTAGAAGAAGTGAAAGGTTTTTATCGAGGATGTAAGGCATGTGTACGTGTAGGAAGAGAGGAAAGTGATGGTTCTCAGTTAATGTAGGTTTGCGACAGGGGTGTGTGATGTTTCCATGGTTGTTTAATTTGTTTATGGATGGGGTTGTAAGGAGGTGAATGCAAGACTTTTGGAAAGAGGGGCAAGTATGCAGTTTGCTGTGGATGAGAGAGCTTGGGAGGCGAGTCAGTTGTTGTTCGCTGATGATACAGCACTGGTGGCTGATTCATGTGAGAAACTGCAGAAGCTGGTGACTGAGTTTGGTAAAGTGTGTTAAAGAAGAAAGTTGAGAGTAAATGTGAATAAGAGCAAGGTTATTAGGTACAGTAGGGTTGAGGGTCAAGTCAATTGGGAGGTAAGTTTGAATGGAGAAAAACTGGAGGAAGTGAAGTGTTTTAGATATCTGGGAGTGGATTTGGCAGCGGATGGAAACATGGAAGTGGAAGTGAATCATAGGGTGGGGGAGGGGGTGAAAATTCTGGGAGCGTTGAAGAATGTTTGGAAGTCAAGAACATTATCTCAGAAAGCAAAAATGGGTATGTTTGAAGGAATAGTGGTTCCAACAATGTTATATGGTTGCGAGGCGTGGGCTATGGATAGAGTTGTGCGCAAGAGGGTAGATGTGCTGGAAATGAGATGTTTGAGGACAATATGTGGTGTGAAGTGGTTTGATCGAGTTAGTGATAATAGGGTAAGAGAGATGTGTGGTAATAAAATGAGTGTGGTTGAGAGAGCAGAAGATGGTGTTTTGAAATGGTTTGGTCACATGGAGAGAATGAGAGAGGAAAGATTGACCAAGAGGATATATGTGTCAGAGGTGGAGGGAACGAGGAGAAGTGGGAGATCAAATTGGAGGTGGAAAGATGGAGTGAAAAAGATTTTGAGTGATCGGGGCCTGAACATGCAGGAGGGTGAAAGGCGTGCAAGGAATAGAGTGAATTGGAACAATGTGGTATACCGGGGTCGATGTACTGTCAATGGATTGAACCAGGGAATGTGAAGCGTCTGGGGTAAACCATGGAAAGTTTTGTGGGGCCTGGATGTGGAAAGGAAGCTGTGGTTTCTGAACATTATTACATGACAGCTAGAGACTGAGTGTGAACGAATGTGGCCTTTGTTGTCTTTTCCTAGCACTAACTCGCACACATGAGGGGGGAGGGGGTTGTTATTTCATGTGTGGCGAGGTGGTAATGGGAATGAATAAAGGCAGACAGTATGAATTATGTACATGTGTATATATGTATATGTCTGTGTGTGTATATATATGTATATGTTAAGATGTATAGGTATGTATATTTGCGTGTGTGGACGTGTATGTATATACATGTGTATGTGGGTGGGTTGGGCCATTCTTTCGTCTGTTTCTTGCGCTACCTCGCTAACGCGGGAGACAGCGACAAATATAAATGTATATGAACAAGAAATTTGGTTCTATGACTGATCCTTGTGGCACTCTACTTGTTACATGTAATCATTCTAAGGCTTGACCATTAAGGACTACTCTTTGTTTATGACAGGTAACCTATATCTTATCCACTGAAGTGCGACCCAATCACTTCCATTTGACTAAATTTTTGCTAGTAATCTCTGAAGGCTTTTTGAAAGTCTAGATCGATAACATCAACTGCTTTACTTTTGTCCTACATGTTGATCATATAAAAGAAATCAAGCAGACAAGTCATACATGAGTGATTTCATCAAAAGCCATGCTGAGAATCATGTGGTGGTCCTCTAAATGATTCACAGTTCTATCTCGAATGATGGTTTTCATAAGTTTTCCAACTGCAGACATCAAGCCAATACGACATTAATTACCAGGCAGTGACTCATTACCTTTTTTGAATATCGGTGTTATATTGGAAAACTTCCATTCATCTGAAACTTTCCTATGGCAAATGACTTATTGAAAAGGGCAGTCAAGGGTTTTACTCTCATTTTTCGCCTCTATTACTGTTCTCAGATAAAACTTATCAGAGTCTGCAGTTTTGTTTATCATTTTGTTTAGCATTTATGTCAATTTGCTGGAGAATGTTACCCCTCTTTTATTACTGAAAATGAACTCAGGACATGGGGTGTGTCTTCGATCGTAAATAAAAGTAATTTAATACTTTTCCCATGGTTATGTTGTCTTGAACTAAGTCACCATTTTCTGTTATTAATGGACCTATCGACTGGGTAATGACTCTCACTTCTGACATAACTGTAAAAATCCTTAGATTTTTTTCTCATAGCTTCATTTTGTGTTTTCTCAAAGCTTTCCAAGCTCTCTCTCAGGCATCAAAGCAAGCAGAAGCACAGCATAATTAATCACAGAACTGATGTAAGCAATATACATTATTTTTATCTGTTCTGACATTGGCCCTAGCTACATTGGGGCCAGTTACAGCTCTGGGTGCTCAAAGCCTCTCTCTACATTGGTGGTTAAGTCTCATAACAACAACAACAAATTTTGGTACCTCTAACCCAGATACTTGTATCTTTATACATAATCAATCTGGGATACATAATTTAATCGAATCTCTCTGAAGTCCCCCACTTTTTAAGGGAATGTCTGTTGAGGATTTTGGCTTTCTCAACAGAGATGACAAGACCTAGCCTTTCAGATGTATCTCATACTTGGTTGAGTATAGTGAGTGCATTGTTATACACAGAGGTGTTAATAATGATACCATTAGCATAGCTAAGTATATGGTGTTCAGTATTCATGGGCATGGACTGAAGAAGGAATTGATTAGAATATTGAACAAGATTGGGGCTATACACACAGCCTTGCAGAGTACCAAGTTCAAACTCTTTGATTTCACAAGAGTGTCCCTGAAACAGAACAGATGACTTTCAGTTAGACAGGTAACAAGAAATCCACTGCAAAAGCCAGCCCACCATATCCATTTTAGCAAGTTTATACAAGATTACATGTCGATTTGCTGTGTCAAAAGCAGCTTTAAGGTCAAGGAAGATGCTGTAATTTTACTGTACGCAGAGTTAAAAAGGTAGTAATATCGTGGTGCACACCCTTATTGTGCCTAAAACCATTTAGACTGGGAGACACATGCTCTCTAGTTCTATGCAGAAGATGACTCAGTAGCATCCTTTCAGCGATTTTACATAAACAATTTGTCAAGGATATAGGTTTAAACATCAGGTTGGTAGGATTTGGGTACTGGAATGATATCACTATTCACCAGGAGGTAGGAACAAAGCCTGTTACATAGCTAATGATATACAGTGCAAGAAGAGGATTGCTAGGTATGCTGCATAGGCGTCATAAAATTTCTTTGGTAATACTATCCTCTCTTGGGGTAGGTAGCGATGCCTTTAGTCAGCACTGCATCATGTTCAAATTTGGTGAATAGCATACTGCAGATTTCATGCCCCTCATTCATGTTTGAGATTTAGTTTAACCTGCAACTCATGTGGTAGCTTTCCTAAACTAGATATCAAGGTCACTGGCTCTTCATAAAGGGTATGGATAGGAGACAAGTGGTTTTACTATCTTTGATTGTGTTAATTCCTCTTCATGCTCTATTGATAGGCGTATGCAAGTAAAGTCCATTTTAGTTCCATTAAGTTCAGTCATTTGCTAAGGCAGAAATATTTTTTTAAGTTTTGGATCATTATAGTTGGTGTGGTATTTGTGTGGGTTAGGTTCAGATGCATTCATGGGTCTCCTATGTCCATGTAGGTGGTTGTGAGTATTGTTGGAGAGTGTCCTATTGGGTCATTATGAAACTCTTCCACAGAGTTAGGCAGGTAGAACTCATACCAGCTTCTCAAATGAGGACTAAAGTTCAGATGCTGATTATTTGGGATTTTGAGATGTATATATATGAACTTTCCCCCAGGGAGGATGATATTAGAAATGTTCAAATTGTTTAACCTAAGATGATCGCTTAGCTTTATCATGAACAATAATGGAAGAAAATGTAGTATGCGATATGTTGAGCCCGGCACACAGATCAAGGATCCCACCATGGACATGGCATTCAATAGTGTTAACAGCTGCTCCCCACTGGGATTGTTATAGTTGGGACTACTAATTAATCTCTGTCAAGCATTAAATTCCCCTTTTGATAAAGATGTTTTGGTTGGATATACTGTCAGGTCTGCCACATTAAAAGTATGCCTGCTTGTGCATACAAATTTATGATGTTAACTGTAAAGTTACCTGCATAAACCCTTATACCATGGTACTGCATTCCATCATCTTCAGACCTGTTAACATTACAGTTTTCTTGATGTACATTAGACTTGAGTCGCATGATGTAAAACCAAAGCAACTAAAGAAAGGCAATATTGGTAGTACTGACCCAGCAGGTATTCTACAGTCCTGTAGGCACACCACATCTATGGGCTCTGTGATAAGTTTATGGTGAAGGTCTGGTAACCTCTTTCTGAGGGACAATGTGTTCCAACTCAGAATTGTAAGTACAGTATTGTCTGTCATTTTGCTGTTTTGTTCAGGTACATGAGCGTATCAACACAAAGATCACTGGTTATGGTAGCATTCCAATACAGAAAATCTTTTTTATCAGTGTTATCGTTATCAACAAAATAATTCACTGGCATTCCTGTAAGGTTACGGGAATAGGCTACAACAGAGTAGAAAGTACCTCACAATAGGCCACATCAGCACTATAAGACCCCAAAGTGAAACAGCTCAGATTTATAGAAATCAGGCAAATAAGCAAAGGATATAGACAACTTTGAACACCCAAAATTTTAGATCTACTTCAAACACCTCTTGCAGCAGTGAAGAAACAAAAGAAAGAAATAGATCAAAACATTCCTCGCAAGCCAAACCTGGAAGGTATTAATAGAATCATTGGAAAGAAAAACAAACAAGTATGTCATCCCAACCTTCAGCAAATGGCCAACTAATTAAACAAAAAAAAAGGCCCATACATCTGGCTATAATATGCTTCCACCTGAGACTATGGATGTTTTGCACAAAAAAATCTAAAGGAAGAAAGATCTTCCCTATTTGTGCTACACAAGCAACACAATCAATGTGATGTGCCATTTACAGAGTTTGAACTTGATAAAGCTCCTACCAGAGGCAAGGGCATTGCCCCTGGGGAGGATGGTATCACTTATTGATAGACTTCTAAGATGTGTATTTTGTAATCCATTATAAAAGCTGTACAATGTGAGTTACGCCACGGGTCATTTACCCTCCTTATATGCCAATGCCTAATTGCACCAATACCTTAACACAATCAACCTGTTGAATTTCGCCCCATATCACTGACGAATTACATAAGCAAAACTTTTGAGAGGATGGTGCTCAACAGATTACTGCACAGAACTGAAGATAATGTCTAATATTAATGGTTTCACACATGGCAAAAGTGCACACAACTCTATTAGTACTTTTAGTACTTCCCTACAGTTCATGGGGACGACTACATAAACACACCACATTTCTTGACCTGAAAGCTGCATTTGATGTCACTAATTGGCAGGTTATTTTGTATGATTTAGCAAAAATGGATATAGGTAGCCAGCTCCGGCACTGCGTATACGGCTGTCTCTCCACTAGAAAGTCCACTATGTTGTGTCGAGGCTACAAAAGTGAGTTAATATAAGCTACAAAAGTGAGTAAAAGACATGCACTTGGGACTCCTTACGGTGTAGTAATTAGTCCAACTTGTTCATTTTAATGGTCAATGCATTACTGAAAGTGATTCCACAGTGTCCCACAAATATCACTATTAGTTATACTTATGATATTCTTGTATACACCAAAACATATTGGGAAATGTAAGCCATTCTTAACTGCAAACAGCCTGTGAAAGACTTAGCATTATCATTTCTGCAGATGAAACCAAGATCTTCAATAAAAGACTGTTAACAGTAGGAGCAGACCATCTGAATTTAGAATTTATAGAAAACTAAGTAACTATATTTCCTTCTTTAAATATCTTGTCTCAGTCCCATGTACTGCAGTTGGTCTGCGGAGACGAAATCGACAATGTAGATACACACAGCTCTCTCACCTCTGTGCAGGATACAATCCTAATTACAGTGCAAATATCAGAAGTTAAAATATTGTATTTAGCATATGTTAACTGTTTAATATATTACTACTCACCAGTTTTGGTCTTACATAACAGGAAAGGTACCAACAGGCCTAAAAATATGTAAAATGCAGCTTAAGAATCCTACTTGGTTGCCCGAGGTCCACTGAAGTACTAACATGCAGAAATAACTTGGTATTCCCAGCACTGAAGACACAATACTTGAAATCCACCTTATGATGGGACTGAAACTTCTGCCGGGTGATCCAGATAGTGTTGTTGTCTCTAAACAATTGTTAAACCATATATACCATGGCACAAGTGAATCTAAATGGATCCAAATGATAGCAAACCTCATGTTTGGTGTACATAATTTGTATATGATTAGGAAACAGCAGCATTTCCTACCTCGCTGGCAGATAACTTCTTTGACATCACTACACCTGTTTATCCACCTAAGAATCAAATTACTTACAATATTCAACAGCCAAAATCAGTGCCTGAACATATATTAGTAGACATTCCAGACTGACAATAACATATCCTAGTGCATCTATACTAACGGTTGGCGCGATTCTGCCATTGCAAGGGAAGGTAGTGTTACTATTGTGATCCAAGATAATGATGGTAACAGATTAAAGAAAAATTCAGAATAAACAACTGGGCATCTACCCTGCAAACTGGATTGTCCGCCAAACTTGTCGCTCTTGGGCTGATAGAAATCACTGCCACAGACGATTTATCTCTCATTTTTCTATCTTCACTACTTGCCCTTAACACCCTGGGATGAGAATGTAACATGTTGGTCTGAAACCAGCGACAAATATGCAAACGTTATTGCTCATGGGATTCAAATCTAATTGTCTTGGATTTTCTCTCATACAGGCCTCCGTGAGCATGACAAAGCTGATGCTTTACCAAACTTGCACTTAGTAAATAAAGGTGATGTTGAAAACAACATTGCTTTGCCAACGAGAAGCCAGCAAAATGTGATGTTAAAGGAAATAACAGACCTTTTTGAAACACGAAGACGAGTTCAGATATGCACACGTAAAAACATTTTCCATCAACTGAAACGTGTAACGTAAAATATGCATATGGAGAAAATGATAAGATAAACATTACAAGATGTTGTAATTGATACCAGGGGATGTTAATCATGTAGATGGTAGTTTGTGGCCAAAGATTTGGACACAAACTACAACACTGTCTTACTACGAGCAAACAATGAAACCTTTTACGGATAGATCTAAAAAAAAAAAAAAAAAAACTGCAAGAAATACCACACCTTATTGTTAATAACAAGATACATGATTTTCAGGTTGTATCCGCTTTTTGCTTTTAATCGGTAAAACGTACCATATGAAACTATGTAATGTATGTAATGAAACATCTAAAATGAAATCAACTTTGTAACAACCTATGTAATATTAACCCAGTGGGGTCTAAGACTCTTTCTTACCTCTGTATTCCTTTTGCGCTACCTCTCACAGGATAAGCATGGGGTGCACAATAGATTTGCCGGAATTACTGGAACAAGTCAAATAAATGTGGTAGCGGGACCTGGGGGAGAGAGAGAGAGAGAGAGAGAGAGAGAGAGAGAGAGAGAGAGAGAGAGAGAGAGAGAGAGAGAGAGAGAGAGAGAGAGAGAGAGAGAGAGAGAGAGAGAGACTTCCACTTAATTCATCCCCTCAACCTCCGTAGGGCCATAGACGACCCTGTTTTCTCTGTCAAATTTACTGTGGGTCATCAGTAGCAGTTACTGCTGTGTTCTACTTAGTACCGCGGCGGGTGACCGCTTCATGTGGATACCATATCCTTTTGCTATACTTGAATAGTTCTGAATACCTCTGTGGATAAAGAAAGAGACGGCATTTGCTGCCTTGCCCTACTCTACCGTGTGTAGAAGACGTGAATCGGCTGGGGTGCGCGTATCAAGCCTGCTAGTGTCAGCTGTGCTAATCACACTTGACCCCGGTGTCAGCTGCACCTCCATCCCTCCACTCACATGTTGATTGAGGTACTCTGTATTTCCCCATGCGACCAACAGCAATGGCCATATGCGAGAAAAACCATCCCCCTTTGTCACATAGATCAGTAACCAGTGAACACGACAGAGCTGTTTCCTCTGAAGAAACAGAGGACATAGACAATAACTTGGGCAACCATCACCAGATTCCACCACCAACCCCTATGGCGGATGACGGGCATTCTCCACGACCAAGGTCACATGATCAGCGCAAAAAATGAAACTGAACTTCCCACCAGGCACAGGCAAAGGCCAAATATCAGTGGTTATCACACGCCAAACTGCACTTCGCAAACAACGCTCAGAGGTACGTCACCTTGAAAAATGATCAACGATTATTTGAAGAACTAACCAACAGGGTTATTGAAGGCACACAAATGCAGATACCTCCAAACTATGATTACTCTAACAAGACTGCCATCATTGCCATGGGATTTGACAACTACCAAGACCCTGCAATTCTTCTTCCGAATGGAAACATCATGAATGTTAAATGAAAAAGAGGTAGAGAAACAGTCATAGAAGACTAGTTGGCAATGTTTCAAATGCCTGATATGGAAGCAAGTGGCTAACGTGTGCAGATCTCCCTTCTTTCGGTGTGTCATATGTGCAGGGAAACATGTTACACAAACATACAACAAAAACTTTGACAATGGGGAGACCACTGAAGAAATAGGCGTAAAACTGTAAGCAACCTGGAGCTAGGGCATGTCATCGGGACTGCACCGAGAGGGCACCACACACCTGATGACCAACCACGCCAAACCCCGCCTTTCTATCTACCGCCATGTCCGTCGCTTGCCAATCTCCCGGAGTTCAATACAACACGGTAACTCCCAGCAGGCCATGGAATAGGTTAGTCTCCCCGAAGACACAAGAACCACTCGTTATACCTAGTACACAGATAGTTGACAAAAATGATCTAGAAATCCAAAGCAGCATTAAAAAAATCGAAAAGCAGAATGAAGAAATATTGAAAGCTATGGAAGTTCAAAATGACTCTGTGGAAGTGTTTTAGGCTAATGCTAGGTAATAAGGTTAATGTACACAAACAAGTAACAGAAACAGCCGGTGCATGATGAAAGAAATCCAAGCATGCATAAATCTATCGATGCGCTATGAGAGAAAATCCAGTTGCCGAATGAAAAGTTTGATGCGCACCAAGTGATAGGAACACCAGAACATGGTGACGACAATGTGTTCAGATGTATTGCTGTACTTAGTGAGCAAGTACATGAGCTAAGTGAGAAAGTTACTATCACGAAAAACATATAATGCTCTTAAAACATGAAAAAGTAAACAACGGTGTATCACCGTCTGGTGCTTCACACAGTGACTATGATAGTAAAATAAATGAAGCAGAAGTTGATAAGCTGTTAAGGAAAACACCTCCCAAACTCCTTCATGGTAAAGGAATTAGAGACCTACAGTTATTGGAAATATAAGAAACGTTGTGCTAAATCGGTACAGATAAATACATGAAAAACTTGACATCATAAGGGAGATCCACGCAACTTTTAAGGAAAGAGGCTGACAGGAACATTGTTCAATAATATAGTGACATCACAATACTCAGCTGGAACATTGCCTCCATGAGAAAAAGATATTCTGACCTCCATCAAAAGGTTGCCACCGAAAACATTGATGTCATATGTCTGCAAGAGTGTCGAACGCCTCCTGGTAAACCCCCACGTAGATTACCTAATTATAAATGCTATAATCCTAGACCTACCAACACACGTCTAATGTATGTAAAACAGTCACTACCTCATGTACCAATATCCTCCCAAAAGCCCGACTGATTCCAATACCAAGATGTCAAGCTACACGTCGGCAATTTCACACTCAATATACTAAACTCCTATGCACCTGCTAACCTACTCCACCACACACATTTACCTAACTTTCTTCATAATGAAACTACTGTCCTAATTGGAGACCTTAAAGCTCGACACAAGAATCTAGGTGACTTCCTCACTGACAGCAGAAGTTTAATCTCACTCCTGGAAGCTTAGGATGATGTTCAGATCATCAGTAAGAATAAACAAACACACATGTACAGAGGAATCCTTGACAGGTGTATAAGCTTTAGATAAATTATCATACACAACTCACAATACATATAGCTTATGTCAATTTACCTGGTGTCTAACTAAAAAGAAAAAGATAAATAGGGAAACAAAAGCATCGAAATAGGTTCACAGATTATACCTCTGAGTGGTACAAAGATTATGAACCAACAAATGTACAAGCTTTTAATGTCAATCTTGAAAGTTCCATAGATAACTTATATAAACCTCCAACAGCCAAGATCGAACCCGGGTCCCCTGCCTAAGAAAGATTGGTGTTGGACAGCGGGAACCAAGTGTGGTGATTTAAGTAGCTTTGCTAAGTACTGGCAGCTGATGAGGTGGATTGTTTCCACGAAAAAAGTTGCCATATGTATAGAAAAATTACATGTTGAACAGAAATGTATGAACTCCTGCTGAGGTGCGATTTCACCTTCATACTATCAACACGACAAGTGTGATAATCATATCACACACACACACACACACACACACACACACACACACACAAAATCACATGTTTATCAAATGGCGTCTCTCTGTTGTATGCCAACTGACTGTTATATTTCTCTCTTGTGTCCCCTGATGTTATGATTATTACACGAAAGTAAACTTATCGTGTTTCATTTTCCCCGTGGACTCATAGGAATATATATATATATATATATATATATATATATATATATATATATATATATATATATATATATATATATATATATAGGTAGGTTTGCGGCAGGGGTGTGTCATGTCTCCATGGTTGTTTAATTTGTTTATGGATGGGGTTGTTAGGGAGGTGAATGCAAGAGTTTTGGAAACAGGGGCAAGTATTAAGTCTGTTGGGGATGAGAGAGCTTGGGAAGTGAGTCAGTTGTTGTTCGCTGATGATGCAGCGCTGGTGGCTGATTCATGTGAGAAACTGCAGAAGCTGGTGACTGAGTTTGGTAAAGTGTGTGAAAGAAGAAAGTTAAGAGTAAATGTGAATAAGAGCAAGGTAATTAGATACAGTAGGGTTGAGGGTCAAGTCAATTGGGAGGTAAGTTTGAATGGAGAAAAACTGGAGGAAGTAAAGTGTTTTAGATATCTGGGAGTGGATCTGGCAGCGGATGGAACCATGGAAGCGGAAGTGGATCATAGGGTGGGGGAGAGGGAGAAAATCCTGGGAGCCTAGAAGAATGTTTGGAAGTCGAGAACATTATCTCGGAAAGCAAAACTGGGTATGTTTGAAGGAATAGTGGTTCCAACAATGTTGTATGGTTGCGAAGCGTGGGCTATGGATAGAGTTGTGCGAAGGAGGATGGATGTGCTGGAAATGAGATGTTTGAGGACAATGTGTGGTGTGAGGTGGTTTGATCGAGTAAGCAACGTAAGGGTAAGAGAGATGTGTGGAAATAAAAAGAGCGTGGTTGAGAGAGCAGAAGAGGGTGTTTTGAAATGGTTTGGGCACATGGAGAGAATGAGTGAGGAAAGATTGACCAAGAGGATATATGTGTCGGAGGTGGAGGGAACGAGAAGTGGGAGACCAAATTGAAGGTAGAAAGATGGAGTGAAAAAGATTTTGTGTGATCGGGGCCTGAACATGCAGGAGGGTGAAAGGAGGGCAAGGAATAGAGTGCATTGGATCGATGTGGTATACTGGGGTTGACGTGCTGTCAGTGGATTGAATCAGGGCATGTGAAGCGTCTGCTGTAAACCATGGAAAGCTGTGTAGGTATGTATATTTTGCGTGTGTGGACGTATGTATATACATGTGTATGGGGTTGGGCCATTTCTTTCGTCTGTTTCCTTGCGCTACCTCGCAAACGCGTGAGACAGCGACAAAGCAAAAGAAAAGAAATATATATATATATATATATATATATATATATTTTTTTTTTTTTTTTTTTTTTTTTCAAACTTTTCGCCATTTTCCGCGTTAGCGAGGTAGCGTTAAGAACATATATATATATATATATATATATATATATATATATATATATATATATATATATATATTAATTTATCTATATTTATTTTGCTTTGTCGCTGTCTCCCGCGTTTGCGAGGTAGCGCAAGGAAACAGACGAAAGAAATGGCCCAACCCACTCCCATACACATGTATATACATACACGTCCACACACACAAAAATACATACCTATACATGTCAATGTACACATATATATACACACACAGACACATACATATATACCCATGCACACAATTCACACTGCCTTTATTCATTCCCATCGCCACCTCGCCACACATGGAATACCATCACCCTCCCCCCTTATATGTGCGAGGTAGCGCTAGGAAAAGACAACAAAGGCCCCATTCGTTTACACTCAGTCTCTAGCTGTCATGCAATAATGCCCGAAACCACAGCTCCCTTTCCACATCAAGGCCCCACAGAACTTTCCATGGTTTAACCCAGACGCTTCACATGCCCTGATTCAATCCACTGACAGCACGTCAACCCCGGTATACCACATCGATCCAATTCACTCTATTCCTTGCCCGCCTTTCACCCTCCTGCATGTTCAGGCCCCGATCACTCAAAATCTTTTTCACTCCATCTTTCCACCTCCAATCTGGTCTCCCACTTCTCGTTCCCTCCACCTCCGACACATATATCCTCTTGGTCAATCTTTCCTCACTCATTCTCTCCTTGTGCCCAAACCATTTCAAAACACCCTCTTCTGCTCTCTCAACCACGCTCTTTTTATTTCCACACATCTCTCTTACCCTTACATTACTTACTCGATCAAACCACCTCACACCACACATTGTCCTCAAACATCTCATTTCCAGCACATCCACCCTCCTGCGCACAACTCTATCCATAGTCCACGCCTCGCAACCATACAACATTGTTGGAACCACTATTCCTTCAAACATACCCATTTTTGCTTTCCGAGATAATATTCTCGACTTCCACACATTCTTCAAGGCTCCCAGGATTTTCGCCCCCTCCCCCAGCCAATGATCCACTTCCGCTTCCATGGTTCCATCCGCTGCCAGATCCACTCCCAGATATCTAAAACACTTTCACTTCCGCCAGTTTTTCTCCATTCAAACTTACCTCCCAATTGACTTGACCCTCACCCCTACTGTACCTAATAACCTTGCTCTTATTCACATTTGCTCTTAACTTTCTTCTTTCACACACTTTACCAAACTCAGTCACCAGCTTCTGCAGTTTCTCACATGAATCAGCCACCAGCGCTGTATCATCAGCGAACAACAACTAACTTACTTCACAAGCTCTCTCATCCCCAACAGACTTCATACTTGCCCCTCTTTCCAAAAGTCTTGCATTCACCTCCCTAACAACCCATCCATAAACAAATTAAACAACCATGGAGACATTACACACCCCTGCCGCAAACCTACATTCACTGAGAACCAATCACTTTCCTCTCTTCCTACACGTACACATTCCTTACATCCTCGATAAAAACTTTTCACTGCTTCCAACAACTTGCCTCCCACACCATATATTCTTAAAACCTTCCACAGAGCACCTCTATCAACTCTATCATACGCCTTCTCCAGATCCATAAATGCTACATTCAAATCCATTTGTTTTTCTAAGTATTTCTCACATACATTCTACAAAGCAAACACCTGATCCACACATCCTCTACCACTTCTGAAACCACACTGCTCTTCCCCAATCTAATGCTCTGTACACGCCTTCACCCTCTCAATTAATATATATATATATATATATATATATATATATATATATATATATATATATATATATATATATATATATATATATATATATATATTATATATATATATATATATATATATATATATATATATATATATATATATATATATATATATATATATATATATATATATATATATTCATTTATTTATTTACTTTATTTTGTTTTGTCGCTGTCTCCCGCGTTAGCGAGATAGCGCAAGGAAACAGACGAAAGAATGGCCCAACCCACCCACATACACATATATATACATACACGTCCACACACGCAGATATACATACCTATACATCTCAATGTATACATATATATATACACACAGACATATACATATATACTATGTATTATCTTATATTTTGCCTTGTCGCTGTCTCCCGCGTTAGCGAGGTAGCGCAAGGAAACAGATGAAAGAATGGCCCAACCCACCCACATACACATGTATATACATACACGTCCACACACGCAAATATAGATACGTATATATATATATATAACGTATATATATATATATATATATATATATATATATATATATATATATATATATATATATATATATATATATATATATATATATATATATATATATATATTGATGCCCATCGCCACCTCGCCACACATGAAATAATAACCCCCTCCCCCATCATGTGTGCGAAGTAGCGCTAGGAAAAGACAACAAAGGCCCCATTCGTTCACATTCAGTCTCTAGCTGTCATGTAATAATGCACCGAAACCACAGCTCCCTTTCCATATCCAGGCCCCACAAAACTTTCCATGGTTTACCCCAGACGCATCACATGCCCTGGTTCAATCCATTGACAGCACGTCGACCCCGGTATACCAAATCGTTCCAATTCACTCTTCCTTGCACGCCTTTCACCCTTCTGCATGTTCAGGCCCCGATCACTCAAAATCTTTTTCACCCCATCTTTCCACCTCCAATTTGGTCTCCCACTTCTCCTCGTTACCTCCACCTCTGACACATATATCCTCTTGGTCAGTCTTTCCTCACTCATTCTCTCCATGTGACCAACCCATTTCAAAACACCCTCTTCTGCTCTCTCAACCACTATTTTTATTACCACACATCTCTCTTACCCTTACATTACTTACTCGATCAAACCACCTCACACCACATATTGTCCTCAAACATCTCATTTCCAGCACATCCACGCTCCTGCGCACAACTCTATCTAAAGCCCACGCCTCGCAACCATATAACATTCTTGGAACCACTATTCCTTCAAAAATACCCATTTTTGCTTTCCGAGATAATGTTCTCGACTTCCACACATTCTTCAAGGTTCCCAGAATTTTCGCCTCCTCCCCCAGCCTATGATTCACTTCCGCTTCCATGGTTCCATCTGCTGCCAAATCCACTCCCAGATATCTAAAACACTTCACTTTCTCCAGTTTTTCTCCATTCAAACTTACCTCCCAATTGACTTGACCCTCAACCCTACTGTACCTAATAATATTGCTCTTATTCACATTTACTCTCAACTCTCTTCTTTCACACACTTTACCAAACTCAGTCACCAGCTTCTGCAGTTTCTCACATAAATCAACCACCAGCACTTTATCATCAGCGAACAACAACTGACTCACTTCCCAAGCTCTCTCAACCACAACAGACTGCATACTTGCCCCTCTTTCCAAAACTCTTGCATTCACCTCCCTAACAACCCCATCCATAAACAAATTAAACAATCATAGAGACATCACACACCCCTGCCGCAAACCTGCATTCACTGAGAACCAATCACTTTCCTCTCTTCCTACACGTACACTTGCCTTACATCCTCGATAAAAACTTTTCACTGCTTCTAACAACTTGCCTCCCACACCATATATTCTTAATACCTTCCACAGAGCATCTCTATCAACTCTATCATGTGCCTTCTCCAGATCCACAAATGCTACATACAAATCCATTTGCTTTTCTAAGCATTTCTCACATACATTCTTCAAAGCAAACACCTGATCCACACATCCTCTACCACTTCTGAAACCACGCTGCTCTTTCCGAATCTGATGCTCTGTACATGCCTTCACCCTCTCAATCAATACCCTCCCATATAATCTACAAGGAATACTCAACAAACTTATACCTCTGTAATTTGAGCACTCAACTTTGTCCCCTTTGCCTTTGTACAATGGCACTATACAAACATTCCGCCTATCCTAAGGCACCTCACCATGAATCATACATACATTGAATAACCTTACCAACCAGTCAGCAACACAGTCACCCCCATTTTTTTTTTTATAAATTCCACTGCAATACCATCCAAACCCGCTGCCTTGCCGACTTTTATCTTCCGCAAAGCTTTTATTACCTCTTCTCTGTTTACCAAATCATTTTCCCTAACCCTCTCACTTTGCACACCACCTCGACCAAAACACCCTATATCTGCCACTCTATCATCAAACACATTCAACAAACTTCAAAATACTCACTCCACCTCCTTCTCACATCATCACTACTTGTTATCACCTCCCCATTAGCACCCTACACTGAAGTTCCTATTTGTTCCCTTGTCTTATGCACTTTATTTACCTCCTTCCAAAACATCTTTTTATTCTCCCTAAAGTTTAATAGATACTTTCTCTTCCCAACTCTCATTTGCCCTCTTTTTCACTTCTTGCACCTTTTCCTTGACCTCCTGCCTCTTTCTTTTATACATCTCCCACTCATTTGCATTATTTCCCTGCAAAAATCGTCCAAATGCCTCTCTCTTCTCTTTCACTAATAATCTTACTTCTTCATCCCACCACTCACTACCCTTTCTAATCTGCCCACATCCCACGCTTCTCATGCCACAAGCATCTTTTGCGGAAGCCATCACTGCTTCCCTAAATACATCCCATTCCTCCCCCACTCCCCTTACCTCCTTTGTTCTCACCTTTTTCCATTCTGTACTCAGTCTCTCCTGGTACTTCCTCACACAAGTCTCCTTCCGAAGCTCACTTACTCTCACCACTCTCTTCACCCCAATATTCTCTCCTCTTTACTGAAAACCTCTACAGATCTTCACCTTCGATTCCACAAGATAATGATCAGACATCCCTCCAGTTGCACCTCTCAGCACATTAACACCCAAAAGTTTCTCTTTCGCGCGCCTATCAATTAACACGTGATCCAGTAACGCTCTTTGGCCATCTCTCCTACTTACTTATGTATACTTATGTATATCTCTCTTTTTAAACCAGGTATTCCCACTCACCAGTCCTTTTTCAGCACAGAAATCTACAAGCTGTTCACCATTTCCATCTACAACACTGAACACCCCATGTATACCAATTATTCCCTCAACTGCCCCATTACTCACCTTTGCGTTCAAATCACCCATCACTATAACCCGGTCATGTGCATCAAAACCACTGACACACTCATTCAGCTGTTCCCAAAACACTTGCCTTTCATGATCTTTTATTTCATGCCCAGGTGCATGTGCACCAATAATAACCCATCTCTCTCCATCAACTTTCAGTTTTACCCATATCAATCTAGAGTTTACTTTCTTACACTCTGTCACATCCTCCAACCACTACTGTTTCAGGAGTAGTGCTACTCCTTCCCTTGCTCTTGTCCTTTCACTAACCCCTGACTTTACTCCCAAGACATTCCCAAACTACTCTTCCCCTTTACCCTTGAGTTTCGTTTCACTCAGAGCCAAAACATCCAGGTTCCTTTCCTCAAACATATTACCTATCTCTCCTTTTTTCTCATTTTGGTTACATCTACACACATTTAGACATCCCAATCTGAGCCTTCGAGGAGGATGAGCACTCCCCGCGTGACTCCTTCTGTTTCCCCTGTTAGAAAGTTAAAATACAAGGAGGGGAGGGTTTCTAGCCCCCCGCTCCCGTACATATATACACATGTACATAATTCATACTGTCTGCCTTTATATATTCCTTTCGCCACCTCGCCACTCATGGAATAACAACCCCCTTCCCCTTCACGTATGCGAGGTAGCGCTAGGAAAAGACAACAAAGGCCCCATTCGTTCACAATCAGTCTCTAGCTGTCATGTAATAATGCACCGAAACCACAGCTCCCTTTCCTCATCCAGGCCCCACAGAACTTTCCATGGTTTACCCCAGACGCTTCACATGCCCTGGTCCAATCCGCTGACAGCACGTCGACCCCAGTATACCACATCGTTCTAATTCACTCTATTCCTTGCACGCCTTTCACCCTCCTGCATGTTCAGGCCCCGATCACTCAAAATCTTTTTCACTCCATCTTTCCACCTCCAATTTGGTCTCCCATTTCTCCTCGTTCCCTCCACCTCCGAAACATATATCCTCTTGGTCAATCTTTCCTCACTCATTCTCTCCATGTGACCAAACCATTTCAAAACACCCTCTTCTGCTCTCTCAACCACACTCTTTTTATTTCCACATCTCTTTTACCCAATTACTAATTACTCGATCAAACACCTCACACCACACATTGTCCTCAAACATTTCATTTCCAGCACATCCACCCTCCTGCGCACAACTCAATCCATAGCCCACGCCTCGCAACCAAACAACATTGTTGGAACCACTATTCCTTCAAACATACCCATTTTTGCTTTCCGAGATAATGTTCTCGACTTCCACACATTATTAAACGCTTCCCGAATTTTCGCCCCCTCCCCCACCCTATGATTCACTTCCGCTTCCATGGTTCCATCCGCTGCCAGATCCACTCCCAGATATCTAAAACACTTTACTTCCTCCAGTTTTTCTCCATTCAAACTTACCTCCCAATTGATTTGACCCTCAACCCTACTGTACCTAATAACCTTGCTCTTATTCACATTTACTCTTAACTTTCTTCTTTCACACACTTTACCAAACTCAGTCACCAGCTTCTGCAGTTTCTCACATGAATCAGCCACCAGCGCTGTATCATCAGCGAACAACAACTAACTCACTTCCCAAGCTCTCTCATCCCCAACATATTTCATACTTGCCCCTCTTTCCAAAACTCTTGCATTCACCTCCCTAACAACCCATCCATAAAAAAATTAAACCACCATGGAGACATTACACACCCCTGCCGCAAACCTACATTCACTGAGAACCAATCACTTTCATCTCTTCCTACACGTACACATGCCTTACATCCTCGATAAAAACTTTTCACTGCTTCCAACAACTTGCCTCCCACACCATATATTCTTAAAACCTTCCACAGAGCACCTCTATCAACTCTATCATATGCCTTCTCCAGATCCATAAATGCTACATACAAATCCATTTGCTTTTCTAAGTATTTCTCGCATACATTCTTCAAAGCAAACACCTGATCCCCACATCCTCTACCACTTCTGAAACCACACTGCTCTTCCCCAATCTGATGCTCTGTACACGCCTTCACCCTCTCAATTAATACCCTCCCATATAATTTACCAGGAATACTCAAACTTATACCTCTGTAATTTGAGCACTCACTCTTATCACCTTTGCCTTTGTACAGTGGCACTATGCAAGCATTCCGCCAATCCTCAGGCACCTCACCATGAATCATACATACATTAAATAACCTTACCAACCAGTCAACAATACAGTCACCCCCTTTTTTAATAAATTCCGCTACAATACCATCCAAACCTGCTGCCTTGCCGGCTTTCATCTTCCATAAAGCTTTTACTACCTCTTCTCTATTTACCAAATCATTTTCCCTAACCCTCTCACTTTGCACACCACCTCGACCAAAACACCCTATATCTGCCACTGTATCATCAAACACATTCAACAAACCTTCAAAATACTCACTCCATCTCCTTCTCACATCACCACTACTTGTTATCACCTCCCCATTATCTCCCTTCACTGAAGTTCCGATTTGCTCCCTTGTCTTACGCACTTTATTTACCTCCTTCCAAAACATCTTTTTATTCTCCCTGAAATTTAATGATACTCTCTCACCGCAACTCTCATTTGCCCTCTTTTTCACCTCTTGCACCTTTCTCTTGACCTCCTGCCTCTTTCTTTTATACCTCTCCCACTAATTTACATTTTTTCCCTACAAAAATCGTTCAAATGCCTCTCTCTTCTCTTTCACTAATAATCTTACTTCTTCATCCCACCACTCACTACCTTTTCTAATCAACCCACGTCCCACGCTTCTCATGCCACAAGCATCTCTTGCGCAAGCCATCACTGCTTCCCTAAATACATCCCATTCCTCCCCCACTTTCCTTACCTCCTTTGTTCTCACCTTTTTCCATTCTGTATATATATATATATATATATATATATATATATATATATATATATATATATATATATATATATATATATATATATATATATATATATATATTTATATATACATATATATATATATATATATATATATTTTTTTTTTTTTTTTTTTTATACTTTGTCGCTGTCTCCCGCGTTTGCGAGGTAGCGCAAGGAAACAGACGAAAGAAATGGCCCAACCCCCCCCATACACATGTACATACACACGTCCACACACACAAATATACATACCTACACAGCTTTCCATGGTTTACCCCGGACGCTTCACATGCCTTGATTCAATCCACTGACAGCACGTCAACCCCTGTATACCACATCGCTCCAATTCACTCTATTCCTTGCCCTCCTTTCACCCTCCTGCATGTTCAGGCCCCGATCACACAAAATCTTTTTCACTCCATCTTTCCACCTCCAATTTGGTCTCCCTCTTCTCCTCGTTCCCTCCACCTCCGACACATATATCCTCTTGGTCAATCTTTCCTCACTCATTCTCTCCATGTGCCCAAACCATTTCAAAACACCCTCTTCTGCTCTCTCAACCACGCTCTTTTTATTTCCACACATCTCTCTTACCCTTACGTTACTTACTCGATCAAACCACCTCACACCACACATTGTCCTCAAACATCTCATTTCCAGCACATCCATCCTCCTGCGCACAACTCTATCCATAGCCCACGCCTCGCAACCATACAACATTGTTGGAACTACTATTCCTTCAAACATACCCATTTTTGCTTTCCGGGATAATGTTCTCGACTTCCACACATTTTTCAAGGCTCCCAAAATTTTCGCCCCCTCCCCCACCCTATGATCCACTTCCGCTTCCATGGTTCCATCCGCTGACAGATCCACTCCCAGATATCTAAAACACTTCACTTCCTCCAGTTTTTCACCATTCAAACTCACCTCCCAATTGACTTGACCCTCAACCCTTACTGTACCTAATAACCTTGCTCTTATTCACATTCACTCTTAACTTTCTTCTTCCACACACTTTACCAAACTCCGTCACCAGCTTCTGCAGTTTCTCACATGAATCCGCCACCAGCGCTGTATCATCAGCGAACAACAACTGACTCACTTCCCAAGCTCTCTCATCCCCAACAGACTTCATACTTGCCCCTCTTTCCAAGACTCTTGCATTTACCTCCCTAACAACCCCATCCATAAACAAATTAAACAACCATGGAGACATCACACACCCCTGCCGCAAACCTACATTCACTGAGAACCAATCACTTTCCTCTCTTCCTACACGTACACATGCCTTACATCCTCGATAAAAACTTTTCACTGCTTCTAACAACTTGCCTCCCACACCATATATTCTTAATACCTTCCACAGAGCATCTCTATCAACTCTATCATATGGCTTCTCCAGATCCATAAATGCTACATACAAATCCATTTGCTTTTCTAAGTATTTCTCACATACATTCTTCAAAGCAAACACCTGATCCACACATCCTCTACCACTTCTGAAACCACACTGCTCTTCCCCAATCTGATGCTCTGTTCATGCCTTCACCCTCTCAATCAATACCCTCCCATATAATTTACCAGGAATACTCAACAAACTTATACCTCTGTAATTTGAGCACTCACTCTTATCCCCTTTGCCTTTGTACAATGGCACTATGCACGCATTCCGCCAATCCTCAGGCACCTCACCATGAGTCATACATACATTAAATAACCTTACCAACCAGTCAACCATACAGTCACCCCCTTTTTTAATAAATTCCACTGCAATACCATCCAAACCTGCTGCCTTGCCGGCTTTCATCTTCCGCAAAGCTTTTACTACCTCTTCTCTGTTTACCAAATCATTTTCCCTAACCCTCTCACTTTGCACACCACCTCGACCCAAACACCCTATATCTGCCACTCTGTCATCAGACACATTCAACAAACCTTCAAAATACTCATTCCATCTCCTTCTCACATCAGCACTACTTGTTATCACCTCCCCATTTACGCCCTTCACTGAAGTTCCCATTTGCTTCCTTGTCTTACGCACCCTATTTACCTCCTTCCAGAACATCTTTTTATTCTCCCTAAAATTTACTGATAGTCTCTCACCCCAACTCTCATTTGCCCTTTTTTTCACCTCTTGCACCTTTCTCTTGACCTCCTGTCTCTTTCTTTTATACTTCTCCCACTCAATTGCATTTTTTCCCTGCAAAAATCGTCCAAATGCCTCTCTCTTCTCTTTCACTAATACTCTTACTTCTTCATCCCACCACTCACTACCCTTTCTAAACAGCCCACCTCCCACTCTTCTCATGCCACAAGCATCTTTTGCGCAATCCATCACTGATTCCCTAAATACATCCCATTCCTCCCCCACTCCCCTTACTTCCATTGTTCTCACCTTTTTCCATTCTGTACACAGTCTCTCCTGATACTTCTTCACACAGGTCTCCTTCCCAAGCTCACTTACTCTCACCACCTTCTTCACCCCAACATTCACTCTTCTTTTCTGAAAACCCATACTAATCTTCACCTTAGCCTCCAGAAGATAATGATCAGACATCCCTCCAGTTGCACCTCTCATCACATTGACATCCAAAAGTCTCTCTTTCGCACGCCTGTCAATTAACACGTAATCCAATAATGCTCTCTGGCCATCTCTCCTACTTACATAAGTATACTTATGTATATCTCGCTTTTTAAACCAGGTATTCCCAATCATCAGTCCTTTTTCAGCACATAAATCTACAAGCTCTTCACCATTTCCATTTACAACACTGAACACCCCATGCATACCAATTATTCCCTCAACTGCCACATTACTCACCTTTGCATTCAAATCACCCATCACTATAACCCGGTCTCGTGCATCAAAACCGCTAACACACTCATTTAGCTGCTCCCAAAACACTTGCCTCTCATGATCTTTCTTCTCATGCCCAGGTGCATATGCACCAATAATCACCCACCTCTCTCCATCAACTTTCAATTTTACCCATATTAATCGAGAATTTACTTTCTTACATTCTATCACATACTCCCACAACTCCTGTTTCAGGAGTATTGCTACTCCTTCCCTTGCTCTTGTCCTCTCACTAACCCCTGACTTCACTCCCCAGACATTTCCAAACCACTCTTACCCTTTACCCTTGAGCTTCGTTTCACTCAGAGCCAAAACATCCAGGTTCCTTTCCTCAAACATACTACCTATCTCTCCTTTTTTCACATATATATATATATATATATATATATATATATATATATATATATATATATATATATATATATATATATATATATATATATATGTATATATATATATATATATATATATATATATATATATATATATATATATATATATATATATATATATATATATATATATATATATATATGTATATATATATATATATATATGTATATATCTATATATCTATATCTATATATATATATATATATATATATATATATATATATATATATATATATATATATATATATATATATATATATATATATATTTTTTTTTTTGCTTTGTCGCTGTCTCCCGCGTTTGCGAGGTAGCGCAAGGAAACAGACTAAAGAAATGGCCCAACCCACCCCCATACACGTGTATATACATACGTCCATACACGCAAAATATACATACCTACACAGCTTTCCATGGTTTACCTCAGACGCTTCAAATGCCCCGATTCAATCCACTGACAGCACGTCAACCCCGGTATACCACATCGCTCCAATTCACTCTATTCCTTGCCCTCCTTTCACCCTCCTGCATGTTCAGGCCCCGATTACACAAAATCTTTTTCACTCCATCTTTCCACCTCCAATTTGGTCTCCCTCTTCTCCTCGTTCCCTCCACCTCCGACACATATATCCTCTTGGTCAATCTTTCCTCACTCATTCTCTCCATGTGCCCAAACCAGTTCAAAACACCCTCTTCTGCTCTCTCAACCACACTCTTTTTATTTCCACACATCTCTCTTACCCTTACGTTACTTACTCGATCAAACCACCTCACACCACACATTGTCCTCAAACATCTCATTTCCAGCACATCCATCCTCCTGCGCACAACTCTATCCATAGCCCACGGCTCGCAACAATACAACATTGTTGGAACCACTATTCCTTCAAACATACTCATTTTTGCTTTCCGAGATAATGTTCTCGACTTCCACACATTCTTCAAGGCTCCCAGAATTTTCGCCCCTTCCCCCACCCTATGATCCACTTCCGCTTCCATGGTACCATCCGCTGCGAGATCCACTCCCAGATATCTAAAACACTTTACTTCCTCCAGTTTTTCTCCATTCAAACTCACCTCCCAATTGACTTGACCCTCAACCCTACTGTACCTAATAACCTTGCTCTTATTCACATTTACTCTTAACTTTCTTCTTTCACACACTTTACCAAACTCAGTCACCAGCTTCTGCAGTTTCTCACATGAATCAGCCACCAGCGCTGTAACATCAGCGAACAACAACTGACTCACTTCCCAAGCTCTCTCATCCCCAACAGACTTCATACTTGCCCCTCTTTCCAAAACTCTTGCATTCACCTCCCTAACAACCCCATCCATAAACAAATTAAACAACCATGGAGACATCAAACACCCCTGCCGCAAACTAACATTCACTGAGAACCAATCAGTGAATATATATATATATATATATATATATATATATATATATATATATATATATATATATATATATATATATATATATATATATATTCATATATTTATTTACTTTATTTTGCTTTGTCGCCGTCTCCCGCGTTAGCGAGGTAGCGCAAGGAAACAGATGAAAGAATGGCCCATCCCACCCACATACACATGTATATACATACACGTCCACACACGCAAATGTAGATACCTATACATCTCAACGTATATATATATATATATATATATATATATATATATATATATATATATATATATATATATATATATATATATATATATATATATATATATATATATATATATATATATATATATATATATATATATATATATATATATATATATATATATATATATATATATATATATATATATATATATATATATATATATATATATATATATATATATATATATATATATATATATATATATATTGATGCCCATCGCCACCTCGCCACACATGAAATAACCCCCTCCCCCATCATGTGTGCGAAGTAGCGCTAGGAAAAGACAACAAAGGCCCCATTCGTTCACACTCAGTCTCTAGCTGTCATGTAATAATGCACCGAAACCACAGCTCCCTTTCCATATCCAGTCCCCACAAACCTTTCCATGGTTTATCCGAGACGCATCACATGCTCTGGTTCAATCCATTGACAGCACGTCAACCCCGGTATACCAAATCGTTCCAATTCACTCTATTCCTTGCACGCCTTTCACCCTTCTGCATGTTCAGGCCCCGATCACTCAAAATCTTTTTCACCCCATCTTTCCACCTCCAATTTGGTCTCTCACTTCTCGTTACCTCCACCTCTGACACATATATCCTCTTGGTCAGTCTTTCCTCACTCATTCTCTCCATGTGACAAACCCATTTCAAAACACCCTCTTCTGCTCTCTCAACCACTATTTCTATTACCATACATCTCTCTTACCCTTACATTACTTACTCGATCAAACCACTTCACACCACATATTGTCCTCGAACATCTCATTTCCAGCACATCCACCCTCCTGCGCACAACTCCATCTATAGCCCACGCCTCGGAACCTATACAACATTCTTGGAACCACTATTCCTTCAAAAATACCCATTTTTGCTTTCCGAGATAATGTTCTCGACTTCCACACATTCTTCAAGGTTCCCAGAATTTTCGCCTCCTCCCCAGCCTATGATTCACTTCCGCTTCCATGGTTCCATCCGCTGCCAAATCCACTCCCAGATATCTAAAACACTTCAATTTCTCCAGTTTTTCTCCATTCAAACTTACCTCCCAGTTGACTTGACCCTCAACCCTACTGTACCTAATAATATTGCTCTTATTCACATTTACTCTCAACTTCTCTTTCACACACTTTACCAAACTCAGTCACCAGCTTCTGCAGTTTCTCACATAAATCAGCCACCAGCACTTTATCATCAGCGAACAACAACTGACTCACTTCCCAAGCTCTCTCAACCACAACAGACTGCATACTTGCCCCTCTTTCCAAAACACTTGCATTCACCTCCCTAAAACCCCATCCATAAACAAATTAAACAATCATAGAGACATCACACACCCCTGCCGCAAACCTACATTCACTGAGAACCAATCGCTTTCCTCTCTTCCTACACGTACACTTGCCTTACATCCTCGATAAAAACTTTTCACTGCTTCTAACAACTTGCCTCCCACACCATATATTCTTAATACCTTCCACAGAGCATCTCTATCAACTCTATCATATGCCTTCTCCAGATCCACAAATGCTATATACAAATCCATTTGCTTTTCTAAGCATTTCTCACATGCATTCTTCAAAGCAAACACCTGATCCACACATCCTCTACCACTTCTGAAACCACGCTGCTCTTTCCTAATCTGATGCTCTGTACATGCCTTCACCCTCTCAATCAATACCCTCCCATATAATCTACAAGGAATACTCAACAAACTTATACCTCTGTAATTTGAGCACTCAACTTTGTCCCCTTTGAAATTTGTACAACGGCACTATACAAACATTCCGCCAGTCCTAAGGCACCTCACCATGAATCATACATACATTGAATAACCTTACCAACCAGACAGCAACACAGTCACCCCATTTTTTTTTTTTATTAATTCCACTGCAATACCATCCAAACCCGCTGCCTTGCCGGCTTTTATCTTCCGCAAAGCTTTCATTACCTCTTCTCTGTTTACGAAATCATTTTCCCTAACCCTCTCACTTTGCACACCACCTCGACCAAAAGACCCTATATCTGTCACTCTATCATCAAAACACATTCAACAAACCTTCAAAATACTCACTCCACCTCCTTCTCACATCACCAATACTTGTTATCACCTCCCCATTACCCCCCTACACTGAAGTTCCTATTTGTTCCCTTGTCTTATGCACTTTATTTACCTCCTTCCAAAACATCTTTTTATTCTCCCTAAAGTTTAATAGATACTCTCTCTTCCCAACTCTCATTTGCCCTCTTTTTCACTTCTTGCACCTTTTCCTTGACCTCCTGCCTCTTTCTTTTATACATCTCATACTCATTTGTATCATTTCCCTGCAAAAATCGTCCAAATGCCTCTCTCTTCTCTTTCACGAATAATCTTACTTCTTCATCCCACCACTCACTACCCTTTCTAATCTGCCCACTTCCCACGCTTCTCATGCCACAAACATCTTTTGCGGAAGCCATCACTGCTTCCCTAAATACATCCCATTCCTCCCCCACTCCCCTTACCTCCTTTGTTCTCATCTTTTTTCATTCTGTACTCAGTCTCTCCTGGTACTTCCTCACACAAGTCTCCTTCCGAAGCTCACTTACTCTGACCACTCTCTTCACCCCAACATTCCCTCTTCTTTTCTGAAAACCTCTACAGATCTTCACCTTCGCTTCCACAAGATAATGATCAGACATCCCTCCAGTTGCACCTCTCAGCACATTAACACCCAAAAGTTTCTCTTTCGCGCGCCTATCAATTAACACGTGATCCAGTAACGCTCTTTGGCCATCTCTCCTACTTACTTATTTATACTTATGTATATCTCTCTTTTTAAACCAGGTATTCCCACTCACCAGTCCTTTTTCAGCACAGAAATCTACAAGCTGTTCACCATTTCCATCTACAACACTGAACACCCCATGTATACCAATTATTCCCTCAACTGCCGCATTACTCACCTTTGCGTTCAAATCACCCATCACTATAACCCGGTCATGTGCATCAAAACCACTAACACACTCATTCAGCTGTTCCCAAAACACTTGCCTTTCATGATCTTTCATTTCATGCCCAGGTGCATGTGCACCAATAATAACCCATCTCTCTCCATCAACTTTCAGTTTTACCCATATCAATCTAGAGTTTACTTTCTTACACTCTGTCACATCCTCCAACCACTACTGTTTCAGGAGTAGTGCTACTCCTTCCCTTGCTCTTTCCTTTCACTAACCCCTGACTTTACTCCCAAGACATTCCCAAACCACTCTTCCCCTTTACCCTTGAGTTTCGTTTCACTCAGAGCCAAAACATCCAGGTTCCTTTCCTTAAACATATTACCTATCTCTCCTTTTTTCTCATTTTGGTTACATCTACACACATTTAGACACCCCAATCTGAGCCTTCGAGGAGGATGAGCACTCCCCGCGTGACTCCTTCTGTTTCCCCTGTTAGAAAGTTAAAATACAAGGAGAGGAGGGTTTCTAGCCCCCCGCTCCCGTACATATATACACATGTACATAATTCATACTGTCTGCCTTTATATATTCCTTTCGCCACCTCGCCACACATGGAATAACAACCCCCTCCCCCTTCACGTGTGCGAGGTAGCGCTAGGAAAAGACAACAAAGGCCCCATTCGTTCACACTCAGTCTCTAGCTGTCATGTAATAATGCACCGAAACCACAGCTCCCTTTCCTCATCCAGGCCCCACAGAACTTTCCATGGTTTACCCCAGACGCTTCACATGCCCTGGTCCAATCCGTTGACAGCACGTCGACCCCAGTATACCACATCGTTCTAATTCACTCTATTCCTTGCACGCCTTTCACCCTCCTGCATGTTCAGGCCCCGATCACTCAAAATCTTTTTCATTCCATCTTTCCACCTCCAATTTGGTCTCCCACTTCTCGTTCCCTCCACCTCCGACACATATATCCTCTTGGTCAATCTTTCCTCACTCATTCTCTCCATGTGACCAAACCATTTCAAAACACCCTCTTCTGCTCTCTCAACCACACTCTTTTTATTTCCACATCTCTTTTACCCAATTACTAATTACTCGATCAAACACCTCACACCACATATTGTCCTCAAACATTTCATTCCCAGCACATCCACCCTCCTGCGCACAACTCTATCCATAGCCCACGCTTCGCAACCAAACAACATTGTTGGAACCACTATTCCTTCAAACATACCCATTCTTGCTTTCCGAGATAATGTTCTCGACTTCCACACATTCTTAAACGCTTCCCGAATTTTCGCCCCCTCCCCCACCCTATGATTCACTTCAGCTTCCATGGTTTCATCCGCTGCCAGATCCACTCCCAGATATGTAAAACACTTTACTTCCTCCAGTTCTTCTCCATTCAAACTTACCTCCCAATTGGCTTGACCCTAAACCCTACTGTACCTAATAACCTTGCTCTTATTCACATTTGCTCTTAACTTTCTTCTTTCACACACTTTAACAAACTCAGTCACCAGCTTCTGCAGTTTCTCACATGAATCAGCCACCAGCGCTGTATCATCAGCGAACAACAACTGACTCACTTCCCAAGCTCTCTCATCCCCAACAGACTTCATACTTGCCCCTCTTTCCAAAACTCTTGCATTCACCTCCCTAACAACCCATCAATAAACAAATTAAACAACCATGGAGACATCACGCACCCCTGCCGCAAACCAACATTCACTGAGAACCAATCACTTTCCTCTTTACCTACACGTACACATGCCTTACATCCTCGATAAAAACTTTTCACTGCTTCCAGCAACTTGCCTCCAACACCATATATTCTTAAAACCTTCCACAGAGCACCTCTATCAACTCTATCATATGCCTTCTCCAGATCCATAAATGCTACATACAAATCCATTTGTTTTTCTAATTATTTCTCACATACATTCTTCAAAGCAAACACCTGATCCACACATCCTCTACCACTTCTGAAACCACACTGCTCTTCCCCAGTCTGATGCTCTGTACACGCCTTCACCCTCTCAATTAATACCCTCCCATATGATTTACCAGGAATACTCAAACTTATACCTCTGTAATTTGAGCACTCACTCTTATCCCCTTTGCCTTTGTACAATGGCACTATGCAAGCATTCCGCCAATCCTCAGGCACCTCAACATGAATCATACATACATTAAATAACCTTACCAACCAGTCAACAATACAGTCACCCCCTTTTTTAATAAATTCCGCTACAATACCATCCAAACCTGCTGCCTTGCCGGCTTTCATCTTCCATAAAGCTTTTACTACCTCTTCTCTATTTACCAAATCATTTTCCCTAACCCTCTCACTTTGCACACCACCTCGACCAAAACACCCTATATCTGCCACTGTATCATCAAACACATTCAACAAACCTTCAAAATACTCACTCCATCTCCTTCTCACATCACCACTACTTGTTATCACCTCCCCATTATCCCCCTTCACTGAAGTTCCCATTTGCTCCCTTGTCTTACGCACTTTATTTACCTCCTTCCAAAACATCTTTTTATTCTCCCTGAAATTTAATGATACTCTCTCACCCCAACTCTCATTTGCCCTCTTTTTCACCTCTTGCACCTTTCTCTTGACCTCCTGCCTCTTTCTTTTATACCTCTCCCACTCATTTACATTTTTTCCCTGCAAAAATCGTTCAAATGACTCTCTCTTCTCTTTCATTAATAATCTTACTTCTTCATCCAACCACTCACTACCTTTTCTAATTAACCCACGTCCCATGCCTCTCATGCCACAAGCATCTCTTGCGCAAGTCATCATTGCTTCCCTAAATTCATCCCATTCCTCCCCCACTTCACTTACCTCCTTTGTTCTCACCTTTTTCCATTCTGTATATATATATATATATATATATATATATATATATATATATATATATATATATTCATTTATTTATTTACTTTAATTTGCTTTGTCGCTGTCTCCCGCGTTAGCGAGATAGCGCAAGGAAACAGACGAAAGAATGGCCCAACCCAACCACATACACATATATATACATACACGTCCACACACGCAAATATACATACCTATACATCTCAATGTATACATATATATATACCCACAGACATATACATATATACTATTTATTATCTTATATTTTGCTTTGTCGCTGTCTCCCGCGTTAGCGAGTTAGCGCAAGGAAACAGATGAAAGAATGGCCCAACCCACCCTACATACACATGTATATACATACACGTCCACACACGCAAATATAGATACCTATACATCTTAACGTATATATATATATATATATATATATATATATATATATATATATATATATATATATATATATATATATATATATATATATATATATATATATATATATATATATATATATATTTTTTTTTTTTTTTTTTTTTTTTTATACTTTGTCGCTGTCTCCCGCGTTTGCGAGGTAGCGCAAGGAAACAGACGAAAGAAATGGCCCAACCCCCCCCCCCCATACACATGTACATACGTCCACACACGCAAATATACATACCTACACAGCTTTCCATGGTTTACCCCAGACGCTTCACATGCCTTGATTCAATCCACTGACAGCACGTCAACCCCTGTATACCACATCGCTCCAATTCACTCTATTCCTTGCCCTCCTTTCACCCTCCTGCATGTTCAGGCCCCGATCACACAAAATCTTTTTCACTCCATCTTTCCACCTCCAATTTGGTCTCCCTCTTCTCCTCGTTCCCTCCACCTCCGACACATATATCCTCTTGGTCAATCTTTCCTCACTCATTCTCTCCATGTGCCCAAACCATTTCAAAACACCCTCTTCTGCTCTCTCAACCACGCTCTTTTTATTTCCACACATCTCTCTTACCCTTACGTTACTCACTCGATCAAACCACCTCACACCACACATTGTCCTCAAACATCTCATTTCCAGCACATCCATCCTCCTGCGCACAACTCTATCCATAGCCCACGCCTCGCAACCATACAACATTGTTGGAACCACTATTCCTTCAAACATACCCATTTTTGCTTTCCGAGATAATGTTCTCGACTTCCACACATTCTTCAAGGCTCCCAAAATTTTCGCCCCCTCCCCCACCCTATGATCCACTTCCGCTTCCATGGTTCCATCCGCTGACAGATCCACTCCCAGATATCTAAAACACTTCACTTCCTCCAGTTTTTCTCCATTCAAACTCACCTCCCAATTGACTTGACCCTCAACCCTACTGTACCTAATAACCTTGCTCTTATTCACATTTACTCTTAACTTTCTTCTTCCACACACTTTACCAAACTCAGTCACCAGCTTCTGCAGTTTCTCACATGAATCAGCCACCAGCGCTGTATCATCAGCGAACAACAACTGACTCACTTCCCAAGCTCTCTCATCCCCAACAGACTTCATACTTGCCCCTCTTTCCAGGACTCTTGCATTTACCTCCCTGACAACCCCATCCATAAACAAATTAAACAACCATGGAGACATCACACACCCCTGCCGCAAACCTACATTCACTGAGAACCAATCACTTTCCTCTCTTCCTACACGTACACATGCCTTACATCCTCGATAAAAACTTTTCACTGCTTCTATATATTTTTTTTTTTTTTTTTTTTCTTTTTCTTTTAAACTATTCGCCATTTCCCGCGTTAGCGAGGTAGCATTAAGAACAGAGGACTGGGCCTTTGAGGGAATACCCTCACCTGGCCCAATTCTGTGTTCCTTCTTTTGGAAAATTAAAAAAAAAAAAACGAGAGGGGAGGATTTCCAGCCCCCCGCTCCCTCCCCTTTTAGTCGCCTTCTACGACACGCAGGGAATACGTGGGAAGTATTCTTAATCCCCTATCCCCAGGGATAATATATATATATATATATATATATATATATATATATATATATATATATATATATATATATATATATATATATATATATATATATATATATATATATATATATATATATATATATATATATATATATATATATATATATATATATATATATATATATATATATATATATATATATATATATAAATATATATATATATATATATATATATATATATATATATATATATATATATATATATATATATATATATATATATATATATATATATATATATATATATATATATATATATTGATGCCCATCGCCACCTCGCCACACATGAAATAACAACCCCCTCCCCCATCATGTGTGCGAAGTAGCGCTAGGAAAAGACAACAAAGGCCCCATTCGTTCACACTCAGTCTCTAGCTGTAATGTAATAATGCACCGAAACCACAGCTCCCTTTCCGTATCCACGCCCCACAAAACTTTCCATGGTTTATCCCAGACGCATCACATGCCCTGGTTCAATCCATTGACAGCATGTCAACCCCGGTATACCAAATCGTTCCAATTCACTCTATTCCTTGCACGCCTTTCACCCTTCTGCATGTTCAGGCCCCGATCACTCAAAATCTTTTTCACCCCATCTTTCCACCTCCAATTTGGTCTCCCACTTCTCCTCGTTACCTCCACCTCTGACACATATATCCTCTTGGTCAGTCTTTCCTCACTCATTCTCTCCATGTGACCAACTCATTTCAAAACACCCTCTTCTGCTCTCTCAACCACTATTTCTATTACCACACATCTCTCTTACCCTTACATTACTTACTCGATCAAACCACCTCACACCACATATTGTCCTCAAACATCTCATTTCCAGCACATCCACCCTCCTGCGCACAACTCTATCTATAGCCCACGCCTCGCAACCATACAACATTCTTGGAACCACTATTCCTTCAAAAATACCCATTTTTTCTTTCCGAGATAATGTTCTCGACTTCCACACATTCTTCAAGGTTCCCAGAATTTTCGCCTCCTCCCCCAGCCTATGATTCACTTCCGTTTCCATGGTTCCATCCGCTGCCAAATCCACTCCCAGATATCTAAAACACTTCAATATCTTCAGTTTTTCTCCATTCAAACTTACCTCCCAGTTGACTTGACCCTCAACCCTACTGTACCTAATAATCTTGCTCTTATCCACATTCACTCTCAACTCTCTTCTTTCACACACTTTACGAAACTCAGTCACCAGCTTCTGCAGTTTCTCACATAAATCAGCCACCAGCACTTTATCATCAGCGAACAACAACTGACTCACTTCCCAAGCTCTCTCAACCACAACAGACTGCATACTTGCCCCTCTTTCCAAAACTCTTGCATTCACCTCCCTAACAACTCCATCCATAAACAAATTAAACAATCATAGAGACATCACACACCCCTGCCGCAAACCTACATTCACTGAGAACCAATCACTTTCCTCTCTTCCTACACGTACACTTGCCTTACATCTCGATAAAAACTTTTCACTGCTTCTAACAACTTGCCTCCCACACCATATATTCTTAATACCTTCCACAGAGCATCTCTATCAACTCTATCATATGCCTTCTCCAGATCCACAAATGCTACATACAAATCCATTTGCTTTTCTAAGCATTTCTCACATACATTCTTCAAAGCAAACTCCTGATCCACACATCCTCTACCACTTCTGAAACCACGCTGCTCTTTCCGAATCTGATGCTCTGTACATGCCTTCACCCTCTCAATCAATACCCTCCCATATAATCTACAAGGAATACTCAACAAACTTATACCTCTGTAATTTGAGCACTCAACTTTGTCCCCTTTGCCTTTGTACAATGGCACTATACAAACATTCCGCCAATCCTAAGGCACCTCACCATGAATCATACATACATTGAATAACCTTACCAACCAGTCAGCAACATAGTCACCCCCTTTTTTTTTTTATAAATTCCACTGCAATACCATCCAAACCTGCTGCCTTGCCGGCTTTTATCTTCCGCAAAGCTTTTATTACCTCTTCTCTGTTTACCAAATCATTTTCCCTAACCCTCTCACTTTGCACACCACCTCGACCAAAACACCCTATATCTGCCACTCTATCATCAAACACATTCAACAAACTTCAAAATACTCACTCCACCTCCTTCTCACATCACCAATTCTTGTTATCACCTCCCCATTAGCCCCCTACGCTGAAGTTCCTATTTGTTCCCTTGTCTTATGCACTTTATTTACCTCCTTCCAAAACATCTTTTTATTCTCCCTAAAGTTTAATAGATACTCTCTCATCCCAACTCTAATTTGCCCTCTTTTTCACTTCTTGTACCTTTTCCTTGACCTCCTGCCTCTTTCTTTTACACATCTCCCACTCATTTGCATTATTTCCCTGCAAAAATCGTCCAAATGCCTCTCTCTTCTCTTTCACTAATAATCTTACTTCTTCATCCCACCACTCAGTACCCTTTCTAATCTGCCCACTTCCCACGCTTCTCATGCCACAAGCATCTTTTGCGGAAGCCATCACTGCTTCCCTAAATACATCCCATTCCTCCCCCACTCCCCTTACCTCCTTTGTTCTCACCTTTTTCCATTCTGTACTCAGTCTCTCCTGGTACTTCCTCACACAAGTCTCCTTCCGAAGCTCACTTACTCTCACCACTCTCTTCACCCCAATATTCTCTCCTCTTTACTGAAAACCTCTACAGATCTTCACCTTCGCTTCCACAAGATAATGATCAGACATCCCTCCAGTTGCACCTCTCAGCACATTAACACCAAAAAGTCTCTCTTTCGCGCGCCTATCAATTAACACGTAATCCAGTAACGCTCTTTGGCCATCTCTCCTACTTACTTATGTATACTTATGTATATCTCTCTTTTCAAACCAGGTATTCCCACTCACCAGTCCTTTTTCAGCACAGAAATCTACAAGCTGTTCACCATTTCCATCTACAACACTGAACACCCCATGTATACCAATTATTCCCTCAACTGCCCCATTACTCACCCTTGCGTTCAAATCACCCATCACTATAACCCGGTCATGTGAATCAAAATCACTAACACACTCATTCAGCTGTTCCCAAAACACTTGCCTTTCATGATCTTTCATTTCATGCCCAGGTGCATATGCACCAATAATAACCCATCTCTCTCCATCAACTTTCAGTTTTACCCATATCAATCTAGAGTTTACTTTCTTACACTCTATCACATCCTCCAACCTCTCCTGTTTCAGGAGTAGTGCTACTCCTTCCCTTGCTCTTGTCCTTTCACTAACCCCTGACTTTACTCCCAAGACATTCCCAAACCACTCTTCCCCTTTACCCTTGAATTTCGTTTCACTCAGAGCCAAAACATCCAGGTTCCTTTCCTTAAACATATTACCAATCTCTCCTTTTTTCTCATTTTGGTTACATTCACACACATTTAGACACCCCAATCTGAGCCTTCGAGGAGGATGAGCACTCCCCGCGTGACTCCTTCTGTTTCCCCTGTTAGAAAGTTAAAATACAAGGAGGGGAGGGTTTCTAGCCCCCCGCTCCCGTACATATATACACATGTACATAATTCATACTGTCTGTCTTTATATATTCCTTTCGCCACCTCGCCACACATGGAATAACAACCCCCTCCCCCTTCACGTGTGCGAGGTAGCGCTAGGAAAAGACAACAAAGGCCCCATTCGTTCACACTCAGTCTCTAGCTGTCATGTAATAATGCACCGAAACCACAGCTCCCTTTCCTCATCCAGGCCCCACAGAACTTTCCATGGTTTACCCCAGACGCTTCACATGCTCTGGTCCAATCCGTTGACAGCACGTCGACCCCAGTATACCACATCGTTCTAATTCACTCTATTCCTTGCACGCCTTTCACCCTCCTGCATGTTCAGGCCCCGATCACTCAAAATCTTTTTCACTCCATCTTTCCACCTCCAATTTGGTCTCCCACTTCTCCTCGTTCCCTCCACCTCCGACACATATATCCTCTTGGTCAATCTTTCCTCACTCATTCTCTCCATGTGACCAAACCATTTCAAAACACCCTCTTCTGCTCTCTCAACCACACTCTTTTTATTTCCACATCTCTTTTACCCAATTACTAATTACTCGATCAAACACCTCACACCACATATTGTCCTCAAACATTTCATTTCCAGCATATCCACCCTCCTGCGCACAACTCTATCCATAGCCCACGCCTCGCAAGCAAACAACATTGTTGGAACCACTATTCCTTCAAACACACCCATTTTTGCTTTCCGAGATAATGTTCTCGACTTCCACACATTCTTAAACGCTTCCCGAATTTACGCCCCCTCCCACACCCTATGATTCACTTCCGCTTCCATGGTTCCATCTGCTGCCAGATCCACTCCCAGATATCTAAAAACTTTACTTCCTCCAGTTTTTCTCCATTCAAACTTACCTCCCAATTGGCTTGACCCTCAACCCTACTGTACCTAATAACCTTGCTCTTATTCACATTTACTCTCAGCTTTCTTCTTTCACGCACTTTACCAAACTCAGTCACCAGCTTCTGCAGTTTCTCACATGAATCAGCCACCAGCGCTGTATCATCAGCGAACAACTGACTCATTTCCGAAGCTCTCTCATCCACAACAGACTGCATACTTGCCCCTCTTTCCAAAACTCTTGCATTCACCTCCCTAACAACCTCACCCATAAACATTTTAAACAACCATGGAGACATCACACACCCCTACCGCAAACCTATATTCACTGAGAACCAATCACTTTCCTCTCTTCCTACACGTACACTTGCCTTACACATTCTCGATAAAAAGTTTTCTCTGCTTCTAACAAATTGCCTC
Source organism: Panulirus ornatus (assembly GCF_036320965.1). Lineage (NCBI taxonomy): Eukaryota > Metazoa > Arthropoda > Malacostraca > Decapoda > Palinuridae > Panulirus > Panulirus ornatus. Next base: position 4,138,145 of record NC_092277.1, on the reverse strand, counting down.
CCACACCATATATTCTTAATACCTTCCACAGAGCATCTCTATCAACTGTATCATATACGTTATCCAGATCCGTAAATGCTACATACAAATCCATTTGCTTTTCTAAATATTTCTCAAATACATTCCTCAAAGCAAACACCTGATCCACACATCGTCTTCCACTTCTGAAACCACAGTGCTCTTCCCCAATCTGATGCTCTGTACATGCCTTCACCCTCTCGATCAATACCCTCCCATATAATTTACCAGGAATACTCAACAAACTTATACCTCTGTAATTTGAGCACTTACTCTTATCCCTTTTGCCTTTGTACAATGACACTATGCAAACATTCCGCCAATCCTCAGGGACCTCACCATAAATCATACATACATTAAATAACTTTACCAATCAGTCAATCACCCCCTTTTTTAATAAATTCCACTGCAATACCATCTAAACCCGCTGTCTTGCCGGCATTCATCTTCCGCAAAGCTTTAGCTACCTCTTCCCTGTCTACCAAATCATTTTTCCTAACCCTCTCACTTTGCACACCACCTCGACCAAAATACCGTACATCTGCCACTCTATCTTCAAACACATTCAACAAACCTTCAAAATACTCACTCCATCTCATTCTCACATCACCAGTACTTGTTATCACCTCCCCATTTGCCCCCTTCATTGTAGTTCCCATTTGTTCCCTTGTCTTACGCACTTTATTTACCTCCTTCCAGAACATCTTTTCATTCTCCCTAAAATTTAATGATATTCTCTCTCCTCAACTCTCATTTGCCCTCTTTCTCACCTCTTGCACCTCTCTCTTGACCTCCTGCCTCTTTCTTTTATACATCTCCCACTCATTTGCATTTTTTCCTTGCAAAAATCATTCAAATGCCTCTCTCTTCTCTTTCACCAATAATCTTACTTCTTCATCCCACCTCTCACAACCCTTTCTAATTAACCCACCTCCCATGCTTCTCATGCCACAAGCATCTCTTGCGCAAGCCATCACTGCTTCCCTAAATACATCCCATTCCTCCCCCACTCCCCTTATCTCCTTTGTTCTCACCTTTTTCCATTCTGTACTCAGTTTCTCCTGGTACTTTCTCACACAAGTCTCCTTCCCAAGCTCACATACTCTCACCACTCTCTTCACCCCAACATTCTCTCTTCTTTTCTGAAAACCTCAACAAATCTTCACCTTCGCCTCCACAAGATAATGATCAGACATCTCTCCAGTTGCACCTCTCAGCATATTAACATCCAAAAGTGTCTCTTTCGCGCGCCTATCAATTAACACGTAATCCAATAACACTCTCTGGCCATCTCTCCTACTTACATACGTATACTTATGTACATCTCGCTTTTAAAACCAGGTATTCCTAATCACCAGTCCTTTTTCAGCACATAGATCTACAAGCTCTTCACCATTTCCATTTACAACACTTAGAACCCCATGTATACCAATTATTCCCTCAACTGCCACATTACTCACCTTTGCATTCAAATCACCCATCACTATAACCCGGTGTCGTGCATCAAAACCACTAACACACTCATTCAGCTGCTCCCAAAATACTTCCCTCTCTTGATCTTTCTTCTCATGCCCAAGTGCATATGCACCAATAATCACCCATCTCTCTCCATCAACTTTCAGTTTTACCCATATCAATCTAGAGTTTACTTTCTTACACTCTATTACATACTCCCACAACTCCTGTTTCAGGAGTAGTGCTACTCCTTCCCTTGCTCTTGTCCTCTCACTAACCCCTGACTTTACTCGCAAGACATTCCCAAACCACCCTTCCCCTTTACCCTTGAGCTTCGTTTCACTCAGAGCCAAAACATCCAGGTTTTTTTCCTCAAAGACATTACCTATCTCTCCTTTTTTGTCATCTTGGTTACATCCACACACATTTAGACACCCCAATCTGAGCCTTCGAGGAGGATGAGCACTCCCCGCGTGACTCCATATTCTGTTTCCCCTTTTAGAAAGTTAAAATATAAGGAGGGGAGGGTTTCTAGCCCCCTGCTCCAGTCCCCTCTAGTCGCCTTCTACGGCACGTGAGGAATGCGTGGGAAGTATTCTTTCTCCCCTATCCCCAGGGATGTTTTGGAAGGACGTAAATAAAGTGCGTAAGACAAGGGAACAAATGGGAATTTCAGTGAAGGGGGCTAATGGGGAGGTGATAACAAGTAGTGGTGATGTGAGAAGGAGATGGAGTGAGTGTTTTGAAGGTTTGTTGAATGTGTTTGACGATAGAGTGGCAGATATAGGGTGTTTTGGTCGAGGTGGTGTGCAAAGTGAGAGGGTTAGGGAAAATGATTTGGTAAACAGAGAAGAGGTAGTAAAAGCTTTGTGGAAGATGAAAGCCGGCAAGGCAGTGGGTTTGGATGGTATTGCAGTGGAATTTATTAAAAAAGGAGGTGACTGTATTGTTGACTAGTTGGTAAGGTTATTTAATGTATATATGATTCATGGTGAGGTGCCTGAGGATTGGCGGAATACTTCCATTGTGCCATTGTACAAAAGCCAAGGGGACAAAGCTGAGAGCTATAAGTTTATTGAGTATTCCTGGTAAATTTTATGGGAGGGTATTGATTGAGAGGGTGAAGGCATGTACAGAGCATCAGATTGGGGAAGAGCAGTGTGGTTTCAGAAGTGGTAGAGGATGTATGGATCAGGTGTTTGTTTTGAAGAATGTATGTGAGAAATACTTAGAAAAGCAAATGGATTTATATGTAGCATTTATGAATCTGGAGAAGGCATATGATAGAGTTGTTAGAGATGCTATATGGAAGGTATTAAGAATATATGGTGTGGGATGCAAGTTGTTAGAAGCAGTGAAAGGTTTTTATCGAGGATGCAAGGTATGTGTACGTGTACGAAGAGTGGAAGGTGATTGGTTCTCAGTGAATGTAGGTTTGCGGCAGGGGTGTGTGATGTCTCCATGGTTGTTTAATGTGTTGATGGATGAGGTTGTTAGGGGGGTGAATGCAAGAGTTGTGGAAAGAGGGGCAAGTATGCAGTCTGTTGTGGTTGAGAGAGCTTGGGAGTGAGTCAGTTGTTGTTCGCTGATGATACAGTGCTGGTGGCTGATTCATGTGAGAAACTGCAGATGCTGGTGACTGAGTTTGGTAAAGTGTGTGAAAGAAGAAAGTTAAGAGTAAATGTGAATAAGAGGAAGGTTATTAGGTACAGTCGGGTTGAGGGTCAAGTTAATTGGGAGGTAAGTTTGAATGGAGAAAAACTGTAGGAAGTGAAGTGTTTTAGATATCTAGGAGTGGATCTGGCAGCGGATGGAACCATGGAAACGGAAGTGAATCATAGGGTGGGGGAGGGGGCGAAAATTCTGGAAGCGTTGAAGAATGTGTAGAAGTCGAGAACATTATCTCGGAAAGCAAAAATGGATATTTTTGAAGGAATAGTGGTTCCAAGAATATTGTATGGTTGCGAGGCAAGGGCTATGGATAGAGTTGTGCGGAGGAGGGTGGATGTGCTGGAAATGAGATGTTTGAGGACAATATGTGGTGTGATGTGGTTTGATCGAATAAGTAATGTAAGGGTGAGAGAGATGTGTGGTAATAAAAAGAGTGTGGTTGAGAGAGCAGAAGAGGGTGTTTTGAAATGGTTTGATCACATGGAGAGAATGAGTGAGGAAAGATTGACCAAGAGGATATATGTGTCAGAGGTGGAGTGAATGAGGAGAAGTGGGAGGCCAAATTGGAGGTGGAAAGATAGATTGAAAAAGATTTTGAGTGATCGTGGCCTAAACATGCAGGAGGGTGAAAGGTGTGCAAGGAATAGAGTGAATTGGAACGATGTGGTATACCGGGGTCGACGTGCTGTCAATGGATTGAACTAGGGCATGTGAAGCGTCTGGGGTAAGCCATGATAGAGTGGCAGATATAGGGTGTTTTGGTCGAGGTGGTGTGCAAAGTGAGAGGGTTAGGGAAAATGATTTGTAAACAGAGAAGAGGTAGTAAAAGCTTTGGGGAAGATGAAAGCCGGCAAGGCAGCAGGTTTGGTTGGTATTGCAGTGGAATTTATTAAAAAAGGGGTGACTGTATTATTGACTGGTTGGTAAGGTTATTTAATGTATGTATGACTCATGGTGAGGTGCCTGAGGATTGGCGGAATGCGTGCATAGTGCCATTGTACAAAGGCAAAGGGGATAAGAGTGAGTGCTCAAATTACAGAGGTATAAGTTTGTTGAGTATTCCTGGTAAATTATATGGGAGGGTATTGATTGAGAGGGTGAAGGCATGTACAGAGCATCAGATTGGAGAAGAGCAGTGTGGTTTCAGAAGTGGTAGAGGATGTGTGGATCAGGTGTTTGCTTTGAAGAATGTATGTGAGAAATACTTAGAAAAGCAAATGGATTTGTATGTAGCTTTCATGGATCTGGAGAAGGCATATGATAGAGTTGATAGAGATGCTCTGTGGAAGGTATTAAGAATATATGGTGTGGGAGGCAAGTTGTTAGAAGCAGTGAAAAGTTTTTATGGGTGATGTAAGGCATGTGTACGTGTAGGAAGAGAGGAGTGATTGGTTCTCAGTGAATGTAGGTTTGCGGCAGGGGTATGTGATTTCTCCATGGTTGTTTGATTTGTTTATGGATGGGGTTGTTAGGGAGGTGAATACAAGAGTTTTGGAAAGAGGGGGCAAGTATGAAGTCTGTTGGGGATGAGAGAGCTTGGGAAGTGAGTCAGTTGTTGTTCGCTGATGATACAGCGCTGGTGGCTGATTCATGTGAGAAACTGCAGAAGCTGGTGACTGAGTTTGGTAAAGTGTTTGAAAGAAGAAAGTTAAAAGTAAATGTGAATAAGAGCAAGGTAATTAGGTACAGTAGGGTTGAGGGTCAAGTCAATTGGGAGATAAGTTTGAATGGAGGAAAACTGGAGGAAGTGAAGTGTTTTAGATATCTGGGAGTGGATCTGGCAGCGGATGGAACCATGGAAGCGGAAGTGGATCATAGGGTGGGGGAGGGGGCGAAAATCGTAGGAGCCTTGAAGAATGTGTGGAAGTCGAGAACATTATCTCGGAAAGCAAAACTGGGTATGTTTGAAGGAATAGTGGTTCCAACAATGTTGTATGGTTGCGAGGCGTGGGCTATGGATAGAGTTGTGCGCAGTTGGATGGATGTGCTGGAAATGAGATGTTTGAGGACAATGTGTGGTGTGAGGTGGTTTGATCGAGTAAGTAACGTAAGGGTAAGAGAGATGTGTGGAAATAGGTGGAGCGTGGTTGAGAGAGCAGAAGAGGGTGTTTTGAAATGGTTTGGGCAAATGGAGAGGATGAGTGAGGAAAGATTGACCAAGAGGATATATGTGTCGGAGGTGGAGGGAACGAGGAGAAGTGGGAGACCAAATTGGAGGTGGAAAGATGGAGTGAAAAAGATTTTGTGTGATCGGGGCCTGAACATGCAGGAGGGTGAAGGGAGGGCAGGGAATAGAGTGAATTGGATCGATGTGGTATACCGGGGTTGACGTGCTGTCAGTGGATTGAATCAGGGCATGTGAAGCGTCTGGGATAAACCATGGAAAGCTGTGTAGGTATGTATATTTGTGTGTGTGGACGTATGTATACTACATGTGTATGGGGGTGGGTTGGGCCATTTCTTTCGTCTGTTTCCTTGCGCTACCTCGCAAGCGCGGGAGACAGCGACAAAGGAAAAAAAAAAAAGGAAAAAACAATATATATATATATATATATATATATATATATATATATATATATATATATATATATATATATATATATCTAATTTGTACAGACCATCACTAATATTAAGATTATAATTCTTTGTGTATTTATCAAAACACATAAACAAAATTTTCCAGCAAGACCTATAGTGAGTTCAGTAGGCTCCATCACATATGAATTGTCAAAATGGTTAGTTTCTTTATTAAGCCCTTTAGTGGGTAAGGTATGAAATTCTAATATCATGAACAATGTAGATTTAGTCAACAAGCTAAACAATATCAATATTAATTTTGATTTGAAACTAGTTAGCTTTGATGTTTCCTCACTTTTCACTAAAGTTCCAGTTGATGACCTTTTAGAATACTCCCAAGACATTCCCAAACCACTCTTCCCCTTTACCCTTCAGCTTCATTTCACTCAGAGCCAAAACATCAAGGTTCCTTTCCTCAAACATACTACCTATCTCTCGTTTTTTCTCATCTTGGTTACATCCACATACCTTTAGACACCCCAATCTGAGCCTTGGAGTAGGATGGGCAGTCCCTGCATGATTCCTTCTTCTGTTTCCCCTTTAAGAAAGTCAAAATACAAGGAGGGGAGGGTTTCTGACGCCCCACTCCTGTCCCCATTCGTCGCCTTCTGCGACACGTGAGGAATGCGTGGGAAGTATTCTTTCTTCCCTATCCCCAGGGATGTATATATATATATATATATATATATATATATATATATATATATATATATATATATATATATATACATATATATATATATATATATATATATATATATATATATATATATATATATATATATATATATATATATATATATTTTTTTTTTTTTTCTTGCTTTGTCGCTGTCTCCTGCGTTTGCGAGGTAGCGCAAGGAAACAGACGAAAGAAATGGCCCAACCCACCCCCATACACATGTATATACATACGTCCACACACACAAATATAAATACCTACACAGCTTTCCATGGTTTACCCCAGACGCTTCACATGCCCTGATTCAACCCACTGACAGCACATCAACCCCGCTATACCACATCGATCCAATTCACTCTATTCCTTGCCCTCCTTTCACCCTCCTGCATGTTCAGGCCCAGGTCCCTCAAAATCTTTTTCACTCCATCTTTCCACCTCCAATTTGGTCTCCCACTTCTCCTCGTTCCCTCCACCTCCGACACATATATCCTCTTGGTCAATCTTTCCTCACTCATTCTCTCTATGTGCCCAAACCATTTCAAAACACCCTCTTCTGCTCTCACAACCATACTCTTTTTATTTCCACACATCTCTCTTACCCTTACATTACTTACTCGATCAAACCACCTCACACCACACATTGTCCTCAAACATCTCATTTCCAGCACATCCATCCTCCTGCACACAACTCTATCCATAGTCAACGCCTCACAACCATACAACATTGTTTGAAAGAAAGAAAAGAAAATATATATATATATATATATATATATATATATATATATATATATATATATATATTTTTTTTTTTTTTTTTTTTTTTCATACTATTTGCCATTTCCCGCGTTAGCGAGGTAGCGTTAAGAACAGAGAACTGGGCCTTAGAGGGAATACCCTCACCTGACCCCCTTCTCTGTTCCTTCTTTTAGAAAAAAAAAAAAAAAAAAAGAAAGGGGAGGATTTCCAGCCACCCGCTCCCTCCCCTTTTAGTCGCCTTCTACGACACGCAGGGAATACGTGGGAAGTATTCTTTCTCCCCTATCCCCAGGGATAATATATATATATATATATATATATATATATATATATCTTTTGCGCAATCCATCACTGATTCCCTAAATACATCCCATTCCTCCCCCACTCCCCTTACTTCCATTGTTCTCACCTTTTTCCATTCTGTACTCAGTCTCTCCTGGTACTTCCTCACACAGGTCTCCTTCCCAAGCTCACTTACTCTCACCACCCTCTTCACCCCAACATTCACTCTTCTTTTCTGAAAACCCATACAAATCTTCACCTTAGCCTCCACAAGATAATGATCAGACATCCCTCCAGTTGCACCTCTCAGCACATTAACATCCAAAAGTCTCTCTTTCGCACGCCTGTCAATTAACACGTAATCCAATAACGCTCTCTGGCCATCTCTCCTACTTACATAAGTATACTTATGTATATCTCGCTTTTTAAACCAGGTATTCCCAATCATCAGTCCTTTTTTCAGCACATAAATCTACAAGCTCTTCACCATTTCCATTTACAACACTGAACACCCCATGTATACCAATTATTCCCTCAACTGCCACATTACTCACCTTTGTATTCAAATCACCCATCACTATAACCCGGTCTTGTGCATCAAAACCACTAACACACTCATTCAGCTGCTCCCAAAACACTTGCCTCTCATGATCTTTCTTCTCATGCCCAGGTGCATATGCACCAATAATCACCCACCTCTCTCCATCAACTTTCAGTTTTACCCATATTAATCGAGAATTTACTTTCTTACATTCTATCACATACTCCCACAACTCCTGTTTCATGAGTATTGCTACTCCTTCCCTTGCTCTTGTCCTCTCACTAACCCCTGACTTTACTCCCCAGACATTCCCAAACCACTCTTCCCCTTTACCCTTGAGCTTCGTTTCACTCAGAGCCAAAACATCCAGGTTCCTTTCCTCAAACATACTACCTATCTCTCCTTTTTTCACATCTTGGTTACATCCACACACATTTAGACACCCCACTCTGAGCCTTCGAGGAGGATGAGCACTCCCCGCGTGACTCCTTCTTCTGTTTCCCATTTTAGAAAGTTAATACAAGGAGGGGAGGATTTCTGGCCCCCCGCTCCTGTCCCGTCTAGTCGCTTTCTACGACACGCGAGGAATACGTGGGAAGTATTCTTTCACCCCTATCCCCAGGGATAATATACATATATATACACATATACACATACACACACATACACATACATACGCACATATACACACACACACACATACATATAAATACATATGAAAAATGTAAGAAACAATTTAGAAAACTGAAACTTCTAGCTTGAAATGAATGAAAAATGAATGTCACATAATGGTTCAAGGCATGTACAGAGCATCAGATTGGGGAAGAGCAGTGTGGTTTCAGAAGTGGTAGAGGATGTGTGGATCAGGTGTTTGCTTTGAAGAATGTATGTGAGAAATACTTAGAAAAGCAAATGGATTTGTATGTAGCATTTATGGATCTGGAGAAGGCATATGATAGAGTTGATAGAGATGCTCTGTGGAAGGTATTAAGAATATATGGTGTGGGAGGAAAGTTGTTAGAAGCAGTGAAAAGTTTTTATCGAGGATGTAAGGCATGTGTACGTGTAGGAAGAGAGGAAAGTGATTGGTTCTCAGTGAATGTAGGTTTGTGGCAGGGGTGTGTGATGTCTCCATGGTTGTTTAATTTGTTTATGGATGGGGTTGTTAGGGAGGTAAATGCAAGAGTTTTGGAAAGAGGGGCAAGTATGAAGTCTGTTGGGGATGAGAGAGCTTGGGAAGTGAGTCAGTTGTTGCTCGCTGATGATACAGCGCTGGTGGCTGATTCATGTGAGAAACTGCAGAAGCTGGTGACTGAGTTTGGTAAAGTGTGTGGAAGAAGAAAGTTAAGAGTAAATGTGAATAAGAGCAAGGTTATTAGGTACAGTAGGGTTGAGGGTCAAGTCAATTGTGAGGTGAGTTTGAATGGAGAAAAACTGGAGGAAGTGAAGTGTTTTAGATATCTGGGAGTGGATCTGGCAGCGGATGGAACCATGGAAGCGGAAGTGGATCATAGGGTGGGGGAGGGGGCGAAAATTCTGGGGGCCTTGAAGAATGTGTGGAAGTCGAGAACATTATCTCGGAGAGCAAAAATGGGTATGTTTGAAGGAATAGTGGTTCCAACAATGTTGTATGGTTGCGAGGCGTGGGCTATGGATAGAGTTGTGCGCAAGAGGATGGATGTGCTGGAAATGAGATGTTTGAGGACAATGTGTGGTGTGAGGTGGTTTGATCGAGTGAGTAACGTAAGGGTAAGAGAGATGTGTGGAAATAAAAAGAGCGTGGTTGAGAGAGCAGAAGAGGGTGTTTTGAAGTGGTTTGGGCACATGGAGAGAATGAGTGAGGAACGATTGACCAAGAGGATATATGTGTCGGAGGTGGAGGGAACGAGGAGAAGAGGGAGACCAAATTGGAGGTGGAAAGATGGAGTGAAAAAGATTTTGTGTGATCGGGGCCTGAACATGCAGGAGGGTGAAAGGAGGGCAAGGAATAGAGTGAATTGGAGCGATGTGGTATACCGGGGTTGACGTGCTGTCAGTAGATTGAATCAGGGCATGTGAAGCGTCTGGGGTAAACCATGGAAAGCTGTGTAGGTATGTATATTTGCGTGTGTGGACGTATGTATATACATGTGTATGGGGGGGTTGGGCCATTTCTTTCGTCTGTTTCCTTGCGCTACCTCGCAAACGCGGGAGACAGCGACAAAGTATAATAAAAAAATATAATAATATATATATATATTATATATATATATATATATATATATATATATATATATATATATATATATATATATATATATATATATATTTATATATATACTCTTAATACCTTCCAAAGAGCATCTCTATCAACTCTATCATAAGCCTTCTCCAGATCCATAAATGCTACATACAAATCCATTTGCTTTTCTAAGTATTTCTCACATACATTCTTCAAAGCAAACACCTGATCCACACATCCTCTACCACTTCTGAAACCACACTGCTCTTCCCCAATCTGATGCTCTGTACATGCCTTCACCCTCTCAATCAATACCCTACCATATAATTTACCAGGAATATATATATATATATATATATATATATATATATATATATATATATATATATATATATATATATATATATATATATTTTTATATATATATATATATATATATATATATATATATATATATATATATATATATATATATATATACTTATGTATATCTCGCTTTTTAAACCAGAATATATGGTGTGGAAGGCAAGTTGCTAGAAGCAGTGAAAAGTTTTTATCGAGGATGTAAGGCATGTGTACGTGTAGGAAGAGAGGAAAGTGATTGGTTTTCAGTGAATGTAGGTTTGCGGCAAGGGTGTGTGATGTCTCCATGGTTGTTTAATTTGTTTATGGATGGGGTTGTTAGGGAGGTAAATGCAAGAGTTTTGGAAAGAGGGGCAAGTATGAAGTCTGTTGGGGATGAGAGAGCTTGGGAAGTGAGTCAGTTGTTGTTCGCTGATGATACAGCGCTGGTGGCTGATTCATGTGAGAAACTGCAGAAGCTGGTGACTGAGTTTGGTAAAGTGTGTGAAAGAAGAAAGTTAAGAGTAAATGTGAATAAGAGCAAGGTTATTATGTACAGTAGGGTTGAGGGTCAAGTCAATTGGGAGGTAAGTTTGAATGGAGAAAAACTGGAGGAAGTAAAGTGTTTTAGATATCTGGGAGTGGATTTGGCAGCGGATGGAACAATGGAAGCGGAAGTGGATCATAGGGTGGGGGAGGGGGTGAAAATTCTGGGAGCCTTGAAGAATGTATGGAAGTCGAGAACATTATCTCGGAAAGCAAAAATGGGTATGTTTGAAGGAACAGTGGTTCCAACAATGTTGTATGGTTGCGAGGCGTAGGCTATGGATAGAGTTGTGCGCAGGAGGATGGATGTGCTGGAAATGAGATGTTTGAGGACAATGTGTGGTGTGAGGTGGTTTGATCGAGTAAGTAACGTAAGGGTAAGAGAGATGTTTGGGAATAAACAGAGCGTGGTTGAGAGAGCAGAAGAGGGTGTTTTGAAATGGTTTGGGCATATGGAGAGAATGAGTGAGGAAAGATTGACCAAGAGGATATATGTGTTGGAGGTGGAGGGAACGAGGAGAAATGGGAGACCAAATTGGAGGTGGAAAGAAGGAGTGAAAAAGATTTTGTGTGATCGGGGCCTGAACATGCAGGATCTATGTGGTATACCGGGGTTGACGTACTGTCAGTAGATTGAATCAGGGCATGTGGAGCGTCTGGGGTAAACCATGGAAAGCTGTTTAGGTATGTATATTTGTGTGTGTGGACGTGTATGTATATACATGTGTATGGGGGTGGGTTGGGCCATTTCTTTCGTCTGTTTCCTTGCGCTACCTCGCATATGCGGGAGACAGCGACAAAGCAAAATAAATTAATAAAAATATGTATATATATATATATATATATATATATATATATATATATATATATATATATATATATATATATATATATTTGCCACTGTCTCCTGCGTTTGCGAGGTAGCGCAAGGAAACAGACGAAAGAAATGGCCCAACCCACCCCCATACACATGTATATACATACACGTCCACACACACAAATATACATACCTAAACAGCTTTCCATGGTTTACCCCAGACGCTCCACATGCCCTGATTCAATCTACTGACAGTACGTCAACCCCGGTATACCACATAGATCCAATTCACTCTATTCCTTGCCCTTCTTTTACCCTCCTGCATGTTCGGGCCCCGATCACACAAAATCTTTTTCACTCCATCTGTCCACCTCCAATTTGGTCTCCCACTTCTCCTCGTTCCCTCTACCTCCGACACATATATCCTCTCGGTCAATCTTTCCTCACTCATTCTCTCCATGTGCCCAAACCATTTCAAAACACCCTCTTCTGCTCTCTCAACCACGCTCTTTTTATTTCCGCACATCTCTCTTACCCTTACGTTACTTACTCGATCAAACCACCTCACACCACACATTGTCCTCAAACATCTCATTTCCAGCACATCCATCCTCCTGCGCACAACTCTATCCATAGCCCACGCCTCGAAACCATACAACATTGTTGGAACCACTATTCCTTCAAACATACCCATTTTTGCTTTCCGAGATAATCTTCTCGTCTTCCACACATTCTTCAAGGCTCCCAGTATTTTCGCCCCCTCCCCCACCCTATGATTCACTTCCGCTTCCATGGTTCCATCCGCTGCCAGATCCACTCCCAGATATCTAAAACACTTTACCTCCTCCAGTTTTTCTCCATTCAAACTTACCTCCCAATTGACTTGACCCTCAACCCTACTGTACCTAATAACCTTGCTCTTATTCACATTTACTCTTAACTTTCTCCTTTCACACACTTTACCAAACTCAGTCACCAGCTTCTGCAGTTTCTCACATGAATCAGCCACCAGCGCTGTATCATCAGCAAACAACAACTGACTCACTTCCCAAGCTCTCTCATCCCCTACAGACTTCATACTTGCCCCTCTTTCCAAAACTCTTGCATTCACCTCCCTAACAACACCATCCATAAACAAATTAAACAACCACGGAGACATCACACACCCCTGCCGCAAACCTACATTCACTGAGAACCAATCACTTTCCTCTCTTCCTACACGTACACATGCCTTACATCCTCGATAAAAACTTTTCACTGCTTCTAACAACTTGCCTCCCACACCATATATTCTTAATACCTTCCACAGAGCATCTCTATCAACTCTATCATATGCCTTCTCCAGATCCATAAATGCTACATACAAATCCATTTGCTTTTCTAAGTATATATATATATATATATATATATATATATATATATATATATATATATATATATATATATATATGTCTGATCATTATCTTGTGGAGGCTAAGGTGACGATTTGTATGGGTTTTCAGAAAAGAAGAGTGAATGTTGGGGTGAAGAGGGTGGTGAGAGTAAGTGAGCTTGGGAAGGAGACTTGTGTGAGGAAGTACCAGGAGAGACTGAGTACAGAATGGAAAAAGGTGAGAACAATGGAAGTGAGGGGAGTGGGGGAGGAATGGGATGTATTTAGGGAAACAGTGATGGATTGCGCAAAAGATGCTTGTGGCATGAGAAGCGTGGGAGGTGGGTTGATTAGAAAGGGTAGTGAGTGGTGGGATGAAGAAGTAAGATTATTAGTGAAAGAGAAGAGAGAGGCATTTGGACGATTTTTGCAGGGAAAAAATGCAATTGAGTGGGAGATGTATAAAAGAAAGAGACAGGAGGTCAAGAGAAAGGTGCAAGAGGTGAAAAAGAGGGCAAATGAGAGTTGGGGTGAGAGAGTATCATTAAAGTTTAGGGAGAATAAAAAGATGTTCTGGAAGGAGGTAAATAAAGTGCGTAAGACAAGGGAGCAAATGGGAACTTCAGTGAAGGGCGCTAATGGGGAGGTGATAACAAGTAGTGGTGATGTGAGGAGATGGAGTGAGTATTTTGAAGGTTTGTTGAATGTGTTTGATGATAGAGTGGCAGATATAGGGTGTTTTGGTCGAGGTGGTGTGCAAAGTGAGAGGGTTAGGGAAAATGATTTGTTAAACAGAGAAGAGGTAGTGAAAGCTTTGTGGAAGATGAAAGCCGGCAAGGCAGCAGGTTTGGATGGTATTGCAGTGGAATTTATTAAAAAAGGGGGTGAACATATTGTTGACTGGTTGGTAAGGTTATTTAATGTATTTATGACTCATGGTGAGGTGCCTGAGGATTGGCGGAATGCGTTCATAGTGCCATATTCCAAAGGCAAAGGGGATAAGAGTGAGTGCTCAAATTACAGAGTTATAAGTTTGTTGAGTATTCCTGGTAAATTATATGGGAGGGTATTGATTGAGAGGGTGAAGGCATGTACAGAGCATCAGATTGGGGAAGAGCAGTGTGGTTTCAGAAGTGGTAGAGGATGTGTGGATCAGGTGTTTGCTTTGAAGAATGTATATGAGAAATACTTAGAAAAGCAAATGGATTTGTATGTAGCATTTATGGATCTGGAGAGGGCATATGATAGAGTTGATAGAGATGCTCTGTGGAAGGTATTAAGAATATATGGTGTGGGAGGGAAGTTGTTAGAAGCAGTGAAAAGTTTTTATCGAGGATGTAAGGCATGTGTACGTGTAGGAAGAGAGGAAAGTGATTGGTTCTCAGTGAATGTAGGTTTGTGGCAGGGGTGTGTGATGTCTCCATGGTTGTTTAATTTGTTTATGGATGGGGTTGTTAGGGAGGTGAATGAAAGAGTTTTGGAAAGAGGGGCAAGTATGAAATCTGTAGGGGATGAGAGAGCTTGGAAAGTGAGTCAGTTGTTGTTCACTGATGATACAGCGCTGGTGGCTGATTCATGTGAGAAACTGCAGAAGCTGGTGACTGAGTTTGGTAAAGTGTGTGAAAGAATAAAGTCAAGAGTAAATGTGAATAAGAGCAAGGTAATTAGGTACAGTAGGGTTGAGGGTCAAGTCAATTGGGAGGTAAGTTTAAATGGAGAAAAAGTGGAGGAAGTAAAGTGTTTTAGATATCTGGGAGTGGATGTGGCAGCGGATGGAACCATGGAAGCGGAAGTGGATCATAGGGTGGGGAAGGGGGCGATAATCCTGGGAGCCTTGAAGAATGTGTGGAAGTCGAGAACATTATCTTGGAAAGCAAAAATGGGTATGTTTGAAGAAATAGTGGTTCCAACAATGTTGTATGGTTGCGAGGCGTGGGCTATGGATAGAGTTGTGCGCAGGAGGATGGATGTGCTGGAAATGAGATGTTTGAGGACAATGTGTGGTGTGAGTTGGTTTGATCGAGTAAGTAACATAAGGGTAAGCGAGATGTGGAAATAAAAAGAGCGTGGTTGAGAGAGCAGAAGAGGGTGTTTTGAAATGGTTTGGGCACATGGAGAGAATGAGTGAGGAAAGATTGACCAAGAGGATATATGTGTCGGAGGTGGAGGGAACGAGGAGAAGTGGGAGACCAAATTGAAGGTGGAAAGATGGAGTGAAAATGATTTCGTGTGATCGGGGCCTGAACATGCTGGAGGGTGAAAGGAGGGCAAGGAATAGAGTGAATTGGATCGATGTGTTATACCTGGGTTGACGTGCTGTCAGTGGATTGAATCAGGGCATGTGAAGAGTCTGGGGTAAACCATGGAAAGCTGTGTAGGTATGTATATTTGCGTGTGTGGACGTACGTATATACATGTGCATAGGGGTGGGTTGGGCCATTTCTCTCGTCTGTTTCCTTGCGCTACCTCGCAAACGCGGGAGACAGCGACAAAGGAAAATATATATATATATATATATATATATATATATATATATATATATATATATATATATATATATATATTATATACTGTGAAGGGAATGGGACCGAGGACTGAGCCCTGTGGCACACACGACTCGTCACGTTCAACCAATCTTGAAGCTTCCGGTCATTCAAAGATCATCAAATTCTAACTTCTGAGGGGCTCCACTGAGTATTGCCCAAGGCTTCAAGAACTCCTGGGGACGTATCAAGGCAGAAGCAACAAGATGTCAAGAGGAAGTTTTAGGACGAGGTGGCTGCTCTGTTGTGCGCCGCTGCATTGAGAAGGAGACAGGCCAGCAGTATGCTGCTAAAATTATTGATTTAAGTGACTCTTCTGAACATGGAGTGTATGAGGCAACTATTCGGGAAATAGAAGTTCTACGAACAGTAGCTGGGCATCCGTACATCAACTTATTATGAGGCAGTTGTTTGAGGCACTGGCCCATGTTCATGGCAAAGGCATTGTGCATCGGGACCTTAAGCCTGAGAATATTCTCTTAGATGACAACTTTAACATCAAGCTTACTGACTTTGGCTTTGCAAAAGTACTGAAGCCTGGAGAGACGCTGACAGCTCTACGCTTGCCGAACAGCGGAGGAGACTTGGAGGGGAACAACCTGACGGTGATTCACTCGGCCGACTTCGAGCACCTAGACGACCTTCGCATCCTTGGACGAGAACGCTGTCCTAAGCTGCTCCCGCAGCGCTCAGGAAGTCAGCCACATCAAGATCATAAAAGAGTTTTCAGGGAAGCATGAGGAGTGGGAAGAGCGATACCAGTTTGCTCCAGCCTTCACTCCTGCCTGCAGTAGCATGCTTTCTGACATGTTTCATGAGCTCCTCTTCGCCAACGAAACTACCTTGGCCCACCAGGGATGCTACTACGTTTGTGAATCAAGAACCATTGCAACACAAACCTCGCCAGGTGGTAGAGTGTCCCGCAGTGTATCGAGACAGACTTCCCCAGAACCTTTTTTAAAGGGGAAGTAAATGTTTATAGTTGTGTTACTGGAGTGATAGTTTTCATACATGGTGCTTTGACAAGAAAATAGTGAAATTGGAAAAAATGTAGCTTAGACATTGAAGCTTATTGATACAGTGGTTAAATTGATGAGAACTACCATTGACGTTTGTGTAAATAAATTAAACATTTCCTTTTTCCATAGCCAGAGGTTGAACCATTATGTGACATTCATTTTTTCATTTCATTTCAAGCTAGAAGTTTCAGTTTTCTAAATTGTTTCTTACATTTTTCACAAGTATATATATGTATGTGTGTGTGTGTGTGTATATGTGCGTGTGTGTGTGTATGTGTGTGTATGTGTATATATATATGTATATTATCGCTGGGG
This sequence comes from Panulirus ornatus, assembly GCF_036320965.1. Taxonomy (NCBI): domain Eukaryota; kingdom Metazoa; phylum Arthropoda; class Malacostraca; order Decapoda; family Palinuridae; genus Panulirus; species Panulirus ornatus. Next base: position 4,120,991 of record NC_092277.1, on the reverse strand, counting down.
ATAGGGGTGAAAGAATACTTCCCACGCATTCCTCGCGTGTCGTAGAAAGCGACTAGAGGGGACGGGAGCGGGGGGCCAGAAATCCTCCCCTCCTTGTATTTCTTTTAACTTTCTAAAATGGGAAACAGAAGAAGGAGTCACGCGGGGAGTGCTCATCCTCCTCGAAGGCTCAGATTGGGGTGCCTAAATGTGTGTGGATGTAACCAAGATGTGAAAAAAGGAGAGATAGGTAGTATGTTTGAGGAAAGGAACCTGGATGTTTTGGCTCTGAGTGAAACGAAGCTCAAGGGTAAAGGGTAAAGTGGTTTGGGAATGTCTTGGGAGTAAAGTCAGGGGTTAGTGAGAGGACAAGAGCAAGGGAAAGAGTAGCAGTACTCCTGAAACAGGAGTTGTGGAAGTATGTAATAGAATGTAAGAAAGTAAATTCTCGATTAATATGGGTAAAACTGAAAGTTGATGGAGAGAGATGGGTGATTATTGGTGCATATGCACCTGGGCATGAGAAGAAAGATCATGAGAGGCAAGTGTTTTGGAAGCAGCTGAATGAGTGTGTTAGTGGTTTTGATGCACGAGACCGGGTTATAGTGATGGGTGATTTGAATGCAAAGGTGAGTAATGTGGCAGTTGAGGGAGTAATTGGTATACATGGGGTGTTCACTGTTGTAAATGGAAATGGTGAAGAAATTGTAGATTTATGTGCTGAAAAAGGACTGGTGATTGGGAATACCTGGTTTAAAAAGCGAGATATACATAAGTATACGTATGTAAGTAGGAGAGATGGCCAGAGAGCATTATTGGATTACGTGTTAATTGACAGGCGCGCGAAAGAGAGATTTTTGGATGTTAATGTGCTGAGAGGTGCAACTGGAGAGATGTCTGATCATTATCTTGTGGAGGCTAACGTGAAGATTTGTATGGGTTTTCAGAAAAGAAGAGTGAATGTTGGGGTGAAGAGGGTGGTGAGAGTAAGTGAGCTTGGGAAGGAGACTTGTCTAAGGAAGTACCAGGAGAGACTGAGTACAGAATGGAAAAAGGTGAGAACAATGGAAGTAAGGGGAGTGGGGGAGGAATGGGATGTATTTAGGGAATCAGTGATGGATTGCGCAAAAGATGCTTGTGGCATGAGAAGAGTGGGAGGTGGGTTGATTAGAAAGGGTAGTGAGTGGTGGGATGAAGAAGTAAGAGTATTAGTGAAAGAGAAGAGAGAGGCATTTGGACGATTTTTGCAGGGAAAAAATGCAGTTGAGTGGGAGACGTATAAAAGAAAGAGACAGGAGGTCAAGAGAAAGGTGCAAGAGGTGAAAAAAAGGGCAAATGAGAGTTGGGGTGAGAGAGTATCATTAAATTTTAGGGAGAATAAAACGATGTTCTGGAAGGAGGTAAATAAAGTGCGTAAGACAAGGGAGCAAATGGGAACTTCAGTGAAGGGCGCAAATGGGGAGGTGATAACAAGTAGTGGTGATGTGAGAAGGAGATGCAGTGAGTATTTTGAAGGTTTGTTGAATGTGTTTGATGATAGAGTGGCAGATATAGGGTGTTTTGGTCGAGGTGGTGTGCAGAGTGCGAGGGTTAGGGAAAATGATTTGGTAAACAGAGAAGAGGTAGTAAAAGCTTTGCGGAAGATGAAAGCCGGCAAGGCAGCAGGTTTGGATGGTATTGCAGTGGAATTTATTAAAAAAGGGGGTGACTGTATTGTTGACTGGTTGGTAAGGTTATTTAATGTATGTATGACTCATGGTGAGGTGCCTGAGGATTGGCGGAATGCGTGCATAGTGCCATTGTACAAAGGCAAAGGGGATAAGAGTGAGTGCTCAAATTACAGAGGTATAAGTTTGTTGAGTATTCCTGGCAAATTATATGGGAGGGTATTGATTGAGAGGGTGAAGGCATGTACAGAGCATCAGATTGGGGAAGAGCAGTGTGGTTTCAGAAGTGGTAGAGGATGTGTGGATCAGGTGTTTGCTTTGAATAATTTATGTGAGAAATACTTAGAAAAGCAAATGGATTTGTATGTAGCATTTATGCATCTGGAGAAGGCATATGATAGAGTTGATAGAGATGCTCTGTGGAAGGTATTAAGAATATATGGTGTGGGAGGCAAGTTGTTAGAAGCAGTGGAAAGTTTTTATCGAGGATGTAAGGCATGTGTACGTGTAGGAAGAGAGGAAAGTGATTGGTTCTCAGTGAATGTAGGTTTGCGGCAGGGGTGTGTGATGTCTCCATGGTTGTTTAATTTGTTTATGGATGGGGTTGTTAGGGAGGTGAATGCAAGAGTTTTGGAAAGAGGGGCAACTATGAAGTCTGTTGGGGATGAGAGAGCTTGGGAAGTGAGTCAGTTGTTGTTCGCTGATGATACAGCGCTGGTGGCTGATTCTTGTGAGAAACTGCAGAAGCTGGTGACTGAGTTTGGTAAAGTGTGTGAAAGAAGAAAGTTAAGAGTAAATGTTAATAAGAGCAAGGTTATTAGGTACAGTAGGGTTGAGGGTCAAGTCAATTGGGAGGTGAGTTTGAATGGAGAAAAACTGGAGGAAGTGAAGTGTTTTAGATATCTGGGAGTGGATCTGGCAGCGGATGGGACCATGGAAGCGGAAGTGGATCATAGGGTGGGGGAGGGGGCGAAAATTCTGGGAGCCTTGAAGAATGTGTGGAAGTCGAGAACATTATCTCGGAGAGCAAAAATGGGTATGTTTGAAGGAATAGTGGTTCCAACAATGTTGTATGGTTGCGAGGCGTGGACTATGGATAGAGTTGTGCGCAGGAGGATGGATGTGCTGGAAATGAGATGTTTGAGGACAATGTGTGGTGTGAGGTGGTTTGATCGAGTAAGTAACGTAAGGGTAAGAGAGATGTGTGGAAATAAAAAAAGCGTGGTTGAGAGAGCAGAAGAGGGTGTTTTGAAATGGTTTGGTCACATGGAGAGAATGAGTGAGGAAAGATTGACCAAGAGGATATATGTGTCAGAGGTGGAGGGGACGAGGAGAAGAGGGAGACCAAATTGGAGGTGGAAAGATGGAGTGAAAAAGATTTTGTGTGATCGGGGCCTGAACATGCAGGAGGGTGAAAGGAGGGCAAGGAATAGAGTAAATTGGAGCGATGTGGTATACCAGGGTTGACGTGCTGTCAGTGGATTGAATCAAGGCATGTGAAGCGTCTGGGGTAAACCATGGAAAGCTGTGTAGGTATGTATATTTGCGTGTGTGGACGTATGTATATACATGTGTATGGGGGTGGGTTGGGCCATTTCTTTCGTCTGTTTCCTTGCGCTACCTCGCAAACGCGGGAGACAGCGACAAAGCAAAAAAAAAAAAAGAAAAAAAGATATATATATATATATATATATATATATATATATATATATATATATATATATATGGGATGAAGAAGTAAGATTATTAGTGAAAGAGAAGAGAGAGGCATTTGGACGATTTTTGCAGGGAAAAAATGCAATTGAGTGGGAGATGTATAAAAGAAAGAGACAGGAGGTCAAGAGAAAGGTGCAAGAGGTGAAAAAGAGGGCAAATGAGAGTTGGGGTGAGAGAGTATCATTAAATTTTAGGGAGAATAAAAAGATGTTCTGGAAGGAGGTAAATAAAGTGCGTAAGATAAGGGAGCAAATGGGAACTTCAGTGAAGGGCGCAAATGGGGAGGTGATAACAAGTAGTGGTGATGTGAGAAGGAGATGCAGTGAGTATTTTGAAGGTTTGTTGAATATGTTTGATGATAGAGTGGCAGATATACGGTGTTTTGTTCGAGGTGGTGTGCAAAGTGAGAGGGTTAGGGAAAATGATTTGGTAAACAGAGAAGAGGTAGTAAAAGCTTTGCGGAAGATGGAAGCCGGCAAGGCAGCAGGTTTGGATTGTATTGCAGTGCAATGTATTAAAAAAGGGGGTGACTGTATTATTGACTGGTTGGTAAGGTTATTTAATGTATGTATGACTCATGGTGAGGTGCCTGAGGATTGGCAGAATGCATGCATAGTGCCATTGTACAAAGGGAAAGGGGATAAGAGTGAGTGCTCAAATTACAGAGGTATAAGTTTCTTGAGTATTCCTGGTAAATTAGATGGGAGGGTATTGATTGAGAGGGTGAAGGCATGTACAGAGCATCAGATTGGGGAAGAGCAGTGTGGTTTCAGAAGTGGTAGAGGATGTGTGGATCAGGTGTTTGCTTTGAAGAATGTATGTGAGAAATACTTAGAAAAGCAAATGGATTTGTATGTAGCATTTATGGATCTGGAGAAGGCATATGAAAGAGTTGATAGAGATGCTCTGTCGAAGGTATTAAGATTATATGGTGTGGGAGGCAAGTTGTTAGAAGCAGTTAAAAGTTTTTATCAAGGATGTAACGCATGTGTACGTGTAGGAAGAGAGGAAAGTGATTGGTTCTCAGTGAATGTAGGTTTGCAGCAGGGGTGTGTGATATCTCCATGGTTGTTCAATTTGTTTATGGATGGGGTTGTTAGGGAGGTGAATGCAAGCGTTTTGGAAAGAGGGGCAAGTATGAAGTCTGTTGTCGATGAGAGAGCTTGGGAAGTGAGTCACTTGTTGTTCGCTGATGATACAGCGCTGGTGGCTGATTCATGTGAGAAACTGCAGAAGCTGGTGACTGAGTTTGGTAAAGTGTGTGAAAGAAGAAAGTTAAGAGTAAATGTGAATAAGAGCAAGGTTATTAGGTACAGTAGGGTAGAGGGTCAAGTCAATTGGGAGGTAAGTTTGAATAGAGAAAAACTGGAGGAAGTAAAGTGTTTTAGATATCTAGGAGTGGATCTGGCAGCGGATGGAACCATGGAAGCGGAAGTGAATCATTGGGTGGGGGAGGGGGCGAAAATCCTGTGAGCCTTGAAGAATGCGTGGAAGTCAAGAACATTATCTCGGAAAGCAAAAATGGGTATGTTTGAAGGAATAGTGTTTCCAACAAAGTTGTATGGTTGCGAGGTGTGGGCTATGGATAGAGTTGTGCGCAGGAGGGTGGATGTGCTGGAAATGAGATGTTTTAGGACAATATGTGGTGTGAGGTGGTTTGATCAAGTAAGTAATGTAAGGGTAAGAGAGATGTGTGGAAATAAACAGAGCATGGTTGAGAGAGCAGAAGAGGGTGTTTTGAAATGGTTTGGGCACATGGAGAGAATGAATGAGGAAAGATTGACCAAGAGGATATATGTGTCGGAGGTGGAGGGAACGAGGAGAAGTGGGAGACCAAATTGGAGGTGGAAAGATGGAGTGAAAAAGATTTTGAGTGATCGGGGCCTGAACATGCAGGAGGGTGAAAGGCGGGCAAGGAATAGAGTGAATTGGATCGATGTGGTATACCGGGGTTGACGTGCTGTCAGTGGATTGAATCGGGGCATGTGAAGCATCTGGAATAAACCATGGAAAGTTGTGTGGGGCCTGGATGTGGAAAGGGAGCTGTGGTTTCGGGCATTATTGCATGACAGCTAGAGACTGTGAACAAAAGGGGCCTTTGTTGTCCTGGTGCTACCTCACACACATGAGGGGGAAGGGGGATGGTATTTCATGTGTGGCGAGGTGGCGATGGGAATGAATAAAGGCAGACAGTGTGAATTGTGTGCATGGGTATATATGTATGTGTCTGTGTGTGTATATATATGTGTACATTGAGATGTATAGGTATGTATATTTGCGTGTGTGGACGTGTATGTATATACATTGTGTATGGTGGTGGGTTGGGCCATTTCTTTCGTCTGTTTCCTTGCGCTACCTCGCAAACGCGGGAGACAGCGACAAAGCAAAATAAATAAATAAATAAATATATATATATATATATATATATATATATATATATATATATATATATATATATATATATATATATTTTTTTTTTTTTTTTTTTTGCTTTGTCGCTGTTACCCGCGTTTGCGAGGTAGCGCAAGGAAACAGACGAAAGAAATGGCCCAACCCACCCCCATACACATGTATATACATACGTCCACACACGCAAATATATATACCTACACAGCTTTCCATGGTTTACCCCAGACGCTTCACATGCTCTGATTCAATCCACTGACAGCGCGTCAACCCCGGTATACCACATCGATCCAATTCACTCTATTCCTTGCCCTCCTTTCACCCTCCTGCATGTTCAGGCCCCGATCACACAAAATCTTTTTCACTCCATCTTTCCACCTCCAATTTGGTCTCCCACTTCTCCTCGTTCCCTCCACCTCCGACACATATATCCTCTTGGTCAATCTTTCCTCACTCATTCTCTCCATGTGCCCAAACCATTTCAAAACACCCTCTTCTGCTCTCTCAACCACGCTCTTTTTATTTCCACACATCTCTCTTACCCTTACGTTACTTACTCGATCAAACCACCTCACACCACACATTCTCCTCAAACATCTCATTTCCAGCACATCCATCCTCCTGCGCACAACTCTATCCATAGCCCACGCCTCGCAACCATACAACATTGTTGGAACCACTATTCCTTCAAACATACCCATTTTTGCTTTCCGAGATAATGTTCTCGACTTCCACACATTCTTCAAGGCTCCCAGGATTTTCGCCCCCTCCCCCACCCTATGATCCACTTCTGCTTCCATGGTTCCATCCGCTGCCAGATCCACTCCCAGATATCTAAAACACTTTACTTCCTCTAGTTTTTCTCCATTCAAACTTACCTCCCAATTGACTTGACCCTCAACCCTACTGTACCTAATTACCTTGCTCTTATTCACATTTACTCTTAACTTTCTTTTTTCACACACTTTACCAAACTCAGTCACCAGCTTCTGCAGTTTCTCACATGAATCAGCCACCAGCGCTGTATCATCAGCGAACAACAAGTGACTCACTTCCCAAGCTCTCTCATCCCCAACAGACTTCATAGTTGCCCCTCTTTCCAAAACTCTTGCATTCACCTCCCTAACAACCCCATCCATAAACAAATTAAACAACCATGGAGACATCACACACCCCTGCCGCAAACCTACATTCACTGAGAACCAATCACTTTCCTCTCTTCCTACACGTACACATGCCTTACATTCACTGCTCATAACAACTTGCCTTCCACACCATATATTCGTAATACCTTCCACAGAGCATCTCTATCAACTCTATCATATGCCTGCTCCAGATTCATAAATGCTACATACAAATCCACTTGCTTTTCTAAGTATTTTTCACATACATTCTCCACACATCCTCTACCACTTCTGAAACCACTCTGCTCTTCCCCAATCTGATGCTCTGTACATGCCTTCACCCTCTCAATCAATACCCTCCCATATAATTTACCAGGAATACTCAACAAACTTATACCTCTGTAATTTGAGCACTCACTCTTATCCCCTTTGCCTTTGTACAAAGGCACTATGCACGCATTCCACCAATCCTCAGGCACCTCACCATGAGTCATACATACATTAAATAACCTTACCATCCAGGAAATAATACAGTCACCCCCTTTTTTAATAAATTCCACTGCAATACCATCCAATATATATATATATATATATATATATATATATATATATATATATATATATATATATATATATATATATATATATTCATTTTTTTTATTTATTATATTTTGTCACTGTCTCCCGTGTTAGCGAGGTAGCGCAAGGAAACAGATGAAAGAATGGCCCAACCCGCCCACATACACATGGATATACATACACGTCCACACACGCACATGTACATACCTATACATCTCAGCGTATACATATATATACACACAGACATCTGCATATATACACATGTACGTAATTCATACTGTCTGCCCTTATTCATTCCCATCGCCACCCCGCCATACATGAAATGACAACCCCCTCCCCCCGCATATGCACGAGGTAGCGCTAGGAAAAAAACAACAAAGGCCACATAAGTTCACACTCAGTCTCTAGTTGTTATGTATAATGCATCGAAACAACAGCTTCCTTTCCACATCCAGGCCCCACAGAACTTTCCATGGTATATATATATATATATATATATATATATATATATATATATATATATATATATATATATATATATATATATATTTATCTTATTTATTATACTTTGTTGCTGTCTCCCATGTTAGCAATGTGACGCAAGGAAACAGATGAAAGAATAGCCCAACCCGCCCACATACACATCTTTATACATACATGTCCACACATGCACATATTCATACCTATACATCTCAACGTATACATATATATAAACACAGACATATACATATATACACATGTACATAATTCATACTGTCTACCCTTATTCATTCCCGTCGCCACCCCGCCACACATGAAATAACAACCCCCTCCCCCTGCATTTGCGTATGGTAGCGGTAGGTAAAGACAACAAAAGCCACATTCGTTCACACTTAGTCTCTAGCTGTCATGTATAATGTACCAAAACCAGAGCTCCTTTTCCACATCCAAGCCCCACAGAACTTTCCATGGTTTACCCCAGGCGCTTCACATGCCCTGGTTCAGTGCATTGACAGCACGTTGACCCCGGTATACCACATCGTTCCAATTCTCTCCATTCCTTGCACGCCTTTCAACCTCCTGCATGTTCAGGCCTAGATCGCTCAAAATCTTTTTCACTCCATCTTTCCACCTCTAATTTGGTCTCCCACTTCTCGTTCCCTCCACCTCTGACACATATATCCTCTTTGTCAATCTTTCCTCACTTATTCTCTCCTTGTGACCAAACCATCTCAAAACACCCTCTTCTGCTCTCTCAACCACACTCTTTTTTTTACCACACATCTCTCTTACCCTTACGTTACTTACTCGACCAAACCACCTCACACCACATATTGTCCTCAAACATCTCATTTCCAGCACATCCACCCTCCTCCGCTCTACTCTATCTATAGCCCACACCTCGCAGCCATATATCATTGTTGGAACCACTATTCCTTCAAACATAACCATTTTTGCTTTCCGAGATAACGTTCTCGACTTCCACACATTCATCAATGCTCCCAGAACTTTTACCCCCCCCCTCTCCCACCCTATGATTCACTTCCGCTTCCAGGGTTCCATTCGCTGCTAAATCCACTCCCAGATATCTAAAACACTTCACTTCTTTCAGTTTTTCTCCATTCAAGCTTACCTCTCAATTGACTTGTCCCTCAACCCTACTGTACTTAATAATCTTGCTCTTATTCACATATACTCTCAGCTTTCTTCTTTCACACACAGTTTCTCACCGGAATCAGCCACCAATGCTGTATCATCAGCGAGCAACAACCAATTCACTTCCCAAGCTCTCTCATCCACAACAGACTGCATACTTGCCCCTCTTTCCAAAACTTGCATTCATCTCCCTAGCAATGCCATCCATAAACAGATTAAACAACCATGGAGACATCACGCACCCCTGCCGCAAACCAACATTTACTGAGAACCAATCACTTTCCTCTTTTCTTACACGTACACATGCCTTACATTCTCGATAAAAACTTTTCACTGCTTCTAACAACTTGCCACCCACACCATATATTCTTAATACCTTCCACAGAGCATCTCTATCAACTCTATCATATGCCTTCTCCAGATCCATAAATGCTACATACAAATCCATTTGCTTTTCTAAGTATTTCTTACATACATTCTTCAAAGCAAATACCTGATCCACACATCCTCCACTATTTCTGAAACCACACTCCTCTTCCCCAATCTGATGCTGTGTACATGCTTTTACCCTCTCAATCAATACCTTCCCATATGATTTCCCAGGAATACTCAACAAACTTATACCTCTGTAATTTGAGCACTCACTTTTATCCCCTTTGCCTTTGTACAATAGCACTATGCAAGCATTCCGCCAATCCTCAGGCACCTCACCATGAGTCATACATATAGTAAATAATCTTACCAACCAGTCAACAATACAGTCACCCCTTTTTTTTTATAAACTTCACCGTAATACCATCCAAACCCGCTGCCTTGCCAGCTTTCATCTTCTGCAAAGCTTTTAGTACCTCTTGTCTGTTTACCAAATCATTCTCCCTAACCCTCTCACTTTGCACACCACCTTGACCAAAACACCCTGTATCTGCCTCTCTGTCATCAAACACATTCAACATACCTTCAAAATACTCACTTCATCTCTTCCTCACATCACCACTACTTGTTATCACCTCCCCATTAGCCCCCTTCACTGAAGTTCCCATTGATTCCCTTGTCTTACGCACCTTATTTACCTTCTTCCAAAACATCTTTTTATTTTCCCTAAAATTTGAAGATACTCTCTTACCCCAACTCTCATTTGTCCTATTTTTCACCTCTTGCACGTTTCTCTTGACCTCCTGCCTCTTTCTTTTATACATCTCCCACTCATTTGCATTATATCCCAGCAAAAATTGTCCAAATGCCTCTCCCTTCTCTTGCACTGATAATCTTACTTCTTCAACCCACCACTCACTGCCTTTTCTAATCTGCCCACCTCCCATGCTTCTCATGCCACAAGCATCCTTTGCACAAGCCATCACTGCTTCCCTAAATACATCTCATTCCTCCCTCACTCCCCTTACGTCCTTTGTTCTCACCTTTTTCCATTCTGTATTCAGTCTCTCCTGGTACTTCCTCACACAAGTGTCCTTCCCAAGCTCACTTACTCTCACCACTCTTTTCACCCCAACATTCTCTCTTCTTTTCTGAAAACCTTTACAAAGCTTCACTTTCGCCTCCACAAGATAATGATCAGACATCCCTCCAGTTGTACCTCTCAGCACGTTAACATCCAAAAGTCTCTTTTGCATGCCTATCAGTTAACATGTAATCCAATATTGTTTTCTGGCCATCTCTACTACTTACATACGTAAACTTATATATATGTCTCCTTTTAAAGCAGGTATTCCCAATCATCAGTCCTTTTTCAGCACTTAAACCTACAAGCTCTTCACCATTTCTATTTACAACACTGAACACCCCATGTATACTAATTATTCCCTCAACTGCCACATAACTTGCCTTTGCATTCAAATCGCCCATCACTGCAACCTGGTCTCGTGCATCAAAACTACCAACACACTCACTCTGCTGCTCCCAAAACACTTGCCTCTCGTGATCTTTCTTCTTATGCCCTGGTGCGTGTACACCAATAATCACCCATCTCTCTCCAACCACTTTCAGTTTTACCCATATCAATCTAGAGTTTACTTTCTTACACTCTGTCATATACTCCCACAACTCTTGTTTCAGGAGTAGTGCTACTCCTTCCTTTGCTCTTGTCCTCTCACTAAACCCTGACTTTACTCCCAAGAGATTCCCAAACCACTCTTCCCCTTTACCCTTGAGCTTCGTTTCACTCAGAGCCAAAACATCTAGGTTCCTTTCCTCAAACATACTTTTGTCTGTTTCCTTGCGCTACCTTGCTGTCAAGGGAAATAGCGATTAAGTATAATAAATAGATGAATAAATGAATGATATCATGAGGATTTAGTTTTTTGTGATTGATATAGGATTCAACTGAATATTTTGTAAAAATGAAAAAGATTTCATACAGCCATTTGATATTCATTTTATCACAAAAGGATTCAAAGAGAATTTTTAAGACAAGTTGATGTATCAGTAACCATGTTAGAGATTATTGATTGTATGATTTGTAATTTTTTTCATATTTGATTATCGCTTCCCACATTAGGTAGTTCCAGGAACAGATGAAGGAAGGCTACATCCATACACATTCATTCTTTAGATGTCATGTGTAATGCACTAAATCCACAGCTTCTTATCCATGCCCCACAGAGCTTTCCATGGTTTACCCCAAGCACTTCACATCCCTTGTTCAGTCCATTGACAGCACCTTGGCCCCATTATACCGTACTGTTCCCATTTACTCTATCATTTGCATGCCTTCACCTTCCTACATGCTCAGGCCTCTTTTGCTCAAAATCTTTTTCACTGCATCCTCTCATATCCCATTTGGCCTGTTCCCCTTGTTCCTTCCACGTTTGACATATACATCCTCTTTGTCATTATTTCTTCATTCATTGTCTCTACTTGTCCAAACCATTTCAGCATTCCCTCTTCAGCTATCTCAACCACAGTTTTTATTACCACACATCTCTTGTACCCTATCAATACCTACCCAATCAAACCCCATCATTTTAAACACATCCACTCTCCTCCTCAAAGCCTTATCTATAGTCCATGCCTCACATCCATATAATATTGTTGGGACTACTATACCTTAAAACACACCTATTTTTGCCCTCCCAGATAACATTTTTGCTTTCCACACACTCTTCAGCACTCCCAGAACCTTCACCCCTTCACTCACCCTGTGACTCACTTCTGCTTCCAGAGTTCCATTTGCTGCCTTGTCCACTTCCATGTAGCTAAAACATTTCACTTCCTCCAAATTTTCTCAATCTAAGGTCACACCCCAGCTAACCTGTCCCTCATCCCTGCTAAACCTGATAACCTTGCTTTCATTCACATTCACTCTCAACTTCCCCCTTGAACACACTTGGCCAAACTCAGTCATCAACTTCTCCAGGTTCTCACTTGAATCTGCCCCCAGTGTTGTATCATCACCAAAAAACAAATGACTCACTTCCAAGGCCCTCTCATCCCTCACACACTGCATGCTCGCTCCTCTATCCAAGTCTCTCGGGATGGCCTTCCTCACCACCCCATCTGTCAACAAATTAGATAGCCATAGTGACATCACAGACCCTTGGTACAAACCAACCCTCACTGGGAACCATTTTCTACTCACATGCCATGTAATCTTGATAAGAACTTCTCACTACCTCTCGCAGCTTTCCTTCTACACCATATATTCATAAGACCTTGCACAAGGCATCTTTATCAACTGTATCATATGTTTCTCCAGACCCATAAATGTCACATGCAAATCCATCAGTTTCTCTGAGTATTTCTCAAACACATTCTTTAAAACACACAGCTGAGCCACACATCCCCATCAACTTCTAAAAGTGACTGCTCCTCCCCAATCTGACAATCCATACATACCTTCATCCTTCCAATCACTACCCTCCCATACAACTAATCAGGTACACTCAACAAACTTAGACCTCTGTAGTTTGAACACTCACCTTATCCCCCTTGCCCTTATATAGTGGCACTATACATGCATTATGCCAATCTTAAGGAACCTCACCATGATCCATCCATGCATTGAAAATCCCTGTCAACCAGTCAACAACACAGTCACCCCATTTCCTAATAAATTCAATTGCAGTACCATCCATTCCAGCCACATTTCCACATTTCATTCTTTTTAAGGTTTTCACCACCTCATCTCTCTTCACCAAACTCCTATCTGTGACTCTTTTATTTTGCTTAAAACCCTGACCCAAACATCCTACATCTGCCACCATTTCTATCATCAAACACATTTAGTAGTCCTTCAAAATACTCACTCCGTCTCCTCCTCTCTTTATCACAACCTTTTAGCACTAATGTTCCAAATGTTCTCTTATTTTTCACTCATTATTAACCTCCTTCTAAAACATCTTATTCTAAACATTTACTGATACTCTCTCACCCCAGCTCTCATATACCCTCTTTTTCAACCCCTGCACCTTCCTTTTGACCTCCTGTCACTTTCTCTTATACATTCCCCAATCATTTGCACTCCTTCCCAATAAGAACCACCCAAACATCTCCCTTTTCTATTTCATTAGCAACTTTACTTCACATCCCACCACTCATTACACTTTTTGATCTGCCCACCTCCCACCTTTCACATGCCACATGCTAGAACTAGCTCCTAAATACCTTCCATTGTTCTCCCACTCCTTGTGCTCCATTTATTCTCACAGTTTGCCATTGTACACTCAGTCTCCCCAGGCATTTCTTAAAGGAAGGCTTGCATCAGTTTGCCAATTTGGTGATAATTTTTGGGACTTTTCTTTCTTTAAAGTTTTGTTATATGTTGATCATTAAATTGTTTTGGACAGATACCCATATTTCAATGTCTCCACTCTTTTACTATTATACTATGATTCTTTTACTATACTGAATTGAAGTATCACCAGTTTGCTGCCTCATTCCTTGAATTGGTTTTAAGATGCTGAGGTGTATTTAGGGAGTCTTATTGACATTCCATGTCCCTATTAGTTTTCTTCATTACAAACTAGGTTGTTTGTTGCCAGCCAGGCAGAGAGTGAATAAGATATGTTCCTATTGGCAGATTTTAACAACATGTCATAGTTTGTTTAGATTGCCTTCTTATTATTGGCTTTAGGTAACCGGTCTATGTTTTTTGTGGGAGCCAATGAATTTTTGTGTAAGAGACTGGCTATAAATTATTTGATGTAAAAGCAAACCTGAACAAAAGTTTTGAGGCTTAATACCCTCAGTTGACCTAGTTTAGGTACAATTATTTTTTATGCAGTCCTTCAAAATGAATGTTATTTTATTTCATGGGTGAAGGGTGGACTGGATTAGTATTCACTTATGTTTGAGGACAATATGTGGTGTGAGGTGGTTTGATCGAGTAAGTAATGAAAGGGTAAGAGAGATGTGTGGTAATAAAAATAGTGTGGTTGAGAGAGCAGAAGAGGGTGTGTTGAAATGGTTTGGTCACATGGAGAGAATGAGTGAGGAAGATTGACAAAGAGATGGAAAGATGGAGTGAAAAAGATTTTGAGCGATCAGGGCCTGAACATGCAGGAGGGTGAAAGGCATGCAAGGAATAGATTGAAATGGAATGATGCGGTATCCCAGGGTTGACGTGCTGTCATTGGATTGAACCAGGTCATGTGAAGCGTCTGGGGTAAACCATGGAAAGTTTTGTGGGGCCTGGATGTGGAAAGGGAGCTGTGGTTTCGGTGCATTACACATGACAGCTAGAGATTGAGTGTGAACGAATGTGGCCTTTCATGTCTCTTCCTAGTGCTACCTCGCACGCATGCGGGGGGAGGGGGTTGTCATTTCATGTGTGGTGGGGTGGCAACGGGAATGAATAAAGGCAGCAAGTATGAATTATGTACCTCTGTATATATGTATATGTCTGTTGATGTATATATATATGTGTACATTGAAATGTATAGGTATGTATATGTATGTGTGTGGACGTGTATGTATGTACATTTGTATGAGGGTGGGTTGGGCCATTCTTTCGTCTGTTTCCTTGTGCTACCTTGCTGACACGGGAGACACCAACAAAGTATAATAATAATAATCTGGAGTTAGATTAAGTGAGTTCCTGCTGTGGACATTTCTAATTAGAAATATAGGGGATTAGTTTATGCAGCCTAGATTTTGATAAAATTTTTTTGTAATGGAGATAGGAGATATCCAGTCCAAATTCTATGGGACCAGTCGGTGCTCCTAAGTTAAATTTTTTAATTATATAAATGCTGATCTTTCCAGTGGAGTATTCCAGCTATAGATGTTGATCGTAATTTTCCACCTGTATGACTTTTCTTAACCCTTTCAGTCCAATCTTTAAAACCTCAAACATCAGTAGTTGACACTGAACTGACTCACTTGCATAGTTACTGAAATAATTATTTGACTCTTCCTTTGACATTTTATATTTCATGAATCAAAAGTTAAGACTAATGTGTTTTCCAGTTCAGCTTTGGGCCAGGGTTGGAGACTTGGCTTTCTCGGTCTTTTACACATGGATGTATTCAGCCAACGATTGGAGCAAGAACATGGGGCCCAAGTTATTACAACAACACCATCTGTTCCTTATAAGGTTTGTCCATTTATGATTATCATTTAGGTACACTTATTTCATGATAAAAATGTTGCTCTTTTCAACAGGAATTTAATGAAAAATATTTCTAAACCCTTTTGACCTTGCTGATTATACCAGTTATTTAATTGATAAAATATCCCTGTTGTTAGTGTGTCTAAGAGTTTCATTGTTTGCACTCGTATCTCATGCTGCTAACTATACACATCTAGTGCATCAATCCTGTTCATTATCAGTGCTTTTCTCCATATAGTAGAGCAGGAAGTCTCATCCAGAATTTTCCTCAAGTTTGTTGATCATGTCCATTTTCCAGTGATGAAGCCTCGGTAGGCATACTCAAACATATGCTGAGTGTTTATGCATGCAAAAGAAGAATAATGAAAAAAGGGTCAGTAATTGTTCAATTATGCATCCCAATGATATTTAATTGCAAAGATAGCAAATTCCATTTTAGATAATCCTAGATTCCCCTGGAGATCAATGTAGCTTTTTATCAACTTTAAGAAATTCCTTAGTACAGTGAAAAAGAAATGAAAATATCTCCAACTTGAGTTTATAAATATTTGGGCATGCGGCACCCAATGTGAATGAAAGCAGTAAACAGATTGTGGACATTTGTGCTGAAAAAGGGGCTGCTGATTCAGATAACCTGATTTTGTTCCCTTTGCCTTAATTCATTTTGTCAATCCTCAAGCACCTTTCCATGAGCCATATTTACACTGGAAATCCCGGCTAACCAGTCAATGGCAGAATCGCCCCACTTTCTTAAGAAATGCAGTTGTGATCCCATCCACTCCAGCTGCTTTGCTGCTCTTCTTCAAGTACATTTTCACCACCTCTTCTCTTTTTACCTAATCAATTAATGATCGCCATCATATGACACAGTAAAATGTTAACTATTATAACTGTTAGCAAGGTTATGACAATTCTTTTAACAAGGCAAATCTCTGGTACTTAGCTCAAACTCTACAGGTGGGGGAGAAGAAACAGAGGACTGAAATGTCAGTTTTTTGTTTATGTTAAATCTAGATACATTGACAAATGAATGCTATGTTGGATAGACTAATGGTACAGCATTTACACTTTGCTTGTCCTCCCAGACTGCCTTCCTGACCCGACCTTCCTGCCTCTTATATACCTGAGGCATCATCACAGAAAAGTATTCAGGCAGTTGACTTGCGCTAGACAGTTTAAAAGATTGAGCTTTTCAGTGTATATTTACTGTAAGAATAACCTGTGTATTAATCTGTAGCCACCCACTGTTGTTCTATAAAGTGTCACATTACTGACAGTGCCTTGACTTGGTGGAAGGTCATGGCATGTGATCTCACCTGGCCTAATAAGGTCCAGTGAAACGAGTTTGAGGGCCCAACCTAGAGCTTCAACCATCATCAATGTTTGGCAGTGGCAGGTCTAAAGCTCCTGCAGTAATTATTGCCTTAGATAGATGACCTGACCATTTCCATGAGAAGTAGCATGGAGTTTGCAACATTTGAATGTGGCATTACCAGTTTTCTTTGGGAATTGCTTGTCCTCCCAGATTGCCTTCCTGACTTGACCTTCCTGCCTCTTATATACCTGAGGCATCATTGCAGAACAGCAGTCAGGCAGTAGACTTGCTCTAGACAACAAGTGTACCACTCTGGTACCTGAAGTCTTGGCCATGTGGCTACAGACTCAAGCCACTCTTTGAGCATCTCAGTAGAAGTTTTCAGTGTGACTCCTGATGTTTCATCTTCCTGGTGGGTTTCTTTGTGGTGCCTTTTTTCTGACATCCACCTAAGATAGGATTTGCATTGGAAGTTGCTTCCACCCATCACAAGCAGTACTTGTAACAACAAGGGACCTATGGCTATGCCCATAGCACTCCTGCCACCCAAGCACAAATGAGCAGCTGTGACACACTTCAGGAGTCTCCTGCAACCCAGGCACAAACCAGCTGCAGCCAATACACCAGGAGTCTCCTGCAACCCAAGTACACTCCAGGAATCATGATATGTGCCTTACCTACATGAGCTCCATGTGGGCTCAGCAGCCACACACTCTCCCATGTGCTCCTGCTTCATCTTTCATTCTCACTTGCATCACAGGACCCCTAACAAGATGAAATATGAGGAGCTACATTGGGACTTCTACTGATAGAAGAGGTAACCTAAGGGTGGCTTGAGTCTGCAGTCACATAACCGAAACAAAGGTACTGGAATGGTACTCTTGTTGGCTAGAGTGAATGAACTGCCTGACTGCCCTCTTGCAGTGATGCCCTAGGTAATTAGAGGGAATTGAAGATGATGCTGAAAGATGAAGAGAAGTCAGGGGTTAGTGAAAGGACAAGAGCAAGGGAAGGAGTAGCACTACTCCTGAAACAGGAGTGGTGGGAGTATGTGATAGAGTGTAAGAAAGTAAACTCTAGATTGATATAGGTAAAACTGAAAGTGGATAGAGAGAGATGGGTGATTATTGGTGCATACACACCTGGGCATGAGAAGAAATATCATGAGAGGCAAGTGTTTTGGGAGCAGCTGAGTGAGTGTGTTAGTAGTTTTGATACACAAGACCAGGTTATAGTGATGGGTGATTTGAATACAAAGGTGAATAATGTGGCAGTTGAGGGAATAATTGGTATGCATGGGGTGTTCAGTGTTGTAAATGGAAATGGTGAGGAGCTTGTAGATTTATGTGCTGAAAAAGGACTGGTGATTGAGAATACCTGGTTTAAAAATCGAGATATACGTAAGTATATGTATGTAAGTAGGAGAGATGGCCAGAGAGCGTTATTGGATTATGTGTTAATTAATAGGCATGCGAAAGAGAGACTTTTGGATGTTAATGTGCTGAGAGGTGCAACTGGAGGGATGTCGGATCATTATCTTGTGGAGGTGAAGGTGAAGATTTGTAGAGGTTTTCAGAAAAGAAGAGAGAATGTTGGGGTGAAGACAGAGGTGAGAGTAAGTGAGCTTGGGAAGGAGACTTGTGTCAGGAAGTACCAGGAGAGACTGAGTACAGAATGGAAAAAGGTGAGAACAAAGGAGGCAAGGGGAGTGGGGGAGGAATGGGATGTATTAAGGAAAACAGTGATGGCTTGTGCGAAAGATGCTTATGGCATGAGATGCATGGGAGGTGGGTAGATTAGAAAGGGTAGTGAGTGGTGGGATGAAGAAGTAAGATCATTAGTGAAAGAGAAGAGAGAGGCATTTGGACGATTATTGCAGGGTAATAACGCAAATGATCGGGAGATGTATAAAAGAAAGAGGGAGGAGGTCAAGAGAAAGGTGCAAGAGGCAAAAAAGAGGACAAATGAGAGTTAGGGTGAGAGAGTATCATTAAATTTTAGGGAGAATAAAAAGATGTTTTGGAAGGAGGTAAACAAAGTGCGTAAGACAAGCGAACAAATGGGAACATCAGTGAAGGGAGCTAATGGGGAGGTGATAACAAGTAGTGGTGATGTGAGACAGAGATGGAGTGAGTATTTTGAAGGTCTGTTGAATGTGTTTGATGATAGAGTGGCAGATATAGGGTGTTTTGGTCGAGGTGGTGTGCAAAGTGAGAGGGTTTGGGTGAATGATTTGGTAAACAGAGAAGAGGTAGTAAAAGCTTTGCAGAAGATGAAAGCCGGCAAGGCAGCAGGTTTGGATGGTGCTGCAGTGGAACTGATTAAAAAAGGGGATGACTGTATTGTTGACTGGTTGGTAAGGTTATTTAATGTATGTATGACTCATGGTGAGGTGCCTGAGGACTGGCGGAATGCTTGTATAGTGCCATTGTACAAAGGCAAAGGGGATAATTGTGAGTGCTCAAATTACAGAGGTATTAGTTTGTTGAGTATTCCTGGGAAATTATATGGGAGGGTATTGATTGAGAGGGTGAAGGCATGTACAGAGCATCAGATTAGAGAAGAGCAGTGTGGTTTCTGAAGTGGTAGAGGATGTGGATCAGGTGTTTGCCTTGAGAAATGTATGTGAGAAATACTTAGAAAAGCAAATGGATTTGTATGTAGCATTTATGGATCTGGAGAAGGCATGTGATAGAGTTGATAGAGATGCTCTGTGGAAGGTATTAAGAATATGTGGTGTGGGAGGTAAGTTGTTAGAAGCAGTGAAGAGTTTTTATCGAAGATGTAAAGCATGTGTACATGTAGGAAGAGAGGAAAGTGATTGGTTCTCAGTGAATGTAGGTTTGTGGCAGGGGTGCGTGATGTCTTCATGTTGTTTAATTTGTTTATGGATGGGGTTGTTAGGGAGGTGAATGCAAGAGTTTTGGAAAGAGGGGCAAGTATGCAGTCTGTTGTGGATGAGAGAGGTTGGGAAGTGAGTCAGTTGTTGTTCGCTGATGATACAGCACTGGTGGCTGATTCGGGTGAGAAACTGCAGAAGCTGGTGACTGAGTTTGGTCGTGTGTGAAAGAAGAAAGCTGAGAGTGAATGTGAATAAGAGTAAAGTTATTAAGTTCAGTAGGGTTGAGGGACAAGTCAACTGGGAGATAAGTTTGAACGGAGAAAAACTGGAGGAAGTAAAGTGTTTTAGAGACCTCGGAGTGGATTTGGCAGCAGATGGAACCATGGAAATGGAAGTGAATCATAGGGTGGGGGAGGGGGCGAAAGTTTTGGGAGCATTGAAAAATGTGTGGAAGTGGAGAACGTTATCTTGGAAAGCAAAAATGGGTATGTTTGAAGGAATAGTGGTTCCAACAATGATATATGGTTGCGAGGTGTGGGCTATAGATAGAGTTGTGCAAAGGAGGGTGGATGTGCTGGAAATGAGATGTTTGAGGACAATATGTGGTGTGAGGTGGTTTGATCGAGTAAGTAATCATAGGGTAAGAGAAATGTGGGGTAATAAAAAGAGTGTGGTTGACGGAGCAGAAGAGGGTGTTTTGAAATGGTTTGGTCACATGGAGAGAATGAGTGAGGAAAGATTGACAAAGAGGATATATGTGTCAGAGGTGGAGGGAACAAGAAGTGGGAGACAAAATTAGAGGCGGAAAGATGGAGTGAAAAAGATTTTGAGTGATCAGGGCTGAACATGCATAAAAGTGAAAGGCATGCAAGGAATAGAGTGAATTGGAATGATATGGTATACAGGGGCCGACGTGCTGTCAGTGGATTGAACCAGGGCATGTGAAGCGTCTGGGGTAAACCATGGAAAGTTGTGTGGGCCTGGATGTGGAAAGGGAGCTGTGGTTTCATTTCATTATACATGACAGCTAGAGACTCTGTTTCAACAAATGGGGCCTTTGTTGTCTTTTCTTAGCGCTACCTGATGCACATGCGGGGGAAGAGGGTTTTCATTTCATGTGTGGCGTGGTGGCAACGGGAATGAATAAGGGCAGACAGTATGAATTATGTACATGTGTGAATATGTATATGTCTGTGTGTGTATATATATATGTATACGTTGAGATGTATAGGTATGTATATGTGTGTGTGTGGATGTGTATGTATATACATGTGTATGTGGGTGGGTTGGGCCAATTTTTCGTCTTACACTACCTCGCTAACGTGGAAGACAGCGACAAAGTATGATAAAAAAGTGAAGATACTGTCAAAAATTTGCGAGCTCTGACCTCTTTCCATGTTGTAGGACTAAGGATAGGTCTGTTAGAGAGACTCTTCTCATGGAAAGGTCAGGTCATCTATTCAGTGGAATGATTATGACGACAGCTTGTGATCTGCCATAGTTTAGGCCACAAAACTTATTTTGGGGGGAATTATTAGGTCAGGTAAGGCCACATGCTGTGACCTGCCATCTAGTCAAGGTGCAGTTAGTAAGATGCCACTTTGTTGAAAAACGGTGGGTTGCTACAAATCTCATAATTTTGTGACTTACAGAAAAGCTTTTGGTGTACATTGATGCGAACTGAAACGTGGGGCTGCAAAATGTTATGAAAATTTCTTGCATTGGTTTTACAACAAAGCTTTAGTTTTAGTTTGATGATGTACACAGAAAATCTGGCAACAACACGCATAGAGCACTGTGGGTACTTTGAATCATTTTCTTAAGTCAACTATATATCATAAATATATTTGTAATGCATTTTTAGTTAGAAAAGTGGGTTATGTATCATGTTAAAAAAAAAACATGGAGAGAGAGAGAGGTAAGGAATATTACCCCATTGCTATTATATTATGGGATTTTGTAGGAAGTATTTACTCATTGATTATCTATTAATTTTGTCATGGATTGAAAATGCTTAGAATAGGGACAAGTTGAATGAGGAGCCCCTGTTCACCCTCATCTTTGAAAGCCATTTGTGAGATATACATCTCTGCATGGATTAAGCACACCTTTTATTGGCTTGACCTTGGCTTTATAGTAAAACAAATGATGAGAAATATGACTTCTTCTTGGCTTTCCTTAGTCAGGAACCTTTTGTCAAAGGAAATCTAGTTAACCCTTAAACAGCGATATACATGATTTGATGGCTGACAAATAACAACATACATCATGAGACAAAATTTTCATGCCGCTGTTTTGTATAGCATGCCAGGTTCAGGATGTATAAACTACATCACACTGGCTGTCATGATACCTCTTTCCTCCCTGGAACTGCTAAGCTGTGGAATTCTCATCCTCCTTTCACATTTGCCAGTTCGTGTAACCTTTCTTCTTTTATGAGTCAGGTCCATAAACATCTGCAGAGCCCTGATTAATCTCCACTTTCTTTAGCCTTCACTTTTTTCACTCAAAATAGCCTTTGATTGGGGTATATTTTACCTGTGCCATTTTAGTCAATACAGTAGACCCTCGAATTAATGGACTGATGGGGGGAAAGGGTGTCTGTTAATGCCGAAAGTCCGTTAAATCAAATGTAACCTATTTTTGTGCCACATTTAAGTTCATACACTTTCTTTTAGCTCCACCACAATATTTGGTTTAGTTTGTGGTACCATAGTTGGGTGGTGGGCTCCCGGCAAATAGGGAATGCTCACAGGGCAGTTGGAGGCAGAAGTAAGTGAGATAGAGGTGATGCCACCCCTCTCCTGTGAAAGGATACTTCTTTATATCACTTGATGCCATTTTTGATTGTAAGGATTGCAGCATTATTTAATAAGGTCACAATTCTGAAATAACAGAAACACAATACAACCTGACCGCATAGTAGCTTGAGGTAGACTCAGACTGACACCAAAACAAACTGAGTCTACCCCGTGTTACCAAAAACAAGTATGATATGAATTGTGCAAGTTGCAGAGTTTCAGATATTGTATTTTTTAATTATTATTAATTAATGTACTGTATTATTATTTGTCCATTAAATTGGAAATCCATTATATTGGGGTCCATTAAATTAAGTTGTTAGTGAAAGAGAAAAGAGAAGTGTTTTGACAGTACATACAAGGAAGGAGCGCAAATGACTGGGAGATGTATATAAGAAACGGCAGGAGGTCAAGAGAGCGGTGCAAGGGTTGAAAAAGAGGGCAAATAAGAGTTGGGGTGAGAGAGTATCATTATACTTTAGGGAGGATAAGATGTTTTGAAAGGAGGTAAATAACATGCATAACGCAAGAGAACAAATGGGAACATCGGTGAAGATGGCAAGTGGGGAAGTAATTTCAGGTAGTGATGAAGTGAGGAGATGGAGTGAATATTTTGAAGGTTTGTTGAATGTTTGATGATAGAGTGGCAGATGTAGGGTGCTCTGGTAGGGATGCTGTGCAAAGTGAGAGGGTCAGGGAGAATGGTTTGGTTAAGAGAGGAGGTAGTGAAAGCATTGTGGAAAATGAAATCCAATAAGACGGCAGGTTAGGATGTTATTGCAGTAGAATTTGTTAAGAAAGTTGGTGACTTTGTTGTTCATTGGTTGATAAGGATATTTGCTGTATATATGGATCATGATAGGATTAGCAAAATGCATCTATAGTGCCTTTGTACAAAGGCAAAGGGGAGAAAGTTAAGTGTTCAAACTACAGACGCTTAAGTTTGTTGAATATTCCTGGGAAATTATATGGAAGGGTATAGATGGAGAGGGTGAAGGCATGTACAAAGCTTCAGTTTGATGAGGAGCAGTGTGGTTCATGGTGAAGTGCCTAAGTATTGGCAGAATGTATGCATAGTATCATTATACAAAGGCAAAGGGGATAAAGGTAAGTGTTCATATTACAGAGGTATAAGTTTGTTAAGTATTCCTGGAAAAATAGATGGGAGGGAAAAATAGATGGGAGGGTATAGATTGAGAGGGTAAAAGCATGTACAGAGCATCAGATTGGGGAAAAGCAATGTGGTTTCAGAAGTGGTAGAGGATGTGTTGATCAGATGTTTGCTTTGAAGAATGTATGTGAGAAGTACTTCGAAAAACAGATGGATTTGTATATAGCATTGTATGGATCTGGAGAAGGCATATGATAGAGTTGATAGAGATGCTTTGTGGAAGGTATTAAGAGTATATGGTGTGGGAGGTAACTTGCTAGATGCAGTAAAACGTTTTACCAAGGATGTAAGGCATGTGTATGAGTAGGAAGAGAGGAAAGTGATTGGTTCCCACTGAATGTCGGTTTGCGGCAGGGGTGTGTGATGTCTTCCTGGTTGTTTAATTTCTTTATGGATTGGGTGGTTAGGGAGGTGTATGCAAGAGTTTTCAGAGAGAGAGACAAGTATGCAGTCTATTGTGGATGAGAGGGCTTCGGAAGTGAGTCAGTTGTTGTTCACTGATGATACAGTGCTGGTGGCTGATTTGGTTGAGAAAGTGGTGACTGAGTTTAGTAAAGTGTGTGAAAGAAGAAAGCTGAGAGTAAGTGTGAATAAGAGCAAGGTTATTTGGTACAGTAGGGTTGAGGGACAGTCAATTGGGAGGTAAATTTGAATGGAGAAAACCTGGAGGAAGTGAAGTGTTTTAGATATTTGGGAGTGGCTTTAATAGCGGATGGAACCATGGAAGTGGAAGTGAGTCACAGGGTGGGGGAGGGGGCGAAGGTTCTAGGAGCATTGGAGAATGTGTGGAAGGCGAGAATGTTATCTGGGAGATCAAAAATGGGTATGTTTGAAGGAATAGTGGTTCCGACAATGTTATATGGTAGTGAGGCATGGGCTATAGATAGGGTTGTGCGGAGGAGGGTGGATGAGTTGGAAATGAAATGTTTGAGAATAATATGTGGTGTGAGGTGGTTTGTTCGAGTAAGTAATGAAAGGGTAAGAGAGATGTGTGGTAATGAAAAGAGTGTGGTTGAGAGAGCAGAGGAGGGTGTGTTGAAATGTTTTTGTCGCATAGAGAAAATGAGTGAGGAAAGAATGACAAAGAGGATATATGCGTCAGAGGTAGAGGGAACAAGAAGTGGGAGACCAAATTAGAGGTGGAAGGATGGAGTGAAAATCATTTTGAGCGTTCGGGGCCTTAAAATACAGAAGGGTGAAAGGTGTGCAATTAATAGAGTGAATTGGAATGATGTGGTATGCTGGGGTCAAGGTACTGTCAGTGGATTTTACCTACGCATGTGAAGCATCTGGGGTAAACCATGGAAAGGTTTGTGGGGCCTGGATGTGGAAAGAGAGCTATTGTTTCGGTGCATTACACATAACAGCTAGAGACTGAGTGTTGTCTTTTCCTAGCAATACCTCGCGTACGTGTCGGGGGAGGGGGGGGGGGGGGGGGCATTTCCTGTGTGGAGGGGTGGCAATGGGAATGGATGAAGGCAGCATGTGTGAACATATATATATGTGTATATATCTATATGTCTGTGTATGTATATGTATGTATACATTGAAATGTATAGGTATGTATATGTGCATGTGTGGGCTTTTCTGTATATACATGATTATGTGGGTGGGTTCGGCCATTCTTTGATCTCTTTCCTTGAGCTACATCACTAACGCGGGAGACTGCGACATATATATAATATATATGGATGAGAGGGCTTCGGAAGCGAGTCAGTTGTTGTTCGCTGATGATACA
This sequence comes from Panulirus ornatus, assembly GCF_036320965.1. Taxonomy (NCBI): domain Eukaryota; kingdom Metazoa; phylum Arthropoda; class Malacostraca; order Decapoda; family Palinuridae; genus Panulirus; species Panulirus ornatus. Next base: position 4,095,456 of record NC_092277.1, on the reverse strand, counting down.
GCACTGTTGGCTGATTCATGTGAGAAACTGGAGAAGCTGGTGACTGAATTTGGTAAAGTGTGTGAAAGAAGAAATCTCAGAGTAAATGTGAATAAGAGCAAGGTTATTAGGTACAGTAGGGTTGAGGGTCAAGTCAATTGGGAGGTAAGTTTGAATGGAGAAAAACTGGAGGAAGTGAAGTGTTTTAGATATCTGGGAGTGGATTTTGCAGCGGATGGAAACATGGAAGCGTAAGTGAATCATAGGGTGGGGAGGGGGCAAAAATTCTGGGAGCATTGAAGAATGTGTGGAAGTCGAGAACATTATCTCGAAAAGAAAAATGGGTATGTTTGAAGGAATAGTGGAATATAGTTGCGAGGCATGGGCTATGGATAGAGTTGTGCGGAGGAGGGTGGATGTGCTGGAAATGAGATGTTTGAGGACAATATGTGGTGTGAGTTGGTTTGATCGAGTAAGTAATAATACGGTAAGAGGGATGTGTGGTGATAAACAGAGTGTGGTTGAGAGAGCAGAAGAGGGTGTTTTGAAATGGTATGGTCACATGGAGAGAATGAGTGAGGAAAGATTGACCAAGAGGATATATGTGTCAGAGATGCAGGGAACGAGGAGAAGTGGGACACGAAATTGGAGGTGGAAAGATGGAGTGAAAAAGATTTTGAGTGATTAGGGTCTGAACATGCAGGAGGGTGAAAGGCGTGCAAGGAATAGAGTGAATTGGAACGATGTGGTATACCGGGGTCGACGTGCTGTCAATGGATTGAACCAGGACATGTGAAGCATCTGGGGTAAACCATGGAAAGGTCTGTGGGGCCTGGATGTGGAAAGGGAGCTTTGGTTTCAGTGCATTATTACATGACAGATAGAGACTGAGTATGAATGAATGTGGCCTTTGTTGCCTTTTCCTAGCAGTACCTCGCACACATGAGGGGGAGGGGGCTGTTCTTTCATGTGTGGTGAGGTGGCGATGGGAAAGGAATAAAGGCAGACAATATGAATTATGTACATGTGTATATATGTATATGTCTGTGTGTGTATATATATGTATACATTGAAATGTATAGGTATGTATATTTGCGTGTGTGGACGTGTATGTATATACATGTGTATGTGGGTGGGTTCTGCCATTCTTTCGTCTGTTTCCTTGCGCTACCTCGCTAATGCAGGAGACAGCGACAAAGCAAATGAGAGGGCAAATGAGAGTTGGGGTGAGAGAGTATCATTAAATTTTAGGGAGAATAAAAAGATGTTCTGGAGGAAGGTAAATAAAGTGCATAAGACAAGGGGGCAAATGGGAACTTCAGTGAAGGGCGCAAATGGGGAGGTGATAACAAGTAGTGGTGATGTGAGAAGGAGATGGAGTGAGTATTTTGAGGGTTTGTTGAATGTGTTTGATGATAGAGTGACAGATATAGGGTGTTTTGGTCGAGGTGGTGTGCAAAGTGAGAGGGTTAGGGAAAATGATTTGGTAAACTGAGAAGAGGTAGTAAAAGCTTTGCGGAAGATGAAAGCCGGCAAGACAGCAGGTTTGGATGGTATTGCAGTGGAATTTATTAAAAAAGGGGGTGACTGTATTTTTGACTGGTTGGTAAGGTTATTTCATGTATGTATAACTCATAGTGAGGTGCCTGAGGATTGGCGGAATGCGTGCATAGTGCCATTCTACAAAGGCAAAGGGGATAAGAGTGAGTGCTCAAATTACAGAGGTACTCAACTATTCGCCATCTCCCGCGCCAGCGAGGTAGCGCTAAGAACAGAGGACTGGGCCTTTTTTGGAATATCCTCACCTGGCCCCCTCTGTTCCTTCTTTTCGAAAATTAAAAAAAAAAAAAAAAAAAAAAATGAGAGGGGAGGATTTCCAGCCCCCCGCTCCCTCCCCTTTTAGTCGCCTTCTACGGCACGCAGGGAATACGTGGGAAGTATTCTTAATCCCCTATCCCCAGGGATAAGATATATATATATATATATATATATATATATATATATATATATATATATATATATATATATATATATGTATATGGTAGAGGATGTGTGCATCAGGTGTTTGCTTTGAAAAATGTATGTGAGAAATACTTAGAAAAGCAAATGGATTTGTATGTAGCATTTATGGATCTGGAGAAGGCATATGATAGAGTTGATAGAGATGCTCTGTGGAAGGTATTAAGAATATATGGTGTGGGAGGCAAGTTGTTAGAAGCAGTGAAAAGTTTTTATCGAGGATGTAAGGCATTTGTACGTGTAGGAAGAGAGGAAAGTGATTGGTTCTCAGTGAATGTAGGTTTGCGGCAGGGGTGTGTGATGTCTCCATGGTTGTTTAATTTGTTTATGGATGGGGTTGTTAGGGAGGTAAATGCAAGAGTTTTGGAAAGAGGGGCAAGTATGAAGTCTGTTGGGGATGAGAGAGCTTGGGAAGTGAGTGAGCTATTGTTCGTTGATGATACAGCGCTGGTGGCTGATTCATGTGAGAAACTGCAGAAGCTGGTGACTGACTTTGGTAAAGTGTGTGAAAGAAGAAAGTTAAGAGTAAATGTGAATAAGAGCAAGGTTATTAGGTACAGTAGGGTTAAGGGTCAAGTCAATTGGGAGGTAAGTTTGAACGGAGAAAAACTGGAGGAAGTAAAGTGTTTTAGATATTTGGGAGTGGATCTGGCAGCAGATGGAACCATGGAAGCGGAAGTGAATCATAGGGACGGGGAGGGGGCGAAAATCCTAGTAGCGTTGAAGAATGTGTGGAAGTCGAGAACATTATCTCGGAAAGCAAAAATGGGTATGCTTGAAGGAATAGTGGTTCCAACAATGTTGTATGGAACATATATATATATATATATATATATATATATATATATATATATATATATATATATATATATATATATATTCTTTTTTTTTTTTTGCTTTGTCGCTGTCTCCCGCGTTTGCGAGGTAGCGCAAGGAAACAGACGAAAGAAATGGCCCAACCCACCCCCATACACATGTATATACATACGTCCACACATGCAAATATACATACCTACACAGCTTTCCATGGTTTACCCCAGACGCTTCACATGCCATGATTCAATCCACTGACAGCACGTCAACCCCGGTATACCACATCGCTCCAATTCACTCTATTCCTTGCCCTCCTTTCACCCTCCTGCATGTTCAGGCCCCGATCACACAAAATCTTTTTCACTCCATCTTTCCACCTCCAATTTGGTCTCCCACTTCTCGTTCCCTCCACCTCCGACACATATATCCTCTTGGTCAATCTTTCCTCACTCATTCTCTCCATGTGCCCAAACCATTTCAAAACACCCTCTTCTGCTCTCTCAACCACGCTCTTTTTATTTCCACACGTCTCTCTTACCCTTACGTTACTTACTCGATCAAACCACCTCACACCACACATTGTTCTCAAACATCTCATTTCCAGCACATCCATCCTCCTGCGCACAACTCTATCCACAGCCCATGCCTCGCAAACATACAACATTGTTGGAACCACTATTCCTTCAAACATACCCATTTTTGCTTTCCGAGATAATGTTCTCGACTTCCACACATTCTTCAAGGCTCCCAGAATTTTCGCCCCCTCCCCCACCCTATGATCCACTTCCGCTTCCATGGTTCCATCCGCTGCCAGATCCACTCCCAGATATCTAAAACACTTTACTTTCTCCAGTTTTTCTCCATTCAAACTTACCTCCCAATTGACTTGACCCTCAACCCTACTGTACCTAATAACCTTGCTCTTATTTGCATTTACTCTTAACTTTCTTCTTTCACACACTTTACCAAATTCAGTCACCAGCTTCTGCAGTTTCTCACATGAATCAGCCACCAGCACTGTATCATCAGCGAACAACAACTGACTCACTTCCCAAGCTCTCTCATCCCCAACAGACTTCATACTTGCCCCTCTTTCCAAAACTCTTGCATTCAACTCCCTAACAACCCCATCCATAAACAAATTAAACAACCATGGAGACATCACACACCCCTGCCGCAAACCTACATTCACTGAGAACCAATCACTTTCCTCTCTTCCTACACGTACACATGCCTTACATCCTCGATAAAAACTTTTCACTGCTTCTAACAACTTGCCTCCAACACCATATATTCTTGATACCTTCCACAGAGCATCTCTATCAACTCTATCATATGCCTTCTCCAGATCCATAAATGCTACATACAAATCCATTTGCTTTTCTAAGTATTTCTCACATACATTCTTCAAAGCAAACACCTGATCCACACATCCTCTACCACTTCTGAAACCACACTGCTCTTCCCCAATCTGATGCTCTGTACATACCTTCACCCTCTCAATCAATACCCTCCCATATAATTTACTAGGAATACTCAACAAACTTATACCTCTGTAATATGAGCACTCACTCTTATCCCCTTTCCCTTTGTACAATGTCACTATGCACGCATTCCGCCAATCCTCAGGCACCTCTCCAGGAGTCATACATACATTAAATAACCTTACCAACCAGTCAATAATACAGTCACCCCCTTTTTTAATAAATTCCACTGCAATACCATCCAAACCTGCTGCCTTGCCAGGTTTCATCTTCTGCAGAGCTTTTACTACCTCTTCTTTGTTTACCAAATCATTTTCCCTAACCCTGTCACTTTACGCACCACCTCGACCAAAACACCCTATATCTGCCATCTATCGTCAAACACATTCAACAAACCTTCAAAATACTCACTCCATCCCCTTCTCACATCACCATTACTTGTTATCACCTCCCCATTTGCGCCCTTCACTGAAGTTCCCATTTGCTCCCTTGTCTTACGCACTTTATTTACCTCCTTCCAGAACATCTTTTTATTCTCCCTAAAATTTAATGATTATATATATATATATATATATATATATATATATATATATATATATATATATATATATATATATATATACACACGGGAGGTGAGTTTGAATGGAGAAAAACTGGAGGAAGTGAAGTGTTTTAGATATCTGGGAGTGGATCTGTCAGCGGATGGAACCATGGAAGCGGAAGTGGATCATAGGGTGGGGGAGGGGGCGAAAATTTTGGGTTTGGGAGCCTTGAAAAATGTGTGGAAGTCGAGAACATTATCTCGGAAAGCAAAAATGGGTATGTTTGAAGGAATAGTGGTTCCAACAATGTTGTATGGTTGCGAGGCGTGGGCTATGGATAGAGATGTGCGCAGGAGGATGGATGTGCTGGAAATGAGATGTTTGAGGACAATGTGTGGTGTGAGGTGGTTTGATCGAGTAAGTAACGTAAGGGTAAGAGAGATGTGTGGAAATAAAAAGAGCGTGGTTGAGAGAGCAGAAGAGGGTGTTTTGAAATGGTTTGGGCACATGGAGAGAATGAGTGAGGAAAGATTGACCAAGAGGATATATGTGTCGGAGGTGGAGGGAACGAGGAGAAGAGGGAGACCAAATTGGAGGTGGAAAGATGGAGTGAAAAAGATTTTGTGTGATCGGGGCCTGAACATGCAGGAGGGTGAAAGGAGGGCAAGGAATAGAGTGAATTGGAGCGATGTGGTATACAGGGGTTGACGTGCTGTCAGTGGATTGAATCAAGGCATGTGAAGCGTCTGGGGTAAACCATGGAAAGCTGTGTAGGTATGTATATTTGCGTGTGTGGACGTGTGTATGTACATGTGTATGGGGGGGGGGTTGGGCCATTTCTTTCGTCTGTTTCCTTGCGCTACCTCGCAAACGCGGGAGACAGCGACAAAGTATAAAAAAAAAAAAAAAAAAAAAAAAAAAAAATATATATATATATATATATATATATATATATATATATATATATATATATATATATATATATATACATGGAAAAAGGTGAGAACAATGGAAGTAAGAGGAGTGGGGGAGGAATGGGATGTATTTAGGGAATCAATGATGGATTGCGCAAAAGATGCGTGTAGCATGATAAGAGTGGGAGGTGGGTTGATTAGAAAGGGTAGTGAGTGGTGGGATGAAGAAGTAAGATTATTAGTGAAAGAGAAGAGAGAGGCATTTGGACGATTTTTGCACGGAAAAAAATGCAATTGAGTGGGAGATGTATAAAAGAAAGAGACAGGAGGTCAAGAGAAAGGTGCAAGAGGTGAAAAAGACGGCAAATGAGAGTTGGGGTGAGAGAGTATCATTAAATTTTAGGGAGAATAAAAAGATGTTCTGGAAGGAGGTAAATAAAGTGCGTAAGACAAGGGAGCAAATGGGAACTTCAGTGAAGGGCGCAAATGGGGAGGTGATAACAAGTAGTGGTGAGGTGAGAAGGAGATGGAGTGAATATTTTGAAGGTTTGTTGAATGTGTTTGATGATAGAGTTGCAGATATAGGGTGTTTTGGTCGAGGTGGTGTGCAAAGTGAGAGGGTTAGGGAAAATGATTTGGTAAACAGAGAAGAGGTAGTAAAAGCTTTGCGAAAGATAAAAGCCGGCAAGGCAGCAGGTTTGGTTGGTATTGCAGTGGAATTTATTAAAAAAGGGGGTGACTGTATTATTGACTGGTTGGTAAGGTTATTTAATGTATGTATGACTCATGGTGAGGTGCCTGAGGATTGGCGGAATGCGTGCATAGTGCCATTGTACAAAGGCAAAGGGGATAAGAGTGAGTGCTCAAATTACAAAGGTATAAGTTTGTTGAGTATTCCTGGTAAATTATATGGGAGGGTATTGATTGAGAGGGTGAAGGCATGTACAGAGCATCAGATTGGGGAAGAGCAGTGTGGTTTCAGAAGTGGTAGAGGATGTGTGGATCAGGTGTTTGCTTTGAAGAATGTATGTGAGAAATACTTAGAAAAGCAAATGGATTTGTATGCAGCATTTATGGATCTGGAGAAGGTATATGATAGAGTTCATAGAGATGCTCTGTGGAAGGTATTAAGAATATATGGTGTGGGAGGCAAGTTGTTAGAAGCAGTGAAAAGTTTTTATCGAGGATGTAAGGCATGTGTACGTGTAGGAAGAGAGGAAAGTGATTGGTTCTCAGTGAATGTAGGTTTGCGGCAGGGGTTTGTGATGTCTCCATGGTTCTTTAATTTGTTTATGGATGGGGTTGTTAGGGAGGTGAATGCAAGAGTTTTGGAAAGAGGGGCAAGTATGAAATCTGTTGTGGATGAGAGAGCTTGGGAAGTGAGTCAGTTGTTGTTTGCTGATGATACAGCGCTGGTGGCTGATTCATGTGAGAAACTGCAGAAGCTGGTGACTGAGTTTGGTAAAGTGTGTGAAAGAAGAAAGTTAAGAGTAAATGTGAATAAGAGCAAGGTTATTAGGTACAGTAGGATTGAGGGTCAAGTCAATTGGGAGGTGAGTTTGAATGGAGAAAAACTGGAGGAAGTAAAGTGTTTTAGATATCTGGGAGTGGATCTGGCAGCGGTTGGAACTATGGAAGCAGAAGTGGATCATAGGGGGGTGGGGGAGGGAGCGAAAATTCTGGGAGCATTGAAGAATGTGTGGAAGTCGAGAACATTATCTCGGAAAGCAAAATTGGGTATGTTTGAAGGAATAGTGGCTCCAACAATGTTATATGGTTGCCAGGCGTGGGCTATGGATAGAGTTGTGCGCAGGAGGATGGATGTGCTGGAAATGAGATGTTTGAGGACAATGTGTGGTGTGAGGTGGTTTGATTGAGCAAGTAACGTAAGGGTAAGAGAGATGTGTGGAAATAAAAAGAGCGTGGTTGAGAGAGCAGAGGAGGGTGTTTTGAAATGGTTTGGGCACATGGAGAGAATGAGTGAGGAAAGATTAACCAAGAGGATATATGTGTCGGAGGTGGAGGGAACAAGGAGAAGTGGGAGACCAAATTGGAGGTGGAAAGATGGAGTGAAAAAGATTTTGTGTGATCGGGGCCTGAACATGCAGGAGGGTGTAAGGAGGGTAAGGAATAGAGTGAATTGGATCGATGTGGTATACCGGGGTTGACATGCTGTCAGTGGATTGAATCAGGGCATTTGAAGCGTCTGGGGTAAACCATGGAAAGCTGTGTAGGTATGTATATTTGCGTGTGTGGACGTATGTATATACATGTGTATGGGTATGCACTACCTCGCAAACGCGGGAGACGGCGACAAAGCAAAAAAAAAAAAGAAAAAAAAACATATACATATACATAAAAAGTTTCCTTCCTGTGGAGGAAGACCTACATATTAAAATTAAAACATGAATTTTGTATCTTGCCAGGGAATGAAAATTCTAACGTGGTTACAGTATTTAGTACTGATATAATAATTATCTATAACAATATCTTTGTGATTTAAATTTTTTTTCTCTTTTTTTTTGCTTTGTCGCTGTCTCCCGCGTTTGCGAGGTAGCGCAAGGAAAAAGACGAAAGAAATGACCCAACCCACCCCCATACACATGTATATACATACGTCCACACACGCAAATATACATACCTACACAGCTTTCCATGGTTTACCCCAGACGCTTCACATGCCCTGATTCAATTCACTGACAGCAAGTCAACCTCGGTATACCACATCGATCCAATTCACTCTATTCCTTGCCCTCCTTTCACCCTCCTGCATGTTCAGACCCTGATCACACAAAATCTTTTTCACTCCATCTTTCCACCTCCAATTTGGTCTCCCACTTCTCCTCGTTCCCTCCATCTCCGACACATATATCCTCTTGGTCAATCTTTCCTCACTCATTCTCTCCATGTGCCCAAACCATTTCAAAACACCCTCTTCTGCTCTCTCAACCAAGCTCTTTTTATTTCCACACATCTCTCTTACCCTTACGTTACTTGCTTGATCAAACCACCTCACACCACACATTGTCCTCAAACATCTCATTTCCAGCACATCCATCCTCCTACGCACAACTCTATCCATAGCCCACGCCTCGCAACCATACAACATTGTTGGAACCACTATTCCTTCAAACATACCCATTTTTTCTTTCCGAGATAATGTTCTCGACTTCCACACATTCTTCAAGGCTTCCAGGATTTTCGCCCCCTCCCCCACCCTATGATCCACTTCCGCTTCCATGGTTCCATCCGCTGCCAGATCCGCCCCCAGATATCTAAAACACTTTACTTCCTCCAGTATTTCTCCATTCAAACTTACCTCCCAATTGACTTGACCCTCAGCCCTACTGTACCTAAAACCTTGCTCTTATTAACATTTACTCTTAACTTTCTTCTTTCACACACTTTACCAAACTCAGTCACCAGCTTCTGCAGTTTCTCACATGAATCAGCCACCAGCGCTGTTTCATCAGCGAACAACAACTGACTCACTTCACAAGCTCTCTCATCCCCAACAGACTTTATACTTGCCCCTGTTTCCAAAACTCTTGCATTCACCTCCCTAACAACCCCATCCATAAACAAATTAAACAACCACAGAGACATCACACACCCCTGCCGCAAACCTACATTCACTGAGAACCAATCACTTCCCTCTCTTCCTACACGTACACATGCCTTACATCCTCGATAAAAACTTTTCACTGCTTCTAACAACGTGCCTCCCACACCATATATTCTTAATACCTTCCACAGAACATCTCTATCAACTCTATCATATGCCTTCTCCAGATCCATAAATGCTACATACAAATCCATTTGCTTTTCGAAGTATTTCTCACATACATTTTTCAAAGCAAACACCTGATCCACATATCCTCTACCACTTCTGAAACCACACTGCTCTTCCACAATCTGATGCTCTGTACATGCCTTCACCCTCTCAATCAATACCCTCCCATATAATGTACCAGGAATACTCAACAAACTTATACATCTGTAATATGAGCACTCACTCTTATCCCCTTTGCCTTTGTACAATGGCACTATGCACGCATTCCGCCAATCCTCAGGCACCTCACCATGAGTCATACATACATTTAATAACCTTACCAACCAGTCAATAATAGTCACCCCCTTTTTTAATAAATTCCACTGCAATACCATCCAAACCTGCTGCCTTGCCGGCTTTCATCTTCCGCAAACCTTCAACAAACCTTCAAAATACTCACTCCATATCCTTCTCACATCACCACTACTTGTTTTCACCTCCCCATTTGCACCCTTCACTGAAGTTCTCATTTGCTCCCTTGTCTTACGCACTTTATTTACCTTCTTCCAGAACATCTTTTTATTCTCCCTAAAACTTAATGATACTCTCTCACCCCAACTCTCTTTTGCCCTTTTTTCACCTCTTGCACCTTTCTCTTGACCTCCTCCCTCTTTCTTTTATACATCTCCCACTCAATTGCATTTTTTCCCTGCAAAAATCGTCCAAAAGCCTCTCTCTTCTCTTTCACTAATAATCTTACTTCTTCATCCCACCACTCACTACCCTTTCTAATCAATCCACCTCCCACTCTTCTCATGCCACAAGCATCTTTTGCGCAATCCATCACTGATTCCCTAAATACATCCCATTCCTCCCCCACTCCCCTTACTTCCATTGTTCTCACCTTTTTCCATTCTGTACTCAGTCTCTCCTGGTACTTCCTCACACAAGTCTCCTTCCCAAGCTCACTTACTCTCACCACCCTCTTCACCCCAACATTCACTCTTCTTTTCTGAAAACCCATACAAATCTTCACCCTATCCTCCATGAGATAATGATCAGACATCCCTCCAGTTGCACCTCTCAGCACATTAACATCCAAAAGTCTCTCTTTCACGCGCCTGTCAATTAACACGTAATCCAATAACGCTCTCTGGCCATCTCTCCTACTTACATACGTATACTTATGTATATCTCGCTTTTTAAACCAGGTATTCCCAATCACCAGTCCTTTTTCAGCACATAAATCTACAAGCTCTTCACCATTTCCATTTACAACACTGAACACCCCATGTATACCAATTATTCCCTCAACTGCCACATTACTCACCTTTGCATTCAAATCACCCATCACTGTAACCCGGTCTCATGCATGAAAACCACTAACACACTCATTCAGCTGCTCCCAAAAGACTTGCCTCTCATGATCTTTCTTCTCATGCCCAGGTGCATATGCACCAATAATCACCCTTCTCTCTCCATCAACTTTCAGTTTTACCCATATTGATTGAGAATTTACTTTCTTACATTCTATCACATATTCCCACAACTCCTGTTTCAGGAGTACTGCTACTCCTTCCCTTGCTCTTGTCCTCTCACTAACCCCTGACTTTACTCCCAAGACATTCCCAAACCCTATATATATATATATATATATATATATATATATATATATATATATATATATATATATATATATTTTTTTTTTTTTTTTTTTTTTGCTTTGTCGCTGTCTCCCACGTTTGCGAGGTAGCGCAAGGAAACAGACGAAAGAAAATGGCCCAACCCACCCCCATACACATGTATATACATACGTCCACACACGCAAATATACATACCTACACAGCTTTCCATGGTTTACCCCAGACGCTTCACATGCCTTGATTCAATCCACTGACAGCACGTCAACCCCGGTATACCACATCGCTCCAATTCACTCTATTCCTTGCCCTCCTTTCACCCTCCTGCATGTTCAGGCCCCGATCACACAAAATCTTTTTCACTCCATCTTTCCACCTCCAATTTGGTCTCCCTCTTCTCCTCGTTCCCTCCACCTCCGACACATATATCCTCTTGGTCAGTCTTTCCTCACTCATTCTCTCCATGTGCCCAAACCACTTCAAAACACCCCCTTCTGCTCTCTCAACCACGCTCTTTTTATTTCCACACATCTCTCTTACCCTTACGTTACTCACTCGATCAAACCACCTCACACCACACATTGTCCTCAAACATCTCATTTCCAGCACATCCATCCTCCTGCGCACAACTCTATCCATAGCCCATGCCTCGCAACCATACAACATTGTTGGAACCACTATTCCTTCAAACATACCCATTTTTGCTTTCCGAGATAATGTTCTCGACTTCCACTCGTTCTTCAAGGCTCCCAGAATTTTCGCCCCCTCCCCCACCCTATGATCCACTTCCGCTTCCATGGTTCCATCCGCTGCCAGATCCACTCCCAGATATCTAAAACACTTCACTTCCTCCAGTTTTTCTCCATTCAAACTCACCTCCCAATTGACTTGACCCTCAACCCTACTGTACCTAATAACCTTGCTCTTATTCACATTTACTCTTAACTTTCTTCTTCCACACACTTTACCAAACTCAGTCACCAGCTTCTGCAGTTTCTCACATGAATCAGCCACCAGTGCTGTATCATCAGCGAACAACAACTGACTCACTTCCCAAGCTCTCTCATCCCCAACAGACTTCATACTTGCCCCTCTTTCCAAAACTCTTGCATTTACCTCCCTAACAACCCCATCCATAAACAAATTAAACAACCATGGAGACATCACACACCCCTGCCACAAACCTACATTCACTGAGAACCAATCACTTTCCTCTCTTCCTACACGTACACATGCCTTACATCCTCGATAAAAACTTTTCACTGCTTCTAACAACTTTTCTCCCACACCATATATTCTTAATACCTTCCACAGAGCATCTCTATCAACTCTATCATATGCCTTCTCCAGATCCATAAATGCTACATACAAATCCATTTGCTTTTCTAAGTATTTCTCACATACATTGTTCAAAGCAAACACCTGATCCACACATCCTCTACCACTTCTGAAACCACACTGCTCTTCCCCAATCTGATGCTCTGTACATGCCTTCACCCTCTCAATCAATACCCTCCCATATAATTTACCAGGAATACTCAACAAACTTATACCTCTGTAATTTGAGCACTCACTCTTATCCCCTTTGCCTTTGTACAATGGCACTATGCACGCATTCCGCCAATCCTCAGGCACCTCACCATGAGTCATACATACATTAAATAACCTTACCAACCAGTCAACAATACAGTCACCCCCTTTTTTAATAAATTCCACTGCAATACCATCCAAACCTGCTGCCTTGCCGGCTTTCATCTTCCGCAAAGCTTTCACTACCTCTTCTCTGTTTACCAAATCATTTTCCCTAACCCTCTCACTTTGCACACCACCTCGACCAAAACACCCTATATCTGCCATCTATCGTCAAACACATTCAACAAACCTTCAAAATACTCACTCCATCTCCTTCTCACATCACCACTACTTGTTATCACCTCCCCATTTGCGCCCTTCACTGAAGTTCCCATTTGCTCCCTTGTCTTACGCACTTTATTTACCTCCTTCCAGAACATCTTTTTATTCTCCCTAAAATTTAATGATACTCTCTCACCCCAACTCTCATTTGCCCTTTTTTTCACCTCTTGCGCCTTTCTCTTGACCTCCTGTCTCTTTCTTTTATACATCTCCCCCTCAATTGCATTTTTTCCCTGCAAAAATCGTCCAAATGACCAACATAAAATTTATCACAATTTCCATAAGGGACTTTATAGATGCATCCAAGAGAATTTTCTGGTGAATTCCTGATTAAGATATTCTTTATAGTATTATTGTTGCAAAAGGCAACATTTACATTAAAGTATTTAACAAACATGAGAATGAAAGTGAAATTATTATGAAAAGGGAGAATTAAAAGATTCTTGATGTCAATGGGAGGTTTGGGCTCAACTCTATAAAATGATTTTTTAGCTAACTTAAGGGATTTATCAATGAAAGATCTAGGGTACTTTAACTTAGATCCAATAGAATATATCTTCTCAAACTCATCATCATTAAACTCTGGACTGCAAATACGTAATGCCCTAAGGAACATAGATTGAAATGATGATAATTCAACTCTGTCATGTTGAGATGAGTAATAATGGATATATGAGCATACATTGGTGGGTTTTCTGTATATGCTAAACTTAAACTTGTTTCCTTGTCTATGGATCATGCAGTTGAAAAATGGTAACATACCATTATTACCATTTTCTACAGTAAATTTGATGGAAGGTACTAAATTGTTAAGTAAGGGGAGAAATATTTGTAAATTTTCATTTGTTGGCCAAACACAAAGAACAACCTCTACATACCTAAACCAAATTGCATTAGAAGGTAAGATATCCTTTAGTAATTTTGTTTCAAAGAATTCCATATAAAGATTACTTATTACAGGTGAAAGAGGGTTACCCTTTGCCATACCAAATTTTTGAGCATAATAATCTCCATTAAATTGAAATACACAGTCTTTTATACACAATTTTATCAGTGCAATGAAATTAGACTCTGAAACAGGTAAATGGATATCATCCAACACATCAAATAAATATTCTAAAAGGTCATCAACTGGAACTTTAGTGAAAAGTGAGGAAACATCAAAGCTAACTAGTTTGAAATCAAAATTCACATTGATATTATTTAGCTTGTTGACTAAATCTACATTGTTCATGATATTAGAATTTGATACCTTACCCACTAAAGGGCTTAATAAAGAAACTAACCATTTTGACAATTTATATGTGATGGAGCCTACTGAACTCACTATAGGTCTTGCTGGAAAATTCTTTTTATGTGTTTTGATAAGTCCATACATATATGAAAGATGCTTGTGGCATGAGAAGCGTGGGAGGTGGGTTGATTAGAAAGGGTAGTGAGTGGTGGGATGAAGAAGTAAGATAATTAGTGAAAGAGAAGAGAGAGGCATTTGGATGATTTTTGCAGGGAAAAAATGCAATTGAGTGGGAGATGAATAAAAGAAAGAGACAGGAGGTCAAGAGAAAGGTGCAAGAGGTGAAAAAGAGGGCAAATGTAGATTTAGTCAACAAGCTAAACAATATCAATGTTAATTTTGATTTCAAACTAGTTAGCTTTGATGTTTCCTCACTTTTCACTAAAGTTCCAGTTGATGACCTTTTAGAATATTTATTTGATGTGTTGGATGATGTTCATTTACCTGTTTCAAAGTCTAATTTCATTGAACTGATAAAATTGTGTATAAAAGACTGTGTATTTCGATTTAATGGAGATTATTATGCTCAAAAATTTGGTATGGCAATGGGTAACCCTCTTTCACCTGTAATAAGTAATCTTTGCATGGAATTTTTTGAAACAAAATTACTCAAGGATATCTTACCTTCTAATGCAATTTGGTTTAGGTATGTAGATGATGTTCTTTGTGTTTAGCCAAGAAATGAAAATTTACAAATATTTCTCCCCTTACTTAACAATTTAGTACCTTCCGTCAAATTTACTGTAGAAGATGAAAATAATGGTATGTTACCATTTTTCGATTGCATGATCCATAGATAAGGAAACAAGTTTAAGTTTAGCATATACAGGAAACCCACCAATGTATGCTCATACATCCATTATTATTCATCTCAACATGACAGAGTTGAATTATCATCGTTTCAATCTATGTTCCTTAGGGCATTACGTATTTGCAGTCCAGAGTTTAATGATGAGTTTGAGAAGATATATTCTATTGGGTCTAAGTTAAAGTACCCTAGATCTTTCATTGATAAATCCCTTAAGTCAGCAAAGAAATCATTTTATAGTTTGAGCCCAAACCTCCCATTGACATCAAGAATCTTTTAGTTCTCCCTTTTAATAATAATTTCGCTTTGCTTCTCATGTTGCCTAAATCCTTTAATGTAAATGTTGCCTTTAGCAACAATAATACTATAAAGAATATCTTAATCAGGAATTCACCAGAAAATTCTCTTGGATGCATCTATAAAGAGCCTTGTGGAAACTGTGATAATTTTTGTGTTGGTCAGACTGGTAAGGATCTTTCTGTTAGACTTAAGCAACATAAATATAGTATAAGAATGGGAAAAGAATCAAATGCCTTGTTTAATCATGTTAAAAACTATGATCATTGTATTGACTGGAGTAACGCCATCTCAGTTGTTAACTCTAACTCTACTACCAAGAGCAATATCATTGAATCTTCTATTATTAAATACACAAAGAACTATAATATTATTAGTGATGGTCTATACAAATTAGATAACTTTATTGTTGATAAAATTTGTAAAACGATATGTTTATGAACGCTCGTTGTATGTTTTGGACAATCACATGTTTACCAAATGGCATCCTAGCTTCGTCTCTTCGATGTACATCAACTGACTGTTATATTTCTCTTTTGTGTCTCCCCTGATGATGTGATTATTACACGAAAGTGCACTTGGGAAGTTTTCGTGTTTGATTTTCCCCATGGACTCATAGGAATATCTTCATCACGCGCAAAATTGTGATCCTTTCTAATATATATATATATATATATATATATATATATATATATATATATATATATATATATATATATATATATCCCTGGGGATAGGGGAGAAAGAATACTTCCCACGTATTCCCTGCGTGTCGTAGAAGGCGACTAAAAGGGGAGGGAACGGGGGGCTGGAAATCCTCCCCTCTCGTTTTTTTTTTTTTTAATTTTCCAAAAGAAGGAACAGAGAATTCGGCCAGGTGGGGGTATTCCCTCAAAGGCCCAGTCCTCTGTTCTTAACGCTACATCACTAATGCGGGAAATGGCGAATAGTTTGAAAAAAAAAAAAATATATATATATATATATATATATATATATATATATATATATATATATATATATATTTATTTATTTATTTTTTATCCCTGGGGATAGGGGATTAAGAATACTTCCCACGTATTCCCTGCGTGTCGTAGAAGGCGACTAAAAGGGGAGGGAGCGGGGGGCTGGAAATCCTCCCCTCTCATTTTTTTTTTTAATTTTCCAAAGGAAGGAACAGAGGGGGCCAGGTGAGGATATTCCAAAAAAGGCCCAGTCCTCTGTTCTTAACGCTACCTCGCTAACACGGGAAATGGCAAATAGTTTAAAAGAAAAGAAAAGAATATTTATTTTTATTTTATTTTGCTTTGTCGCTGTCTCCGCCGTTAGCGAGGTAGCGCAAGGAAACAGACGAAATAATGGCCCAACCCGCCCACATACACATGTATATACATACATGTCCACACACACAATATACATACCTATACATCTCAATGTACACATATATATACACACACAGACATATACATATATACACATGTACATAATTCATACTGTCTGCCTTCATTTGTTCCCATCGCCACCTCGCCACACATGGAATAACAACCCTTTCCCCCCTCATGTGTGCGAGGTAGCGCTAGGAAAAACACCAAAGGCCCCATTCGTTCACACTCAGTCTCTAGCTGTCATGTAATAATGCACCGAAACCACAGCTCCCTTTCCACATCCAGGCCCCACACGCTTTGCATGGTTTACCCCAGACGCTTCACATGCCCTGGTTCAATCCATTGACAGCACGTCGACCCCGGTATACCACATCGTTCCAATTCACTCTATTCCTTGCACGCCTTTCACCCTCCTGCATGTTCAGGCCCCGATCACTCAAAATCTTTTTCACTCCATCTTTCCACCTCCAATTTGGTCTCCCACTTCTCCTCGTTCCCTCCACCTCTGACACATATATCCTCTTGGTCAATCTTTCCCCACTCATTCTCTCCATGTGACCAAACCATTTCAAAACACCCTCTTCTGCTCTCTCAACCACACTCTTTTTATTTCCATACATCTCTCTCACCCTTACATTACTTACTCGATCAAACCACCTCACACTACATATTGTCCTCAAACATCTCATTTCCAGCACATCCACCCTCCTGCGCACAACTCTATCCATAGCTCACGCCTCGCAACCATACAACATTGTTGGAACCACTATTCCTTCAAACATACCCATTTTTGAATTCCGAGATAATGTTCTCGACTTCCAAACATTCTTCAAGGCTGCCAGAATTTTCGCCCCCTCCCCCACCCTATGATTCACTTCCGCTTCCATGGTTCCATCCGCTGCCAGATCCACTCCCAGATATCTAAAACACTTCACTTCCTTCAGCTTTTCTCCATTCAAACTTACCTCCCAATTGACTTGACCCTCAACCCTACTGTACCTAATAACCTTGCTCTTATTCACATTTACTCTTAACTTTCTTATTTCAAACACTTTATGAAACTCAGTCACTAGTTTCTGCAGTTTCTCACATGAATCAGCCACCAGCGCCTTATCATCAGCGAACAAAAACTGACTCATTTCCCAAGTTCTCTCATCCACAACAGACTGCATACTTGCCCCTCTTTCCAAAACTCATGCATTCACCTCCTCAACAACCCCATCCATAAACAAATTAAACAAACATGCAGACATCATGCAGACTGAGAACCAATCACTTTCATCTCTTCCTACACGTACACATGCCTTACATCCTTGATAAAAACTTTTCACTGCTTCTAACAACTTGCCTAGCACACCATATATTCTTAATACCTTCCACAGAGAGACTTTTGGATGTCAATGTGCTGAGAGGTGCAACTGGAGGGATGTCTGATCATTATCTTGTGGAGGCTAAGGTGAAGATTAGTATGGGTTTTCAGAAAAGAAGAGTGAATGTTGGGGTGAAGAAGGTGGTGAGAGTAAGTGAGCTTGGGAAGGAGACCTGTGTGAAGAAGTATCAGGAGAGACTGTGTACAGAATGGAAAAAGGTGAGAACAATGGAAGTAAGGGGAGTGGGGGAGGAATGGGATGTATTTAGGGAATCAGTGATGGATTGCGCAAAAGATGCTTGTGGCATGAGAAGAGTGGGAGGTGGGCTGTTTAGAAAGGGTAGTGAGTGGTGGGATGAAGAAGTAAGATTATTAGTGAAAGAGAAGAGAGAGGCATTTGGACGATTTTTGCAGGGAAAAAATGCAATTGAGTGGGAGAAGTATAAAAGAAAGAGACAGGAGGTCAAGAGAAAGGTGCAAGAGGTGAAAAAAAGGGCAAATGAGAGTTGGGGTGAGAGACTATCAGTAAATTTTAGGGAGAATAAAAAGATGTTCTGGAAGGAGGTAAATAGGGTGCGTAAGACAAGGGAGCAAATGGGAACTTCAGTGAAGGGCGTAAATGGGGAGGTGATAACAAGTAGTGGTGATGTGAGAAGGAGATGGAATGAGTATTTTGAAGGTTTGTTGAATGTGTCTGATGACAGAGTGGCAGATATAGGGTGTTTGGGTCGAGGTGGTGTGCAAAGTGAGAGGGTTAGGGAAAATGATTTGGTAAACAGAGAAGAGGTAGTAAAAGCTTTGCGGAAGATGAAAGCCGGCAAGGCAGCAGGTTTGGATGGTATTGCAGTGGAATTTATTAAAAAAGGGGGTGACTGTATGGTTGACTGGTTGGTAAGGTTATTTAATGTATGTATGACTCATGGTGAGGTGCCTGAGGATTGGCGGAATGCGTGCATAGTGCCATTGTACAAAGGCAAAGGGGATAAGAGTGAGTGCTCAAATTACAGAGGTATAAGTTTGTTGAGTATTCCTGGTAAATTATATGGGAGGGTATTGATTGAGAGGGTGAAGGCATGTACAGAGCATCAGATTGGGGAAGAGCAGTGTGGTTTCAGAAGTGGTAGAGGATGTGTGGATCAGGTGTTTGCTTTGAAGAATGTATGTGAGAAATACTTAGAAAAGCAAATGGATTTGTATGTAGCATTTATGGATCTGGAGAAGGCATATGATAGAGTTGATAGAGATGCTCTGTGGAAGGTATTAAGAATATATGGTGTGGGAGGCAAGTTGTTAGAAGCAGTGAAAAGTTTTTATCGAGGATGTAAGGCATGTGTACGTGTAGGAAGAGAGGAAAGTGATTGGTTCTCAGTGAATGTAGGTTTGCGGCAGGGGTGTGTGATGTCTCCATGGTTGTTTAATTTGTTTATGGATGGGGTTGTTAGGGAGGTAAATGCAAGAGTCTTGGAAAGAGGGGCAAGTATGAAGTCTGTTGGGGATGAGAGAGCTTGGGAAGTGAGTCAGTTGTTGTTCGCTGATGATACAGCGCTGGTGGCGGATTCATGTGAGAAACTGCAGAAGCTGGTGACGGAGTTTGGTAAAGTGTGTGGAAGAAGAAAGTTAAGAGTAAATGTGAATAAGAGCAAGGTTATTAGGTACAGTAGGGTTGAGGGTCAAGTCAATTGGGAGGTGAGTTTGAATGGTGAAAAACTGGAGGAAGTGAAGTGTTTTAGATATCTGGGAGTGGATCTGTCAGCGGATGGAACCATGGAAGCGGAAGTGGATCATAGGGTGGGGGAGGGGGCGAAAATTTTGGGAGCCTTGAAAATTGTGTGGAAGTCGAGAACATTATCCCGGAAAGCAAAAATGGGTATGTTTGAAGGAATAGTAGTTCCAACAATGTTGTATGGTTGCGAGGCGTGGGCTATGGATAGAGTTGTGCGCAGGAGGATGGATGTGCTGGAAATGAGATGTTTGAGGACAATGTGTGGTGTGAGGTGGTTTGATCGAGTAAGTAACGTAAGGGTAAGGGAGATGTGTGGAAATAAAAAGAGCGTGGTTGAGAGAGCAGAAGAGGGTGTTTTAAAATGGTTTGGGCACATGGAGAGAATGAGTGAGGAAAGATTGACCAAGAGGATATATGTGTCGGAGGTGGAGGGAACGAGGAGAAGAGGGAGACCAAATTGGAGGTGGAAAGATGGAGTGAAAAAGATTTTGTGTGATCGGGGCCTGAACATGCAGGAGGGTGAAAGGAGGGCAAGGAATAGAGTGAATTGGAGCGATGTGGTATACAGGGGTTGACGTGCTGTCAGTGGATTGAATCAAGGCATGTGAAGCGTCCGGGGTAAACCATGGAAAGCTGTGTAGGTATGTATATTTGTGTGTGTGGACGTGTGTATGTACATGTGTATGGGGGGGGTTGGGCCATTTCTTTCGTCTGTTTCCTTGCGCTACCTCGCAAACGCGGGAGACAGCGACAAAGTAAAAAAAAAAAAAAAAAAAAAAAAATATATATATATATATATATATATATATATTTTCCTTTGTCGCTGTCTCCCGCGTCAGGGAGGTAGCGCAAGGAAATAGAGGAAAGAATGGCCCAACCCACTCACATACACATGTATATACATACATGTCCACGCATGCAAATATACATACCTATACATCTCAATTTATACATATATATATACACACACACACACACAGATATATACATATATACACATGAACATAATTCATATTGTCTGCCTTTATTCATTCCCATCGCCACGCCCCCACACATGAAATAGCAACCCCCTCGCCCCTCATGTGTACGAGGTAGCGCTAGGAAAAGACAGCAAAGTCCACATTCATTCACACTCAGTCTCTAGCTGTCATGTAATAATGCAGCGAATACCACAGCTCCCTTTCCACATCCAGGCCCCACAGAACTTTCCATGGTTTACCCCAGACGCTTCACATGCCCTGGTTCAATCCTTTGACAGCACTTTGACCCTGGTATACCACATCATTCCAATTCACTCTATTCCTTGCACACCTTTCACCCTCTTGGATGTTCAGGCCCCGATCACACAAAATCTTTTTCACTCCATCTTTCCACCTCCAATTTGGTCTCCCACTTCTCCTCGTTCCCTGCATCTCTGACACATATATCCTCTTGGTCAATCTTTCCCCACTCATTCTCTCCATGTGACCAAATCATTTCAAAACACCCTCTTCTGCTCTCTCAACCACACTCTTTTTATTACCACACATCTCTCTTACCCAATTATTACTTACTCGATCAAACCACCTTACACCACATATTGTTCTCAAACATCTCATTTACAGCACATCCACTCTCCTCCGCACAACTCTACCAATACCCCACGCCTCGCAACCATATAACATTGTTGGAACCAATATTCCTTCAAAAATATCCTTTTTTCGTTCCGAAATAATGTTCTCGACTTCCACACATTCTTCAATGCTCCCAGAAGTTTCTCCCCCTCCCCTACCCTATGATTCATCTCCGCTTCCATGGTTCCATCCGCTGCCAAAATCACTCCCAGATATCTAAAAACACTTCACTTCCTCCCGTTTTTCTCCATTCAAACTTACCTCCCAATTGACTTGTCCCTCAACCCTACTGTATGTAATAACCTTGCTCTTATTCACATTTAGTCTTAACTTTCTTATTTCAAACACTTTATGAAACTCAGTCACTAGCTTCTGCAGTTTCTCACACGAATCAGCCACCAGCGCCTTATCATCAGCGAACAAAAACTGACTCATTTCCCAAGCTCTCTCATCCACAACAGACTACATACTTGCCCCTCTTTCCAAAACTCATGCATTCACCTCCTTAACAACCCCATCCATAAACAAATTAAACAAACATGCAGACATCATACACCGCTACCGCAAACCTACATTCACTGAGAACCAATCACTTTCCTCTCTTCCTACACGTACGCATGCCTTACATCCTTGATAAAAACTTTTAATTGCTTCTAACAACTTGTGTCCCATACCATATATACTTAATACCTTCCACAGAGCATGTCTACCAACTCTATCATATGCCTTCTCCAGATCCATAAATGCTATATAGAAATCCATTTCCTTTTCTAAGTATCTTTCACATATATCCTTCAAAGAAAACACCTGATCCACACATCCTGTACCACTACAAATATATATAGAGATGCTCTGTGGAAGGTAATAAGAATATATGGTGTGGGAGGCAAGTTGTTAAGCAGTGAAAAGTTTTTATCGAGGATGTAAGGCATGTGTACGTGTAGGAAGAGAGGAAAGTGATTGGTTCTCAGTGAATGTAGGTTTGTGGCAGGGGTGTGTGATGTCTCCATTGTTGTTTAATTTATTTATGGATGGGGTTGTTAGGGAGGTGAATGCAAGAGTTTTGGAAAGAGGGGCAAGTATGAAGTCTGTTGTGAATGAGAGAGCTTGGGAAGTGAGTCAGTTGTTGTTCGCTGATGATACAGCGCTGGTGGATGATTCATGTGAGAAACTGCAGAAGCTGGTGACTGAGTTTGGAAAAGTGTGTGAAAGAAGAAAGTTAAGAGTAAATGTGAATAAGAGCAAGGTTATTAGGTACAGTAGGGTTGAGGGTCAAGTCAACTGGGAGGTAAGTTTGAATGGAGAAAAACTGGAGGAAGTAAAGTGTTTTAGATATCTGGGAGTGGATCTGGCAGCGGATGGAACCATGGAAACGGAAGTGAATCATAGGGTGGGGGAGGGGGCAAAAATCCTGTGAGCCTTGAAGAATGTGTGGAAGTCGAGAACATTATCTCGGAATGCAAAAATGGGTATGTTTGAAGGAATAGTGGTTCCAACAATGTTGTATGGTTGCGAGGCGTGGGCTATGGATAGAGTTATGCGCAGGAGGGTGGATGTGCTGGAAATGAGATATTTGAGGACAATGTGTGGTGTGAGGTGGTTTGATCGAGTAAGTAATGTAAGGGTAAGAGAGATGTATGGAAATAAAAAGAGCGTGGTTGAGAGAGCAGAAGAGGGTGTTTTGAAATGGTTTGGTCACATTGAGAGAATGAGTGAGGAAAGATTCACCAAGAGGATATATGTGGCGGAGGTGGAGGGAACGAGGAGAAGTGGGAGACCAAATTGGAGGTGGAAAGATGGAGTGAAAAAGATTTTGTGTGATCGGGGCCTGAACATGCAGGAGGGTGAAAGGAGGGCAAGGAATAGAGTGAATTGGATCGATGTGGTATACCGGGGTTGACGTGCTGTCAGTGGATTGAATCAGGGCATGTGAAGCGTCTGGGGTAAACCATGGAACATTGTGTGGGGCCTGGATGTGGAAAGAGAGATGTGGTTTCAGGCATTATTCCATGACAGGTAGAGACTGAATGTGAACGAATTGGGCCTTTGTTGTCTTTTCCTAGTGCTACGTCGCACACATGAGGGGGAGGGGGATGGTATTCCATGTGTGGCGAGGTGGCGATGGGGATGAATCAAGGCAGACAGTGTGAATTGTGTGCATGGGTATATAATGATGTGTCTGTGTGTGTATATATATGTGTACATTGAGATGTATAGGTATGTATATTTGCGTGTGTGGATGTGTATGTATATATATTGTGTATGGGGGTGGGTTGGGCCATTTCTTTCGTCTGTTTCCTTGCGCTACCTCGGAAACGCGGGAGACAGCGAAAAAGCAAAATAAATATATATATATATATATATATTCTTTTTTTTCTTTTTTTTTGCTTTGTCGCTGTCTCCCGCGTTTGCGAGGTAGCGCAAGGAAACAGACGAAATAAATGGCCCAACCCACCCCCATACACCTGTATATACATACACATCCACACACGCAAATATACATACCTACACAGCTTTCCATGGTTCACCCCAGACGCTTCACATGCCCTGATTCAATCCACTGACAGCACGTCAACCCCGGTATACCACATCAATCCAATTCACTCTATTCCTTGCCCTCCTTTCACCCTCCTGCATGTTCAGGCCCCGATCACACAAAATCTTTTTCACTCCATCTTTCCACCTCCAATTTGGTCTCCCACTTCTCCTCGTTCCCTCCACCTCCGACACATATATCCTCTTGGTCAATCTTTCCTCACTCATTCTCTCCATGTGCCCAGACCATTTCAAAACACCCTCTTCTGCTCTCTCAACCACGCTCTTTTTATTTCCACACATCTCTCTTACCCTTACGTTACTTACTCGATCAAACCACCTCACACCACACATTGTCCTCAAACATCTCATTTCCAGCACATCCATCCTCCTGTGCACAACTCTATCCATAGCCCACGCCTCGCAGCCATACAACATTGTTGGAACCACTATTCCTTCAAACATACCCATTTTTGCTTTCTGAGATAATGCTCTCGACTTCCACACATTCTTCAAGGCTCCCAGGATTTTCGCCCCCTCCCCCACCCTATGATCCACTTCCGCTTCCATGGTTCCATCCGCTGCCAGATCCACTCTCAGATATCTAAAACACTTTACTTCCTCCAGTTTTTCTCCATTCAAACTTACCTTCCAATTGACTTGACCCTCAACCCTACTGTACCTAATAACCTTGCTCTTATTATCATTTACTCTTAACTTTCTTCTTTCACACACTTTACCAAACTCAGTCACCAGCTTCTGCAGTTTTTCACATGAATCAGCCACCAGCGCTGTACCATCAGCGAACAACAACTGACTCACTTCCCAAGCTCTCTCATCCCCAACAGACTTCATACTTGCCCCTCTTTCCAAAACTCTCGCATTCACCTCCCTAACAACTCCATCCATAAACAAATTAAACAATCATGGAGACATCACACACCCCTGCCGCAAACCTACATTCACTGAGAACCAATCACTTTCCTCTCTTCCTACACGTACACATGCCTTACATCCTCGATAAAAACTTTTCACTGCTTCTAACAACTTGCCTCCCACACCATATATTCTTAATACCTTCCACAGAGCATCTCTATCAACTCTATTATATGCCTTCTCCAGATCCATAAATGCTACATACAAATCCATTTGCTTTTCTGAGTATTTCTCACATATATATATATATATATATATATATATATATATATATATATATATATATATATATATATATATATATATATTTTTTTTTTTTTTCATACTATTCGCCATTTCCCGCGATAGCGAGGTAGCGTTAAGAACAGAGGACTGGGCCTTTTTTGGAATATCCTCACCTGGCCCCCTCTGTTCCTTCTTTTGGAAATTTAAAAAAAAAAAAAAAAGAGAGGGGAGGATTTCCAGCCCCCCGCTCCCTCCCCTTTTAGTCGCCTTCTACGACACGCAGGGAATACGTGGGATGTATTCTTAATCCCCTATCCCCAGGAATATATATATATATATATATATATATATATATATATATATATATATATATATATATATATATATATATATTTTTTTTTTTTTTTTTTTTTTTTTTTTACTTTGTCGCTGTCTCCCGCGTTTGCGAGGTAGCGCAAGGAAACAGACGAAAGAAATGGCCCAACCCCCCCATACACATGTATATACATACGTCCACACACGCAAATATACATACCTACACAGCTTTCCATGGTTTACCCCAGACGCTTCACATGCCTTGATTCAATCCACTGACAGCACGTCAACCCCGGTATACCACATCGCTCCAATTCACTCTATTCCTTGCCCTCCTTTCACCCTCCTGCATGTTCAGGCCCCGATCACACAAAATCTTTTTCACTCCATCTTTCCACATCCAATTTGGTCTCCCTCTTCTCCTTGCTCCCTCCACCTCCGACACATATATCCTCTTGGTCAATCTTTCCTCACTCATCCTCTCCATGTGCCCAAACCACTTCAAAACACCCTCTTCTGCTCTCTCAACCACGCTCTTTTTATTTCCACACATCTCTCTTACCCTTACGTTACTCACTCGATCAAACCACCTCACACCACACATTGTCCTCAAACATCTCCTTTCCAGCACATCCATCCTCCTGCGCACAACTCTATCCATAGCCCACGCCTCGCAACCATACAACATTGTTGGAACCACTATTCCTTCAAACATACCCATTTTTGCTTTCCGAGATAATGTTCTCGACTTCCACACATTCTTCAAGGCCCCCAGAATTTTCGCCCCCTCCCCCACCCTATGATCCACTTCCGCTTCCATGGTTCCATCCGCTGCCAGATCCACTCCCAGATATCTAAAACACTTCACTTCCTCCAGTTTTTCTCCATTCAAACTCACCTCCCAATTGACTTGACCCTCAACCCTACTGTACCTAATAACCTTGCTCTTATTCACATTTACTCTTAACTTTCTTCTTCCACACACTTTACCAAACTCAGTCACCAGCTTCTGCAGTTTCTCACATGAATCAGCCACCAGCGCTGTATCATCAGCGAACAACAACTGACTCACTTCCCAAGCTCTCTCATCCCCAACAGACTTCATACTTGCCCCTCTTTCCAAAACTCTTGCATTTACCTCCCTAACAACCCCATCCATAAACAAATTAAATGACCATGGAGACATCACACACCCCTGCCGCAAACCTACATTCACTGAGAACCAATCACTTTCCTCTCTTCCTACACGTACACATGCCTTACATCCTCGATAAAAACTTTTCACTGCTTCTAACAACTTTCCTCCCACACCATATATTCTTAATACCTTCCACAGAGCATCTCTATCAACTCTATCATATGCCTTCTCCAGATCCATAAATGCTACATACAAATCCATTTGCTTTTCTAAGTATTTCTCACATACATTCTTCAAAGCAAACACCTGATCCACACATCCTCTACCACTTCTGAAACCACACTGCTCTTCCCCAATCTGATGCTCTGTACATGCCTTCACCCTCTCAATCAATACCCTCCCATATAATTTACCAGGAATACTCAACAAACTTATACCTCTGTAATTTGAGCACTCACTCTTATCCCCTTTGCCTTTGTACAATGGCACTATGCACGCATTCCGCCAATCCTCAGGCACCTCACCATGAGTCATACATACATTAAATAACCTTACCAACCAGTCAACAATACAGTCACCCCCTTTTTTAATAAATTCCACTGCAATACCATCCAAACCTGCTGCCTTGCCGGCTTTCATCTTCCGCAAAGCTTTCACTACCTCATCTCTGTTTACCAAATCATTTTCCCTAACCCTCTCACTTTGCACACCACCTCGACCAAAACACCCTATATCTGCCACTCTATCATCAAACACATTCAGCAAACCTTCAAAATACTCACTCCATCTCCTTCTCACATCACCACTACTTGTTATCACCTCCCCATTTGCGCCCTTCACTGAAGTTCCCATTTGCTCCC
The DNA here is from genome assembly GCF_036320965.1 of Panulirus ornatus. Lineage (NCBI taxonomy): Eukaryota > Metazoa > Arthropoda > Malacostraca > Decapoda > Palinuridae > Panulirus > Panulirus ornatus. The sequence continues at coordinate 4,067,884 of NC_092277.1, read as the reverse complement.
TTGTCTTACGCACTTAATTTACCTCCTTCCAGAACATCTTTTTATTCTCCCTAAAATTTAATGATACTCTCTCACCCCAACTCTCATTTGCCCTTTTTTTCACCTCTTGCACCTTTCTCTTGACCTCCTGTCTCTTTCTTTTATACATCTCCCACTCAATTGCATTTTTTCCCTGCAAAAATCGTCCAAATGCCTCTCTCTTCTCTTTCACTAATACTCTTACTTCTTCATCCCACCACTCACTACCCTTTCTAATCAATCCACCTCCCACTCTTCTCATGCCACAAGCTTCTTTTGCGCAATCCATCACTGATTCCCTAAATACATCCCATTCCTCCCCCACTCCCCTTGCTTCCATTGTTCTCACCTTTTTCCATTCTGTACTCAGTCTCTCCTGGTACTTCCTAACACAGGTCTCCTTCTCAAGATCACTTACTCTCACCACCCTCTTCACCCCAACATTCACTCTTCTTTTCTGAAAACCCATACAAATCTTCACCTTAGCCTCCACAAGATAATGATCAGACATCCCTCCAGTTGCACCTCTCAGCACATTAACATCCAAAAGTCTCTCTTTCGCACGCCTGTCAATTAACACGTAATCCAATAACGCTCTCTGGCCATCTCTCCTACTTACATAAGTATACTTATGTATATCTCGCTTTTTAAACCAGGTATTCCCAATCATCAGTCCTTTTTCAGCACATAAATCTACAAGCTCTTCACCATTTCCATTTACAACACTGAACACCCCATGTATACCAATTATTCCCTCAACAGCCACATTACTCACCTTTGCATTCAAATCACCCATCACTATAACCCGGTCTCGTGCATCAAAACCACTAACACACTCATTCAGCTGCTCCCAAAACACTTGCCTCTCTTGATCTTTCTTCTCATGCCCAGGTGCATATGCACCAATAATCACCCACCTCTCTCCATCAACTTTCAGTTTTACCCATATTAATCGAGAATTTACTTTCTTACACTCTATCACATACTCCCACAACTCCTGTTTCAGGAGTATTGCTACTCCTTCCCTTGCTCTTGTCCTCTCACTAACCCCTGACTTTACTCCCCAGACATTCCCAAACCACTCTTCCCCTATATATATATATATATATATATATATATATATATATATATATATATATATATATATATATACATATTTTTTCTTTTTTTTTTTTTTTTTTGCTTTGTCGCTGTCTCCCGCGTTTGCGAAGTAGTGCAAGGAAACAGACGAAAGAAATGGCCCAACCCACCCCCATACACATGTATATACATACGTCCACACACGCAAATATACATACCTACACAGCTTTCCATGGTTTACCCCAGACGCTTCACATGCCCTGATTCAATCCACTGACAGCACGTCAACCCCGGTATACCACATCGATCCAATTCACTCTATTCCTTGCCCTCCTTTCACCCTCCTGCATGTTCAGGCCCCGATCACACAAAATCTTTTTCACTCCATCTTTCCACCTCCAATTTGGTCTCCCACTTCTCCTCGTTCCCTCCACCTCCGACACATATATCCTCTTGGTCAATCTTTCCTCACTCATTCTCTCCATGTGCCCAAACCATTTCAAAACACCCTCTTCTGCTCTCTCAACCACGCTCTTTTTATTTCCATACATCTCTCTTACCCTTACGTTACTTACTCGATCAAACCACCTCACATCACACATTGTCCTCAAACATCTCATTTCCAGCACATCCATCATCCTGCGCACAACTCTATCCATAGCCCACGCCTTGAAACCATACAACATTGTTGGAACCACTATTCCTTCAAACATACCCATTTTTGCTTTCCGAGATAATGTTCTCGAATTCCACACATTCTTCAAGGCTCCCTGGATTTTTGCCCCCTCCCCCACCTTATGATCCACTTCCGCTTCCATGGTTCCATCCGCTGCCAGATCCACTCCCAGATATCTAAAACACTTTACTTCCTCCAGTTTTTCTCCATTCAAACTTACCTCCCAATTGACTTCACCCTCAACCCTACTGTACCTAATAACCTTGCTCTTATTCGCATTTACTCTTCACTTTCTTCTTTCACACACTTTACCAAACTCAGTCACCAGCTTCTGCAGTTTCTCACATGAATCAGCCACCAGCGTTGTATCATCAGCGAACAACAACTGACTCACTTCCCAAGCTCTCTCATCCACAACAGACTTCATACTTGCCCCTCTTTCCAAAAATCTTACATTCACCTCCCTAACAACCCCATCTATAAACAAATTAAACAACCATGGATACATCACACACCCCTGCCGCAAACCTACATTCACTGAGAACCAATCACTTTCCTCTCTTCCTACACGTACACATGCCTTACATCCTCGATAAAAACTTTTCACTGCTTCTAACAACTTGCCTCCCACACCATATATTCTTAATACCTTCCACAGAGCATCTCTATCAACTCTATCATATGCCTTCTCCAGATCCATAAATGCTGCATACAAATCCATTTGCTTTTCTAAGTATTTCTCACATACATTCTTCAAAGCAAACACCTGATCCACACATCGTCTACCACTTCTGAAACCACACTGCTCTTCCCCAATCTGATGCTCTGTACATGCCTTCACCCTCTCAATCAATACCCTCCCATATAATTTACCAGGAATACTCAACAAACTTATACCTCTGAAATTTGAGCACTCACTCTTATCCCCTTTGCCTTTGTACAATGGCACTATGCACGCATTCCGCCAATCCTCAGGCACCTCACCATGAGTCATACATACATTAAATAACCTTACCAACCAGTCAATAATACAGTCACCCCCTTTTTTAATAAATTCCACTGCAATACCATCCAAACCTGCTGCCTTGCCGTCTTTCATCTTCCTCAAAGCTTTTACTACCTCATCTCTGTTTACCAAATCATTTTCCCTAACCCTCTCACTTTGCACACCACCTTGACCAAAACACCCTATATCTGCCACTTTATCATCAAACACATTCAACAAACCTTCAAAATACTTACTCCATCTCTTTCTCACATCACCACTACTTGTTATCACCTCCCCATTTGCGCCCTTCACTGAAGTTCCCATTTGCTCCCTTGTCTTACGCACTTTATTTACCTCCTTCCAGAACATCTTTTTATTCTCCCTAAAATTTAATGATACTCTCTCACCCCAACTCTCATTTGCCGTCTTTTTCATCTCTTGCACCTTTCTCTTGACCTCCTGTCTCTTTCTTTTATACATCTCCCACTCAATTGCCTTTTTTCCCTGCAAAAATCATCCAAATGCCTCTCTCTTCTCTTTCACTAATAATCTTACTTCTTCATCCCACCACTCACTACCCTTTCTAATCAACCCACCTCCCACTCTTCTCATGCCACAAGCATCCTTTGCGCAATCCATCACTGATTCCCTAAATACATCCCATTCCTCCCCCACTCCCCTTACTTCTATTGTTCTCACCTTTTTCCATTCTGTACTCAGTCTCTCCTGGTACTTCCTCACACAAGTCTCCTTCCCATGCTCACTTACTCTCCCCACCCTCTTCACCCCAACATTCACTCTTCTTTTCTGAAAACCCATACAAATCTTCACCTTAGCCTCCACAAGATAATGATCAGACATCCCTCCAGTTGCACTTCTCAGCACATTAACATCCAAAAGTCTCTCTTTCGTGCGCCTGTCAATTAACATGTAATCCAATAACGCTCTCTGGCCATCTCTCCTACTTACATACGTATACTTATGTATATCTCACTTTTTAAACCAGGTATTCCCAATCACCAGTCCTTTTTCAGCACGTAAATATACAAGCTCTTCACCATTTCCATTTACAACACTGAACACCCCATGTATACCAATTATTCCCTCAACTGCCACATTACTCACCTTTGCATTCAAATCACCCATCACTATAACCCGGTCTTGTGCATCAAAACCACTAACACACTCATTCAGCTGCTCCCAAAACACTTGCCTCTCATGATCTTTCTTCTCATGCCCAGGTGCATATGCACCAATAATCACCCATCTCTCTCCATCAACTTTCAGTTTTACCCATATTAATCGAGAATTTACTTTCTTACATTCTATCACATACTCCCACAACTCCTGTTTCAGGAGTACTGCTGCTCCTTCCCTTGCTCTTGTCCTCTCACTAACCCCTGACTTTACTCCCAAGACATTCCCAAGCCACTCTTCCCCTTTACCCTTGAGCTTCGTTTCACTCAGAGCCAAAACATCCAGGTTCCTTTCCTCAAACATACTACCTATCTCTCCTTTTTTCACATCTTGGTTACATCCACACATATATAGACACCCCAGTCTGAGCCTTCGAGGAGGATGAGGACTCCCTGCGTGACTCCTTCTGTTTCCCATTTTAGAAAGTTAAAAAAAAAATACAAGGAGGCGAGGATTTCTGGCCTTCTACGACACACGAGGAATGCGTGGGAAGTATTCTTTCACCCCTATCCCCAGGGATAATATACATATATATGCATATATATATACATATACACATACATGCGCATATATACACACATACACACATATACATATATATACACATGAAAAATGTAAGAAATAATTTAGAAAACTGAAACTTCTAGCTTGAAATGAAATGAAAAAAATGAATGTCACATAATGGTTCAACCTCTGGCTATGGAAAAGGGAAATGTATAATTTATTTACACAAATGTCAATAGTAGTTTTCATCAATTAAACCACTGTATCATACTGCCTGGTCCACTTCTCTTATCATGAAACAGGAATATTGGCTTATGATGTTTCTCAATTTTCTTCATTACACAAAGTACAAACCATATCTTGGATACATGAGGGTAGGTAGTTGGTCATCCGCCATAATAAAGCCTTGACAGACCAAAAATTTATTTGGACCTCAACTTTTCCAGTACATTTATGAAAAACACCTTTTTGCTTTCCATCTCTATCACTTTGAAAAAAAAGGAATAAGCTTCAATGTCTAAGCTACATTTTTTCCAATTTCACCACTATTTTCTTGTCAAAGCACCATGTATGAAAACTATCACTCCAGTAACACAACTATAAACATTTACTTCCCCTATATATATATATATATATATATATATATATATATATATATATATATATATATATATATATATATATATATTTATTTATTTATTTATTTATTTTTCCTTGTCGCTGTCTCCCGCATTAGCGAGGTAGAACAAGGAAACAGATGAAAAAATGGACCAACCCACCCACATACACATATATATACATACTCGTCCACACATGCAAATATACATACCTATACATCTCAATGTACACATATATATGCACACATAGATATATACATATATACACATGTACATAATTCATACTGTCTGCCTTTATTTATTCCCATCGCCACCTCGCCACACACGGAATAACAACCCTCCCTACTCATGTGTGCGAGGTAGCACTAGGAAAGGACAACAAAGGCCCCATTCATTCACACTCAGTCTTTAGCTGTCATGTAATAAAGCACTTAAACCACAACTCCCTTTCCACATCCAGGCCCCACAGAACTTTCCACGGTTTACCTTAGACGCTTCATATGCCCTGGTTCAATCCATTGACAGCACATCAACCTCGGTATACTACATCGTTCCAATTCACTCCATTCCTTGCACGCCTTTCACCCTCCTGCATGTTCAGACCCCGATCACTCAAAATCTTTTTCACTCCATCTTTCCACCTCCCACTTGGTCTCCCACTTCTCCTCATCCCTCCACCTCTGACACATATATCCTCTTGGTCAATCTTTCCTCACTCCCTCTCTCCATGTGACCAAACCATTTCAAAACACCCTCTTCTGTTCTCTCAACCACTTTCTTTTTATTTCCACACATCTCTCTTACCCTTACATTACTTACTCGATCAAACCCCCTCACACCACATATTGGGCTCAAACATCTCATTTCCAGTACATCCACCCTCCTGCGCACAACTCTATCCATAGACAACGCCTCGCAACCATACAACATTGTTGGAACTACTATTCTTTCAAACATACCCATTTTTGCTTTCCAAGATAATGTTCTCGACTTCCAAACATTCTTCAAGGATCCCAGAATTTTCACCCCCTCCCCCACCCTATGATTCAACTCCGCTTTCATGGTTCCATCCACTGCCAGATCGACTCCCAGATATCTAAAACACTTTACTTCCTCCAGTTTTTCTCCATTCAAACTTACCTCCCAATTGACTTGACCCTCAACCCTACTGTACCTAATAACCTTGCTCTTATTCACATTTACTCTTAACTTTCTTCTTTCACACACTTTACCAAACTCAGTCACCAGCTTCTGCAGTTTCTCACATGAATCAGCCACCAGCGCTGTATCATCAGCGAACAACAACTGACTCACTTCCCAAGCTCTCTCATCCACAATAGACTGCATACTTGCCCCTCTTTCCAAAACTCTTGCATTGACCTCCCTAACAACCCCATCCAGACACAAATTAAACAACCATGGAGACATCACACACCCCTGCCGCAAACCTACATTCACTGAGAACCAATTACTTTCCTCTCTTCCTACACGTATACATGCCTTACATCCTCGATAAAAACTTTTCACTGCTTCTATCAACTTGCCTCCCACACGATATATTCTTAATACCTTCCACAGAGCATCTCTATCAACTCTATCATATGCCTTCTCCAGATCCATTACTGCTACATACAAATCCATTTGCTTTAAGTATTTCTCACATACATTCTTCAAAGCAAACACCTGATCCACACATCCTCTACCACTTCTGAAACCACACTGCTCTTCCCCAGTCTGATGCTCTGTACATGCCTTCACCCTCTCAATCAATACCCTCCCTTATAATTTCCCAGGAATACTCAACAAACTTTTACCTCTGTAATTTGAGCACTCACTCTTATCCCCTTTGCCTTTGTACAATGGCACTATGCAAGTATTCCGCCAATCCTCAGGCAACTCACCATGAGTCATACATACATTAAATAAACTTACCAACAAGTCAACAATACAGTCACCCCCTTTTGTTAATAAATTCCAATGCAATACCATCCAAACCTGCTGCCTTGCTGGCTTTCATCTTCCGCAAAGCTTTTACTACCTCTTCTCTGTTTACCAAATCATTTTCCCTAACCCTCTCACTTTGCACACCACCTCAACCAAAACACCCTATATCTGCCACTCTATCATCAAACACATTCAACAAACCTTCAAAATATTCACTCCTTCTCCTCACATCACCACTACTTGTTATCACCTCCCCATTAGCCCCCTTCACTGAAGTTCCAATTTGTTCCCTTGTCTTACACACTTTATTTACCTCCTTCCAAAACATCTTTTTATTCTCCCCAAAATCTAATGATAGTCTCTCACCCCAACTCTCATTTGCCCTCTTTTTCAGCTCTTGCACCTTTCTCTTGACCTCCTGCCTCTTTCTTTTATACATCTCCCAGTCATTTGCATTTTTTCCCTGCAAAAATTGTCCAAATGCCTCTCTCTTCTCTTTCACTAATACTCTTACTTCTTCATCCCACCACTCACATACCTTTTCTAATCAACCCACCTCCCACCATCTTTTGCACAAGCCATCACTGCTTCCCTAAATACATCCCATTCCTCCCCCACACCCCTTACCTCCTTTGTTCTCACCTTATTCCATTCTTTACTCAGTCTCTCCTGGTACTCCTCACACAAGTCTCCTTCCCAAGCTCACTTACTCACACCAATCTCTTCACCCCAACATTCTCTCTTCTTTTCTGAAAACCCCTACAAATCTTCACCTTCGCCTCCACAAGATAATGATCAGACATCCCTCCAATTGCACTTCTCAGCACATTAACATTCAAAAGTCTCTCTTTCGCGTGCCTATCAATTAACACGTAATCCAATAACGCTCTCTGGCCATCTCTCCTACTTACATACGTATACTTATGTATATCTCGCTTTTTAAACCAGGTATTCCCAATCACCAGTCCTTTTTCAGCACATAAATCTACAAGCTCTTTACCATTTCCATTTACAACACTGAACACCCCATGTATACCAATTATTCCCTCAACTGCCACATTACTCACCTTTGCATTCAAATCACCCATCACTATAACCCGGTCACGTGTATCAGAACCACTAACACACTCATTCAGCTGCTCCTAAAACACTTGCCTATCTTGATCTTTCTTCTCATGCCCAGGTGCATATGCACCAATAATCACCCATCTCTCTCCATCCACTTTCAGTTTTACCCATATCAATCTAGAGTTTACTTTCTTACATTCTATCACATACTCCCACAACTCTTGTTTCAGGAGTAGTACTACTCCTTACCTTGCTCTTGTCCTCTCACTAACCCCTGACTTTACTCCCAAGACATTCCCAAACCACTCTTCCTCTTTACCCTTGAGCTTTGTTTCACTCAGAGCCAAAACATCCAGGTTCCTTTCCTCAAATATGCTACCTATCTCTCGTTTTTTCTCATCTTGGTTACATCCACACACATTTAGACACCCCAATCTGAGACTTCGAGGAGGATGAGCACTCCCCGCGTGACTTCTTCTGTTTCCTTTTTTAGAAAGTTAAAATACAAGGAGGGGAGGGTTTTTAGCCCCCGCTCCCGTCCCATTTAGTCGCCTTCTATGACACGTGAGGAATGCGTGGGCAGTATTCTTTCTCCCCTATCCCCAGGGATATATATATATACATAAGTATGTATATGAGTGATTGGGCCTTTCTTCATTTGTTTCCTTGCGCTACATCTGTGATGTTGGAAACAGTTGTTAAGTATAGTATTGATAATAAAGAAATAATGTTATTCTGAAACCCAGGTCTTAATGTGACAAATGCTGCTTTTCTGAATGTTGCTGTTTGGAGTGTTTACTTTAAAAACAGCATGTGTTGAGGGAACACTGTCCTCAAAACTGAAACATTTGTTATTCTGAGGGTAATTTGTGTACACTGAAATAATACTAGAAATTAGATAAAAAGATTCAGGTACTGTGTATCCACTATAAAATTATAGTGAAAGATAAAAGGATTGAGAATTGGAATTACCATCTGAAATGATAAACAGGTAAAGGTGCTGGGGGAAGCTCTGTCAAAAGTAAGTTCCCTATAACAGTTCATAATGACATTTTAATGATTTTTTGAAGACCATGAAAATTTTTCAGACATGTATTTTCAACCCAGTTTGCATATATGGCAATGTTATTGTAATTTATTCTCCAGAGCTTTTGTTGTGTGTAATCCATTATTTAGTGTTACATTATTAAGAAGTTTTATTGAATGTTGCTATAAGTTGACCATTTTATATATCAAGACTTGGGATTCTAAGTGTTTCAGAAGTCAGTCTGTTGTTGTGCATATCATAGTAGTTGTTATTATATATTTGTATTTGTTTCTTCAGGTTAAGGTACGTGGTGAGAGAGCCAAGCGTGAGTTTCGTGGAGAAGAAACCATAATCACAAACCCGTCATCTTGGCCTGACCCATGTAACATTGTGGAGACAAGTGAACCATACGTTATAGGTACCATTATTACTCCAGGTTAGTTTCATAGGGCATAGAATGTGCATTCTGAAAAAGTATATATACTTTGGTACATCTGGAGTGACTGTGTATATATGCATCTGCAGTGGGGTCTTACGTAATAGTACTCATGACAAAGCCCATTATTATAAAACTGAATATGCAAAAAAGGGATACAGTGGACACCCCTATCTTATATCCCCATAATATATTTTTCACTCTTAAGTTGATTAGCTCAGAATTGAAATTAAGACCATTTTATACTTTTTACCAAAGATGTGAATTGTGAAACTTTTTTTGGAACACTAATTACAAATTTCTATTATTTTTTAAAAAGAATTAAGTGAAAAATCTGAAATCAAAATAGAGGAAATTTCACTGAAGTAGAAAAAAAATTTCACACAGAGAACAAAAATAGTATCAAAATACTATGTAGTCCTTTGCAAGTCCCAGCATGATGTTTTGTCTGATGCCTGTCAGTTGACCTGCATATGCTCTTACATGCTTTCTGTCTGCATGAGTAGGCTATGGAGATTTGTATGCATGTTGCCCATGGTTTCGTGAAAATTTGTGCAGTAATGACTGATAGATACTTGCTATGGCCTTCAGACAATGAAAGTTCATCAAAGAGACCAATGATTAATGCTTATGGCCATATGAGAGTTTAACAATTACTGACAAACTTAGGGTCTCGGACAAGATAGAAGCTGGGTTCAGGAGGCAGAAAGTACGTGAATGCTTTAAGGTTGTGACTACGATATGTATGATATACAGTATACTTTAGGAATTTCAGGACCTCCTTGTACCAGGTTTTCAAGTTTCAGATGCTCTTGAAACTATATAGATTCTTATTTTCTTTAATTGATATCCATATATAGTACAGTAATTTTCTTATCATATGACACAAGCTCTTCAGAAAATTAGCTAATATAACAAGGATCCAGAAGCAAGTGGCAGCTTGGAAAAGTGGCATTGTGATACACAAACACATGGGTTTCATTACAGTAGTGAATATATGAAGTATACTAAATTATAGAAGCTTAATAGCAATGTGTGGAATGGTGTATGTGAGGGGGGGGGGGGGGCATGTAAGGACAGGGATAAGTGGACTCTTTTGCAGTAGCTACCCCTATGATGAGAGTTCCCTCGGGAGCCGGCATTAGAGATATAGATAGACAGATAGCAATTTCATTATCATAGTCTACTAGTAATCATAGTACACCACCGATTTTCTGGCACCCTTGGTTCCAATGCCTTGCTGGATTAACCATTTTGACTGACCAACTGTAGTCACATAATGATGATTCATCAACACACCTTTAACCCACTAATTATACATCTCCCATGTGTCTAAAGTATACCGTAGATTGCTAGAAATTTGAATTACACAACTATTAAATGTTTGAGCACCATAATATGGTAAGTCTGTCCTTAAATTGTTTGAATCCTGTTGGGTCTTCTTTGTCTTCTGATGTAAGTGTTTTTCTAGCCAGAATAATACAGTTTTGTCTCCATTGTACACCTGCTCAGGACTGAGTTGCTCGTCAGCTACGAGTTTCGCAAATTTGTCCACTTACTCAGCAGCTCCTTCATGGTTTGCAGACTGCTTTTCTCCATACACTTTATTTATGGAAATCCACGACGCATCTTGAATCTTTGAAGCCATCCTTCACTATGGTCACACTCATGTTGTAATTTAAGTTCTTTATGGAACAACTAAGCCTGGTCCATTAATTACAACACTCATGTTGTAATTTAAGTTCTTTATGGAACATCTAAGCCTGGTCCATTATCATGCTGTGTAACAAGTCCATTCCATCACTCTGACACTGTCAAAACCATTCCATCATCACTCGATTGTGCTCAGTACTCTTGACATCTTTCATAGTTTTTCTAATCATTTACTTCTTGAAATTGCTGTCTGCATAGAATTTCAATATTTTCTCCCTTTGCTTCTGTTTATCATAAACAGTTGATAAGCCAGTACTGTAGATGTCATGTAGCTTATGCACCAAAACACCAGTCCATTATTTCAACAGTTCTACTTTATCTTGGATCGATATGGACTGATGTTTACGTTTGACACCATGACTGACACTCTCATGTGACTTAGAAACCATAGCTAGGGTTAAATTTGAGCAAAATAAGCTAAGATTCCCTCAGAATTGCAGTATCACCACCAACAAGTGCAGTGTAAAGAATGTTAAAAAGCACTCCCTACACACACAATGTCATCTGTGGCCGCCCAGTAAACTAGTCTGGTGGCTGCGGTAATTTTAAGTTCCCTCATGTAATTGTGTCCAGACTATAGGAGGTGCCGAGGTGGTGTACCTTTAGTGTACAAACAAAACAAAACAGTATTCCTTGTCCTTGATTTCCTTAGGAATGAGTTCCTTAAAAGGGTGTGCAAAACAAATTTTTATGAATTAAACCTTTTACAGAACTGTATCATGTGCATCAGTTAAGAGGGGGATATTTTATTACTAAGTAGAGCAGGATTTGCCCTGACTAAAAAAAAAGCAAAGCAGATCTACCCAGGAATTTCTTCTTGAATCTCAGCAGCCTAAAAAATAATCTGAAAATCCATCTCAGGAAGATTTCAAACAATAGCACAAAGTTGAGCTGCTGTATTCAAGGCTGATAAAAGTTTGCATAGACCTCAAACAAGATTTAAAAAAAAGAGATATCAGAATAATGTTAAGGAAAAAATATGTCAGGATGATGTTAGAGTAGTGGATACAGCAAGCCAAGTAGTGAAATAGCAGATGCAAATGGCATACAAATGTTAGAAAGCTGTAAAATAGCAATTCAAGAAACGGGGCCCCAGGAATGTAGAACTCCCCCTCAGTGATGCACAAAAAGGTAAGGATGGGTGACTATGCACAGACAGACAGACTACCAACAAAAATCAAACAGACATATGAACAGAAAGACAAACTGACACTGCTTTCTGTGATGAGATCAAGTAAATGCCATTCTGAAGTGATGAGAGCACAGTTCTTATTGAAGAAAATGGTAAGAACACGGTTTGTAATCATCTTGAAGTACCAAAGATATCAATTTATCAGTATGGCTTGCCTCTTTTTCTCTTCTCTCCATTAAGCTCCCTTTGGCTGTGTGAAACATCTGTAAGCACAACAAGGAACTGAGCAAGAAATTGTTTGGAAAAGATGTCATATGTCAGGAAAGTGTAAGAGTAGTGGATGGAATAAGCCAGACAATGAAATGGCTAATTTTGCCTGCATACAGAAGTTTAAATTGTTGTATGACAGCAAAGTCCAAGAGACAGGGACCTACAGATGGTGAATTCTATCCCCTCACTGCACAAAACTATAGGAATCAAATTATGCACAGTCAGAAACATCCTGACAAAGATTAGATTGACAGAGATTCTGACATCTTATTTTTGACAGATCAAGAAAATATTTAGACTGATAACTTTGGAAGATAATGTTAAGAGAACAATTCTATTTGATCTTAATAAGAAAGTGAAAGTTTGGAAAATGAACAACTGACAAGTAAATGAAGAATAATGGAGTTAGCATATGTAGTAGCAGGCTAATCCTAGTACTGATATTAGTAACCTACAATCTTCTCTGACCACTAAGATGATTATAATCTTTTCGAGTTTTGTAGATTGATTGGAAAATACATTATGAATAAATTCTGTACTCTTCTTTGATGGATAAATTTAAGGAAGGAAATGTTTTGTTGTCATGATTACATAATTGCTGAAGGAAATAGTAAGTACACAATTCTTAACATCATTGATAAAAAGCAAAAATCTGAATAAGGAACGTTTTAAACACGTTATAAAAAAGTGTTATGTTTTATCACTGACCTTTAAATGTCGACTTCTCTGCCTTCTTACCTGTTATTTGTTAAAAATTCTTGTATGCAAACTTTTCAGTCTTTTTACCTATCTGCTGTATCTGTCTGGTAGAAAATATAACACCATGAAGTGGAAGAACATATTTATGATGACTGATAATAGATAGAGAACACTTGTGATGTAGGAGTTTAGATCAAGATATTATGATTTGTGTAAGTAAGTAGAGAGCACAGGTGGATTAGTACCAGGCATGTGTGATATCAGAAGGGCTATATGATTTCTAATTGATAGGGTGGTGAGGGAGGTAAATGCAAGGGCTTGGAAAGAGGGGCAGTTATGTAGTCTGTAGGAGGTGAGGGGGCTTAGGAAAGTGAATCAGTTGTTTGCTGATGACATGGCATTGGTGGCAGCTTTATGTGAGAAACTGCAAAAGTTTGGTGTAGTTTGAGCGAGTGTGTTACAGGAGAAACTTGAGAGTAAATTTGATGAAAATCAAAATTATTAGATTTAGCAGTGCAGAAAGACAAAGTAAAGTAGTTGATTTGTGAATTTGAATGGAGAATACTTAGAGAAAGTGAAGAGTTTTAGATGCCTGGGAGTGGACACAATAGTCAGTGGGATCATGGAAGCAGAGGTGAAGAAGGTGAATGTAATGGTCTTACAGGGAGAGGCAGTTATGCCATCTGTAGTGAGTGGGTGAGAGAGCAAAGGTTGTATGAGAATTGAGGGATGTGTAGAAAGAAAGATCACTATCTTGGAAGGAATAAACAGGTTTTTCTGAATTTATAGTAAATAGTCTCAATGATGTATTAATGTGAGGGATGGGCTAGAGATGAGAATGTTCAGAAGAGGGATAATGCGTTGGAAATGAAATATTTGAGTAGATGTGGTGTGAGGAGGGTTGATCGAGAAAGTGATGGTAGGGTAAAAGAAAGGTGTGATAACAAGAATAGTGTGGCAGAGAGATCTGAAGAAGTTGTGCTGAAGTGGTTTAGACATATGATGAGCATGTGTGAGGAGAGATTAACAGAGAGATTTATGTGTGTCGCAAGTGGAGGGGAAAAGGAGAAAGGGGAGACCACAATAGAGACGGAAGGATGGAGTAAAAAAGATTTTGATTGCCTAGGGCCTGGACATACAGGAGAGTAAAAGATGCACATAGGATAGAGTGAATTGGAACAATGTGGTATATAAGGACTGAACCAATATATATATATATATATATATATATATATATATATATATATATATATATATATATATATATATATATATTTTTTTTTTTTTTTTTTTTTTTTATACTTTGTCGCTGTCTCCCGCGTTTGCGAGGTAGCGCAAGGAAACAGACGAAAGAAATGGCCCAACCCCCCCCATACACATGTACATACACACGTCCACACACACAAATATACATACCTACACAGCTTTCCATGGTTTACCCCGGACGCTTCACATGCCTTGATTCAATCCACTGACAGCACGTCAACCCCTGTATACCACATCGCTCCAATTCACTCTATTTCTTGCCCTCCTTTCACCCTCCTGCATGTTCAGGCCCCGATCACACAAAATCTTTTTCACTCCATCTTTCCACCTCCAATTTGGTCTCCCTCTTCTCCTCGTTCCCTCCACCTCCGACACATATATCCTCTTGGTCAATCTTTCCTCACTCATTCTCTCCATGTGCCCAAACCATTTTAAAACACCCTCTTCTGCTCTCTCAACCACGCTCTTTTTATTTCCACACATCTCTCTTACCCTTACGTTACTTACTCGATCAAACCACCTCACACCACACATTGTCCTCAAACATCTCATTTCCAGCACATCCATCCTCCTGCGCACAACTCTATCCATAGCCCACGCCTCGCAACCATACAACATTGTTGGAACTACTATTCCTTCAAACATACCCATTTTTGCTTTCCGGGATAATGTTCTCGACTTCCACACATTTTTCAAGGCTCCCAAAATTTTCGCCCCCTCCCCCACCCTATGATCCACTTCCGCTTCCATGGTTCCATCCGCTGACAGATCCACTCCCAGATATCTAAAACACTTCACTTCCTCCAGTTTTTCACCATTCAAACTCACCTCCCAATTGACTTGACCCTCAACCCTACTGTACCTAATAACCTTGCTCTTATTCACATTTACTCTTAACTTTCTTCTTCCACACACTTTACCAAACTCCGTCACCAGCTTCTGCAGTTTCTCACATGAATCCGCCACCAGCGCTGTATCATCAGCGAACAACAACTGACTCACTTCCCAAGCTCTCTCATCCCCAACAGACTTCATACTTGCCCCTCTTTCCAAGACTCTTGCATTTACCTCCCTAACAACCCCATCCATAAACAAATTAAACAACCATGGAGACATCACACACCCCTGCCGCAAACCTACATTCACTGAGAACCAATCACTTTCCTCTCTTCCTACACGTACACATGCCTTACATCCTCGATAAAAACTTTTCACTGCTTCTAACAACTTGCCTCCCACACCATATATTCTTAATACCTTCCACAGAGCATCTCTATCAACTCTATCATATGCCTTCTCCAGATCCATAAATGCTACATACAAATCCATTTGCTTTTCTAAGTATTTCTCACATACATTCTTCAAAGCAAACACCTGATCCACACATCCTCTACCACTTCTGAAACCACACTGCTCTTCCCCAATCTGATGCTCTGTACATGCCTTCACCCTTTCAATCAATACCCTCCCATATAATTTACCAGGAATACTCAACAAACTTATACCTCTGTAATTTGAGCACTCACTCTTATCCCCTTTGCCTTTGTACAATGGCACTATGCACGCATTCCGCCAATCCTCAGGCACCTCACCATGAGTCATACATACATTAAATAACCTTACCAACCAGTCAACAATACAGTCACCCCCTTTTTTAATAAATTCCACTGCAATACCATCCAAACCTGCTGCCTTGCCGGCTTTCATCTTCCGCAAAGCTTTTACTACCTCTTCTCTGTTTACCAAATCATTTTCCCTAACCCTCTCACTTTGCACACCACCTCGACCCAAACACCCTATATCTGCTACTCTGTCATCAGACACATTCAACAAACCTTCAAAATACTCATTCCATCTCCTTCTCACATCACCACTACTTGTTATCACCTCCCCATTTACGCCCTTCACTGAAGTTCCCATTTGCTCCCTTGTCTTACGCACCCTATTTACCTCCTTCCAGAACAACTTTTTATTCTCCCTAAAATTTACTGATAGTCTCTCACCCCAACTCTCATTTGCCCTTTTTTTCACCTCTTGCACCTTTCTCTTGACCTCCTGTCTCTTTATATATATATATATATATATATATATATATATATATATATATATATATATATATATTTTTTTTTTTCAAACTATTCGCCATTTCCCTCGTTAGCAAGGTAGCGTTAAGAACAGAGGACTGGGCATCTGAGGGAATATATATATGTATATATATATATATATATATATATATATATATATATATATATATATATATATATATATATATTTTTTTTTTTTTTCATTGTCGCTGTCTCCCGCTTTTGCGAGGTAGCGCAAGAAAACAGACGAAAGAAATGGCCCAACCCACCCCCATACACATGTATATACATACGTCCACACACGCAAATATACATACCTACACAGCTTTCCATGGTTTACCCCAGACGCTTCACATGCCCTGATTCAATCCACTGACAGCATGTCAACCCCGGTATACCACATCGATCCAATTCACTCTATTCCTTGCCCTCCTTTCACACTCCTGCATGTTCAGGCCCCGATCACACAAAATCTTTTTCACTCCATTTTTCCACCTCCAATTTGGTCACCCACTTCTCCTCGTTCCACTTCTCCTCGTTCCCTCCACCTCCGACACATATATCCTCTTGGTCAATCTTTCCTCACTCATTCTCTCCATGTGCCCAAACCATTTCAAAACACCCTCTTCTGCTCTCTCAACCACGCTCTTTTTATTTCCACACATCTCTCTTACCCTTACGTTACTTACTCGATCAAACCACCTTACACCACACATTGTCCTCAAACATTTCATTTCCAGCACATCCATCCTCCTGCGCACAACTCTATCCATAGCCCTCGCTTCGCAACCATACAACATTGTTGGAACCACTATTCCTTCAAACATACCCATTTTTGTTTCCGAGATAATGTTCTCGACTTCCACACATTCTTCAAGGCTCCCAGGATTTTCGCCCCCTCCCCCACCCTATGATCCACTTCCGCTTCCATGGTTCCATCCGCTGCCAGATCCACTCCCACATGTCTAAAACACTTTACTTCTTCCAGTTTTTCTCCATTCAAACTTACCTCCCAATTGACTTG
This sequence comes from Panulirus ornatus, assembly GCF_036320965.1. Lineage (NCBI taxonomy): Eukaryota > Metazoa > Arthropoda > Malacostraca > Decapoda > Palinuridae > Panulirus > Panulirus ornatus. The sequence continues at coordinate 4,050,141 of NC_092277.1, read as the reverse complement.
ACCCTCAACCCTACTGTACCTAATAACCTTGCTCTTATTCAGATTTACTCTTAACTTTCTTCTTTCACACACTTTACCAAACTCAGTCACCAGCTTCTGCAGTTTCTCACATGAATCAGCCACCAGCGCTGTATCATCAGTGAACAACAACTGACTCACATCCCAAGCTCTCTCATCCACAACAGACTTCATACTTGCCCCTCTTTCCAAAACTCTTGCATTCACCTCCCTAACAACCCCATCCAGACACAAATTAAACAACCATGGAGACATCACACACCCCTGCCGCAAACCTACATTCACTGAGAACCAATCACTTTCCTCTCTTCATACACGTACATGTTCCTTACATCCTCGATAAAAATTTTTCACTGCTTCTAACAACTTGCCTCCCACACCATATATTCTTAATACCTTCCACAGAGCATCTCTATCAACTCTATCATATGCCTTCTCCAGATCCATAAATGCTACATACAAATCCATTTGCTTTTCTAAGTATTTCTCAGATACATTCTTCAAAGCAAACACCTGATCCACACATCCTCTACCACTTCTGAAACCACACTGCTCTTCCCCAATCTGATGCTCTGTACATGCCTTCACCCTCTCAATCAATACCCTCCCATATAATTTACCAGGAATACTCAACAAACTTATACCTCTGAAATTTGAGCACTCACTCTTCTCCCCTTTGCCTTTGTACAATGGCACTATGCACGCATTCCGCCAATCCTCAGGTATCTCACCATGAGTCATACATACATTAAATAACCTTACCAACCAGTCAATAATACAGTCACCCCCTTTTTTGATAAATTCCACTGCAATACCATCCAAACCTGCTGCCTTGCCGGCTTTCATCTTCCGCAAAGCTTTTACTACCTCTTCTCTGTTTACCAAATCATTTTCCCTAACCCTCTCACTTTGCACACCACCTCGACCAAAACACCCTATATCTGCCACTCTATCATCAAACACATTCAACAAAACTTCAAAATACTCACTCCATCTCTTTCTCACATCACCACTACTTGTTATCACCTCCCCATTTGCGCCCTTCAATGAAGTTCCCATTTGCTCCCTTGTCTTACGCACTTTATTTACCTCCTTCCAGAACATCTTTTTATTCTTCCTAAAATTTAATGATACTCTCTCACCCCAACTCTCATTTGCCCTTTTTTTCACCTCTTGCACCTTTCTCTTGACCTCCTGTCTCTTTCTTTTATACATCTCCCACTCAATTGCATTTTTTCCCTGCAAAAATCGTCCAAATGCCTCTCTCTTCTCTTTCACTAATAATCTTACTTCTTCATCCCACCACTCACTACCCTTTCTAATCAACCCACCTCCCACTCTTCTCATGCCACAAGCATCTTTTGCCCAATCCATCACTGATTCCCTAAATACATCCCATTCCTCCCCCACTCCCCTTACTTCCATTGTTCTCACCTTTTTCCATTCAGTACTCAGTCTCTTCTGGTACTTCCTCACACAAGTCTCCTTCCCAAGCTCACTTACTTTCACCACCCTCTTCACCCCAACATTCACTCTTCTTTTCTGAAAACCCATGCAAATCTTCACCTCAGCCTCCACAAGATAATGATCAGACATCCCTCCAGTTGCACCTCTCAGCACATTAACATCCAAAAGTCTCTCTTTCGCGCGCCTGTCAATTAACACGTAATCCAATAACGCTCTCTGGCCATCTCTCCTACTTACATACGTATACTTATGTATATCTCGCTTTTTAAACCAGGTATTCCCAATCACCAGTCCTTTTTCAGCACATAAATATACAAGCTCTTCACCATTTCCATTTACAACACTGAACACCTCATGTATACCAATTATTCCCTCAACTGCCACATTACTCACCTTTGCATTCAAATCACCCATCACTATAACCCCATCTCGTGCATCAAAACCACTAACACACTCATTCAGCTGCTCCCAAAACACTTGCTTCTCATGATCTTTCTTCTCATGCCCAGGTGCATATGCACCAATAATCACCCATCTCTCTCCATCAACTTTCAGTTTTATCCATATTAATCGAGAATTTACTTTCTTACATTCTCTCACATACTCCCACAACTCCTGTTTCAGGAGTACTGCTACTCCTTCCCTTGCTCTTGTCCTCTCACTAACTCACTATATATATATATATATATATATATATATATATATATATATATATATATATATATATATATATATATGTATATATATATTTTTTTTCTTTTTTTTTGCTTTGTCGCTGTCTCCCGCATTTGCGAGGTAGCGCAAGGAAACAGATGAAAGAAATGGCCCAACCCACCCCCATACACATGTATATACATACACGTCCACACACGCAAATATACATACCTACACAGCTTTTCATGGTTTACCCCAGACGCTTCACATGCCCTGATTCAATCCACTGACAGCACGTCAACCCCGGTATACCACATCAATCCAATTTATTCTATTCCTTGCCCGCCTTTCACCCTCCTGCATGTTCAGGCCCCAATCACACAAAATCTTTTTCACTCCATCTTTCCACCTCCAATTTGGTCTCCCACTTCTCCTCGTTCCCTCCACCCCCGACACATATATCCTCTTGGTCAATCTTTCCTCACTCCCTCTCTCCATGTGACCAAACCATTTCAAAACACCCTCTTCTGCTCTCTCAACCACGCTCTTTTTATTTCCATACATCTCTCTTACCCTTACGTTACTTACTCGATCAAACCACCTCACACCACACGTTGTCCTCAAACATCTCATTTCCAGCACATCCACCCACCTGCGCACAACTCTATCCATAGCTCACGCCTCGCAACCATACAACATTGTTGGAACCACTATTCCTTCAAACATACCCATTTTTGCTTTCCAAGATAATGTTCTCGACTTCCACACATTCTCAAGGCTCCCAGGATTTTCGCCCCCTCCCCCACCCTATGATCCACTTCCGCTTCCATGGTTCCATCCGCTGCCAGATCCACTCCCAGATATCTAAAACACTTTACTTCCTCCAGTTTTTCTCCATTCAAACTTACCTCCCAATTGACTTGATCCTCAACCCTACTGTACCTAATAACCTTGCTCTTATTCTCATTTACTCTTAACTTTCTTCTTTCACACACTTTACCAAACTCAGTCACCAGCTTCTGCAGTTTCTCACATGAATCAGCCACCAGCGTTGTATCATCAGCGAACAACAACTGACTCACTTCCCAAGCTCTCTCATCCACAACAGACTTCATACTTGCCCCTGTTTCGAAAACTCTTGCATTCACCTCCATAACATCCCCATCCATAAACAAATTAAACAACCATGGAGACACCCCTGCCGCAAACCTACATTCACTGAGAACCAATCACTTTCCTCTCTTCCTACACGTACACATGCCTTACATCCCCGATAGAAACTTTTCACTGCTTCTAATAACTTGCCACCCACACCATATATTCTTAATACCTTCCACAGAGCATCTCTATCAACTCTGTCATATGCCTTCTCCAGATCCATAAATGCTACATACAAATCCATTCGCTTTTCTAAGTATTTCTCACATACATTCTTCAAAGCAAACACCTGATCCACACATCCTCTACTACTTCTGAAACCACACTGCTCTTCACCAATCTGATGCTCTGTACATGACTTCACCCTCTCAATCAATACCCTCCTATATAATTTACCAGGAATACTCAACAAACTTATACCTCTGTAATTTGAGCACTCACTCTTGACCCCTTTGCCCTTTTACACACACACACACATATATATATATATATATATATATATATATATATATATATATATATATATATATATATATATATTATCCCTCTCATGATCTTTCTTCTCATGCCCAGGTGCATATGCACCAATAATCACCCATCTCTCTCCATCAACTTTCAGTTTTACCCATATTAATCAAGAATTTACTTTCTTACATTCTATCACATACTCCCACAACTCCTGTTTCAGGAGTACTGCTAATCCTTCCCTTGCTCTTGTCCTCTCATTAACCCCTGACTTTACTCCCAAGACACTCCCAAACCACTCTTCCTCTTTACCCTTGAGCTTCGTTTCACTCAGAGCCAAAACATCCAGGTTCCTTTCCTCAAACATACTACCTATCTCTCCTTTTTTCACATCTTGGTTACATCCACACACGTTTAGACACCCCAACCTGAGTCTGCGAGGAGGTTGAGCACTCACCGTGTGACTCCTTCTGTTTCCCATTTTTTAGAAAGTGAAAGATACAAGGAGGGGAGGATTTCTGGCCCCCCGCTCCCGTCCCCCCTAGTCGGGGGAGCAGCTGAATGAGTGTGTTAGTGGTTTTGATGCACGCGACCGGGTTATAGTGATTTGTGATTTGAATGCAAGGGTGAGTAATGTGGCAGTTGAGGGAATAATTGGTATACATGGGGTGTTCAGTGTTGTAAATGTAAATGGTGAAGAGCTTGTGGATTTATGTGCTGAAAAAGGACTGGTGATTGGGAATACCTGGTTTAAGAAGCGAGATATACATAAGTATACGTATGAAAGTAGGAGAGATGGCCAGAGAGCGTTATTGGATTACGTATTAATTGACAGGCGCACGAAAGAGAGACTTTTGGATGTAAATGTGCTGAGAGGTGCAAGTGGAGGGATGTCTGATCATTATCTTGTGGACGCTAAGGTGAAGATTTGTATGGGTTTTCAGAAAAGAAGAGTAAATGTTGGGGTGAAGAGGGTGGTGAGAGTCAATGAGCTTGGGAAGGAGACTTGTGTGAGGAAGTACCATGAGAGACTGAGTACAGAATGGAAAAAGGTGAGAACAATGGAAGTAAGGGGAGTGGGGGTGGAATGGGATGTATTTAGGGAATCAGTGATGGATTGCGCAAAAGATGCTTGTGGCATGAGAAGCATGGGAGGTGGGTTGATTAGAAAGGGTAGTGAGTGGTGGGATGAAGGAGTAAGATTGTTGGTGAAAGAGAAGAGAGAGGCAGTTGGACGATTTTTGCAGGGAAAAAAATGCAGTTGAGTGGGAGATGTATAAAAGAAAGAGACAGGAGGTCAAGAGAAAGGTGCAAAAGGTGAAAAAGTGGGCAAATGAGAGTTGGGGTGAGAGAGTATCATTAAATTTTAGGGAGAATAAAAAGATACTCTGGAAGGAGGTAAATAAAGTGCGTAAGATGAGGGAGCAAATGGGAACTTCATTGAAGGGTGCAAATGGGGAGGTGATAACAAGTAGTGGTGATGTGAGAAGGAGATGGAGTGAGTATTTTGAAGGTTTGTTGAATGTGTTTGATGACAGAGTGGCAGATATAGGGTGTCTTGGTCGAGATGGTGTGCAAAGTGAGAAGGTTGGGGAAAATGATTTGGTAAACAGAGAAGAGGTAGTAAAAGCTTTGCGGAAGATGAAAGCCAGCAAGGCAGCAGGTTTGGATGGTATTGCAGTGGAATTTATTAAAAAAGGGGGTGACTGTATTGTTGACTGGTTGGTAAGGTTATTTAATGTATGTATGACTCATGGTGAGGTGCCTGAGGATTGGTGGAATGTGTGCATAGTGCCATTGTACAAAGGCAAAAGGGGTAAGAGTGAGTGCTCAAATTACGGAGGTATAAGTTTGTTGAGTATTCCTGGTAAATTATATGTTAGGGTATTGATTGAGAGGGTGAAGGCATGTACAGAGCATCAGATTAGGGAAGAGCAGTGTGGTTTCAGAAGTGGTAGAGGATGTGTGGATCAGGTGTTTGCTTTGAAGAATGTATGTGAGAAATACTTAGAAAAGCAAATGGATTTGTATGTAGCATTTATGGATCTGGAGAAGGCATATGATAGAGTTGATAGAGATGCTCTGTGGAAGGTATTAAGAATATATGGTGTGGGTGGCTAGTTGTTAGAAGCAGTGAAAAGTTTTTATCGAGGATGTAAGACATGTGTACGTGTAGGAAGAGAGGAAAGTGATTGGTTCTCAGTGAATGTAGGTTTGCGGCAGGGGTGTGTGATGTCTCCATGGTTGTTTAATTTGTTTATAGATGGGGTTGTTAGGGAGGTGAATGCAAGAGTTTTGGAAAGAGGGGCAAGAATGAAGTCTGTTGTGTATGAGAGAGCTTGGGAAGTGAGTCAGTTGTTGTTCGCTGATGATACAGCGCTGGTGGCTGATTCATGTGAGAAACTGCAGAAGCTGGTGACTGAGTTTGGTAAAGTGTGTGAAAGAAGAAAGTTAAGAGTAAATGTGAATAAGAGCAAGGTTATTAGGTACAGTAGGGTTGAGGGTCAAGTCAATTGGGAAGTAAGTTTGAATGGTTTTCGAGGTAGCGCAAGGAAACAGACGAAAAAATGGCCAAACCCACCCCCATACACATGTATATACACACACGTCCACACACGCAAATATACATACCTATACATCTCAATGTACACATATATATACACACACAGACACATACATATATACCCATGCACACAATTCACACTGTCTGCCTTTATTCATTCCCATCGCCCCCTCACCACACATGGAATACCATCCTTTTCCCCCCTCCCCCTCATGTGTGCGGGGTAGCGCTAGGAAAAGACAACAAAGGCCTCATTCGTTCACACTCAGTCTCTAGCTGTCATGCAATAATGCCCGAAACCACAGCTCCCTTTCCACATCCAGGCCCCACACAGTTTTCCATGGTTTACCCCAGACGCTTCACATGCCCTGATTCAATCCACTGACAGCATGTCAACCCCGGTATACCACATCGATCCAATTCACTCTATTCCTTGCCCGCCTTTCACCCTCCTGCATGTTCAGGCCCCGATCACTCAAAATCCTTTTCACTCCATCTTTCCACCTCCAATTTGGTCTCCCACTTCTCCTCGTTCCCTCCACCTCCGACACATATATCCTCTTGGTCAATCTTTCCTCACTCATTCTCTCCATGTGCCCAAACCATTTCAAAACACCCTCTTCTGCTCTCTCAACCATGCTCTTTTTATTTCCACACATCTCTCTTACCCTTACATTACTTACTCGATCAAACCACCTCACACCACACATTGTCCTCAAACATCTCATTTCCAGCACATCCACCCTCCTACGCACAACTCTATCCATAGCCCACGCCTCGCAACCATACAACATTGTTGGAACCACTATTCCTCCAAACATACCCATTTTTGCTTTCCGAGATAATGTTCTCGACTTCCACACATTCTTCAAGGCTCCCAGGATTTTCGCCCCCTCCCCTACCCTATGATTCACTTCCGCTTCCATGGTTCCATCCGCTGCCAAATCCACTCCCAGATATCTAAAACACTTTACTTCCTCCAGTTTTTCTCCATTCAAACTTACCTCCCATATATATATATATATATATATATATATATATATATATATATATATATATATATATATATATATATATATATAAATGTGAATAAGAGCAAGGTTATTAGGTACAGTAGGGTTGAGGATCAAGTCAATTGGGAGGTGAGTTTGAATGGAGAAAAACTGGAGGAAGTGAAGTGTTTTAGATATCTGGGAGTGGATTTTGCAGCGGATGGAACCATGGAAGCGGAAGTGGATCATAGGGTGGGGGAGGGGGCGAAAATTCTGGGGGCCTTGAAGAATGTGTGGAAGTCGAGAACATTATCTCGGAAAGCAAAAATGGGTATGTTTGAAGGAATAGTGGTTCCAACAATGTTGTATGGTTGCGAGGCGTGGGCTATGGATAGAGTTGTGCGCAGGAGGATGGATGTGCTGGAAATGAGATGTTTGAGGACAATGTGTGGTGTGAGGTGGTTTGATCGAGTGAGTAACGTAAGGGTAAGAGAGATGTGTGGAAATAAAAAGAGCGTGGTTGAGAGAGCAGAAGAGCGTGTTTTGAAGTGGTTTGGGCACATGGAGAGAATGAGTGAGGAAAGATTGACCAAGAGGATATATGTGTCGGAGGTGGAGGGAATGAGGAGAAGAGGGAGACCAAATTGGAGGTGGAAAGATGGAGTGAAAAAGATTTTGTGTGATCGGGGCCTGAACATGCAGGAGGGTGAAAGGAGGGCAAGGAATAGAGTGAATTGGAGCGATGTGGTATACCGGGGTTGACGTGCTGTCAGTGGATTGAATCAAGGCATGTGAAGCGTCTGGGGTAAACCATGGAAAGCTGTGTAGGTATGTATATTTGCGTGTGTGGACGTGTGTATGTGCGTGTGTGCTTCAATCCACTGACAGCACGTCAACCTGTATACCACATGACTCCAATTCACTCATTCTTGCCCTCCTTTCACCCTCCTGCATGTTCAGGCCCCGATCACACAAATCTTTTTCACTCCATTTCACCTCAATTTGGTCTCCCTTCTCCTCGTTCCCTCCACCTCCGACACATGATACCTCTGGTCAATCTCTCCTCACTCATTCTTCCATGTGCCCAAACCATTTCAAAACCCTCTTCTGCTCTCTCAACCACGCTCTTTTTATTTCCACACATCTCTCTCACCCTTACGTTACTTACTCGATCAAAACTCCAAACTTGTCCTCAACATTCATTTAGAACCATTCCTGCGCAATTTATCATAGCCACGCTGCTAAACATTGTGGAACCACTATCCTCAAACAACATTTTCTTTGAGTAATGTTCTCGACTTCCAATTTTTCAAGGCTCCAAAATATTTCGCCCCTCGCCCCAACCATGACACTTGTTATGGTTCATCCGCTACAGATTCCACTCCAGATACTAAAACACTTCACTTCCTCAGTTTTCTCCAGCACTCACCTCCAATTGACTTGACCCACGCCTACGACCTAATAACTTGTTGGACATTTACCTCAACTTACTTGCTTCCAGATCGACTTACCAATCTCAGTCACCAGCTTCTGCGTCTCACCATGAATCAAGGCTGTGTATCCAGTATCATCACTGCTCACTTCCCAGTTTATCTACAGACTTATACTTGCCCTCTTTCAGTCTTTTCATTTACCTCCCTTAAAACCATCCATAAAATAAATATAAAAATAGAATAAAATAAATAAATTAATGTGAATAAAGCAAGGTTATTAGGTACAGTAGGGTTGAGGATCAAGTCAATTGGGAGGTGAGTTTGAATGGAGAAAACTGAGGAAGTGAGTGTTTTAGATATTCGGGAGTGGATTTTGCAGCGGATGGAACCATGGAAGCGGAAGTGGTCATAGGGTGGGGAGGGCGAAAATTCTGGGGGCCTTGAAGAATGTGTGGAAGTCGAGAACATTATCTCGGAAAGCAAAAATGGGTATGTTTGAAGGAATAGTGGTTCCAACAATGTTGTATGGTTGCGAGGCGTGGGCTATGGATAGAGTTGTGCGCAGGAGGATGGATGTGCTGGAAATGAGATGTTTGAGGACAATGTGTGGTGTGAGGTGGTTTGATCGAGTGAGTAACGTAAGGGTAAGAGAGATGTGTGGAAATAAAAAGAGCGTGGTTGAGAGAGCAGAAGAGCGTGTTTTGAAGTGGTTTGGGCACATGGAGAGAATGAGTGAGGAAAGATTGACCAAGAGGATATATGTGTCGGAGGTGGAGGGAATGAGGAGAAGAGGGAGACCAAATTGGAGGTGGAAAGATGGAGTGAAAAAGATTTTGTGTGATCGGGGCCTGAACATGCAGGAGGGTGAAAGGAGGGCAAGGAATAGAGTGAATTGGAGCGATGTGGTATACCGGGGTTGACGTGCTGTCAGTGGATTGAATCAAGGCATGTGAAGCGTCTGGGGTAAACCATGGAAAGCTGTGTAGGTATGTATATTTGCGTGTGTGGACGTGTGTATGTGCGTGTGTGTGTGGGGGGGGGGGGGCGTTTCTTTCGTCTGTCTCCTTGCGCTACCTCGCAGACGCGGGAGACAGCGACAAAGTATAATAAAATATAAAAATGATATATATATATATATATATATATATATATATATATATATATATATATATATATATATATATATATATATATATATTTATGGGGGGCTGGAAATCCTTCCCTCTCTTCTTTTTTTTTTTAATTTCCAAAAGAAGGAACAGAGAAGGGGGCCAGGTGAGGATATTCCCTCAAGGTCCAGTCCTCTGTTCTTAATGCTACCTCACTAATGCGGGAAATGGCGAATAATATGAATGAAAGAAAGATATTTATCTATATTTGTTTATTTATTTATTTATTTTGCTTTATCGCTGTTTCCCGCGTCAGTGAGGTAGCGCAAGGAAACAGACGAGAGAATGGCCCAACCCACCCACATACACATGCATATACATACACGTCCACACACGCAAATATACATACATATACATCTCAGCATATACATATATATACACACACAGACATATACATATATACACATGTACATAATTCATACTGTCTGCCTTTATTCATTCCCATCGCCACCCTGCCACACATGAAAAAAAAAACCCTCCCCCGCATGTGCACGAGGTAGCGCTAGGAAAAGACAACAAAGGCCACATTCGTTCACACTCAGTCTCTAGCTGTCATGTATAATGCACTGATACCACAGCTCCCTTTCCGTATTCAGGCCCCACAGAACTTTCCATGGTTTACCCCAGACGTTTCACATGCCCTAGTTCAATCCACTGACAGCACTTCAACCCAGGTGTACCACATCGTTCCAACTCACTCTATTCCTTGCACGCCTTTCACCCTCCTGCATGTTCAGACCCCGATCACTCAAAATCTTTTGCACTCCATCTTTCCACCTCCAATTTGTCTCCCACTTCTCCTCGTTCCCTCCACCTCTGACACATATATCCTCTTTGTCAATCTTTTCTCACTCATTCTCTCCATGTGACCAAACCATTTCAAAACATCCTTTTCTGCTCTCTCAACCTTATTCTTTTTACTACCACATATCTTTCTTACCCTATTATTACTTACTCGATCAAACCACCTCACACCACATATTGTCCTCAAACATCTCATTTCCAGCACATCCACCCTTCTCCACACAACTCTATCTATAGCCCACGCCTCGCAACCATATAACATTGTTGGAACCACTATTCCTTCAAACATACCCATTTTTGCTTTCTGAGATAATGTTCTCAACTTCCACACATTCTTCAATGCTCCCAGAACTTTTGCTCCCTCCCCCACCCTATGATTCACTTCTGCTTCCATGGTTCCATCCGCTGCCAAATCCACTCCCAGATATCTAAAACACTTCACTTCCTCCAGTTTTTCTCTATTCAAATTTACCTCCCAATTGACTCGTTACTCAACCCTACTGTACCTAATAACCTTGCTCTCATTCACATTTACTCTCAACTTTCTTCTTTCACACACTTTACCAAAATCAGTCACCAGCTTCTGCAGTTTCTCACACGAATCAGCCACCAGCACTGTATCATCAGCGAACAACAACTGTATCACTTCCCAAGCTCTCTTATCCACAACAGACTGCATACTTGCCCCTCTTTCCAAAACTCTTGCATTCACCTCCCTAACAACCCCATCCATAAACAAATTAAACAACCATGGAGACATCACACACCCCTGCCGCAAACCAACATTCACTGAAAACCAATCACTTTCCTCTCTTCCTACACGTACACATGCCTTACATCCTCGATAAAAACTTTTCACTGCTTCTAACAACTTGCCCCCACACCATATATTCTTAATACTTTCCACAATGCATCTCTATCAACTCTATCATATGCCTTCTCCAGATCAATAAATGCTACATACAAATCCATTTGCTTTTCTAAGTATTTCTCACATACATTATTCAAAGCAAACACCTGATCCACACATCCTCTACCACTTCTGAAACCACACTGCTCTTCCCCAATCTGATGCTCTGTACATGCCTTCACCCTCTCAATCAATACCCTCCCATATAATTTCCCAGGAATACTCAACAAACGTATACCTCTGTAATTCAAGCACTCACCTTTGTCCCCTTTGCCTTTGTACAATGGCACTATGCAAGCATTCCGCCAATCCTCAGGCACCTCACCATGAGTCATATTTATGTGTTTATTTATTTTGCTTTGTCGCTGTCTCCCACGTTAGCGAGGTAGCGCAAGGAAACAGACAAAAGAGTGGCCCAACCCACCCACATACACATGTATATACATCACGTCCACACAAGCAAATATACATACCTATACATCTCAATGTACACACATATATACATTCACAGACATATACATATATACACATGTACATAATTCATACTGTCTGCCTTTATTTATTCCCATCGCCACCTCGCCACACATGGAATAACAACCCCCTCCCCCCTCATGTGTGTGAGGTAGCGCTAGGAAAAGACAACAAAGGCCCCATTCATTCACACTCAGTCTCTAGCTGTCATGTAATAATGCACCGAAACCACAGCTCCCTTTCCACATCCAGGCCCCACAGAACTTTCCATGGTTTGCACCAGACCCTTCACATGCCCTGGTTCAATCCATTGACAGCACGTCGACCCCGGTATACCACATCGTTCCAATTCACACTATTCCTTGCACACCTTTCACCCTCCTGCATGTTCAGGCCCCGATCACTCAAATTCTTTTTCACTCCATTTTTCCACCTCCAATTTGGTCTCCCACTTCTCCTCGTTCCCTCCACCTCTGACACATATATCCTCTTGGTCAATCTTTCCTCACTCATTCTCTCCATGTGACCAAACCATTTCAAAACACCCTCTTCTGCTCTCTCAACCGCACTCTTTTTATTTCCACACATCTCTCTTAGCCAATTATTACTTACTCGATCAAACCACCTCACACCACATATTGTCCTCAAACATCTCATTTCCAGCACATCCACCCTCCTGCGCACAACTCTATCCATAGCCCATGCCTCGCAACCATACAACATTGATGGAACCACTATTCCTTCAAACATACCCATTTTTGCTTTCCGAGATAATGTTCTCGACTTCCAAACATTCTTCAAGGCTCCCAGAATTTTCGCTCCCTCCCCCACCCTATGATTCACTTCCGCTCCCATGGTTCCATCCGCTGCCAGATCCACTCCCAGATATCTAAAACACTTTACTTCCTCCAGTTTTTCTCCATTCAAACTTACCTCCCAATTTCCTTGACCTTCAACCCTACTGTACCTAATAACCTTGCTCTTATTCACATTTACTCTTAACTTTCTTCTTTCACACACTTTAGAAAACTTAGTCACCAGCTTCTGCAGTTTCTCACATGAATCAACCACCAGCGCTGTATCATCAGCGAACAACAACTGACTCACTTCCGAAGCTCTCTCATCCACAACAGACTGGATACTTGCCCCTCTTTCCAAAACTCTTCCATTCACCTCCCTAACAACCCCATCCATAAACAAATTAAACAACCATGGAGACATCACACACCCCTGCCGCAAACCTACATTCACTGAGAACCAATCACTTTCCTCTCTTCCTACACGTACACATGCCTTACATCCTCGGTAAAAACTTTTCACTGCTTCTATCAACTTGCCTCCCACACCATATATTCTTAATACCTTCCAAAGAGCATTTCTATCAACTCTATCATATGCCTTCTCCAGATCCATAATTGCTACATACAAATCCATTTGCTTTTCTAAATATCTCTCACATACATAACCTTACCAACCAGTCAACAATACAGTCACCCCCTTTTTGATAAATTCCACTGCAGTACCATCCAAACCCGCTGTCTTGCCGGCTTTCATCTTCCGCAAAGCTTTTACTACCTCTTCTTTGTTTACCAAATCATTCTCCCTAACCCTCTGACTTTGCACACCACCTCGACCAAAACACCCTATATCTGCCACTCTATCATCAAACACATTCAACAAACCTTCAAAATACTCACTCCATCTCCTTCTCACATCGTCACTACTTGTTATCACCTCCCTATTACCCCCCTTCGCTGAAGTTCCCATTTGTTCCCTTGTCTTAAGCACTTTATTTACCTCCTTCCAAAACATCTTTTTATTCTCTCTAAAAGGAAGTAAAGGGAGTGGGGGAGGAATGGGATGTATTTAGGGAAGTAGTGATGGCTTGCCCAAAAGATGCTTGTGGCATGAGAAGAGTGGGAGCTGGACAGATTAGAAAGGCTAGTGAGTGCTGGGATGATGAAGTAAGATTATTAGTGAAAGAGAAGAGAGAGGCATTTCGACGATTTTTGCAGGGAAATAATGCAAATGAGTTGGAGATGTATAAAAGAAAGAGACAGGATGTCAAGAGAAAGGTGCAAGAGGTGAAAAAGGGCAAATGAGATTTGGGGTGAGAGAGTATCATTAAATTTTAGGGAGAATAAAAAGATGTTTTGGAAGGAGGTAAATAAAGTGTGTAAAACGAGGGAACAAATGGGACCTTCAGTGAAGGGGGCTCATGGGGAGGTGATAACAAGTAGGTGCAATGTGAGAAGGAGATGGAGTGAGTATTTTGGATGTTTTTTGAATGTGTTTGATGATAGAGTGGCAGATATAGGGTGTTTTGGTCGAGGTGGTGTGCAAAGTGAGAGGGTTAGGGAGAATGATTTGATAAAAAGAGAAGAGGTAATAAAAGGTTTGTGGAAGATGAAAGCGGATAATGCAGCGGGTTTGGATGGTATTGCAGTGGAATTTATTAAAAAAGGGGGTGACTGTATTGTTGACTGGTTGGTAAGGTTATTTAATGTATGTATGACTCATGGTGAGGTGCCTGAGGATTGGCAGAATGCTTGCATAGTGCCATTGTAGAAAGGCAAAGGGGATAAAAGTGAGTGCTCAAATTACAGAGGTATAAGTTTGTTGAGTATTCCGGGGAAATTAAATGGGAGGGTATTGATGGAGAGGATGAAGGCATGTACAGAGCATCAGACTGGGGAAAAGCTGTGTAGTTTCAGAAGTGGTAGAGGATATGTGGATCAGGTGTTTGCTTTGAAGAATGTATGTGAGAAATATTTAGAAAAGCAAATGAATTTGTATTAGCATTTATGGATCTGGAGAAGGCATATGATAGAGTTGATAGAGATGCTCTGTGGAAGGTATTAAGAATATATGGTGTGTGAGGTAAGTTGTTAGAAGCAGTGAAAAGTTTTTATCGAGGATGTAAGGCATGTGTACGTGTAGGAAGAGAGGAAAGTGATTGGTTCTCAGTGAATGTAGGTTTGCGGCAGGGGTGCCTGATGTCTCCATGGTTGTTTAATTTGTTTATGGATGGGGTTGTTAGGGAGGTAAATGGAAGAGTGTTGGAAAGAGGGGCAAGCATGCATTTTGTTGTAGATGAGAGAGCTTGGGAAGTGAGTCAGTTGTTGTTCACTGATGATACAGCGCTGGTGGCTGATTAGTGTGAGAAACAGCAGAAGCTGGTGACTGAGTTTGGTAAAGTGTGTGAAAGAAGAAAGCTGAGAGTAAATGTGAATAAGAGCAAGGTTATTAGGTAGAGGAGGGTTGAGGGTCAAGGAAATTGGGAGGTAAGTTTGAATGGAGAAAAACTGGAGGAAGTGAAGTGTTTTAGATATCTGGGAGTGGATTTGGCAGCGGATGGAACCATGGAAGAGGAAGTGAATCACAGGGTGGGGGAGGGGGCGAAAGCTCTGGGAGCATCGAAGAATGGTTGGAAGTCGAGAACATTATCTCAGAAAGAAAAATGAGTATATTTGAAGGAATAGTGGTTCCAACAATGTTGTATGGTTGCGAGGCGTGGGCTATGGATACAGTTATGCGGAGGAGGGTTGATGTGCTGGAAATGAGATGTTTGAGGACAATATGTGGTGTGAAGTGGTTTGATCGAGTAAGTAATAATAGGGTAAGAGAAATGTGTGGTAATCAAATGAGTGTGGTTGAGAGAGCAGAAGAGGGTGTTTTGAAATGGTTTGGTCATATGAAGAGAATGAGTGAGGAAAGATTGGTCAAGAGGGTATTTGTTTCAGAGGTGGAGGTTACGAGAAGTGGGAGACCAAATTGGAGGTGGAAAGATGGAAGATGGGGTGAAAAAGATTTTGAGTGATGGGGGTCTATACATGCAGGAGGGTGAAAGGCATGCAAGGAATAGGGTGCATTGGAATTATGTGGTATACCGGGGTCGACGTGCTGTCAGTGGATTGAACCAGGGCATGTGAAGTGTTTGTTGTAAAGCATGGAAAGTTCTGTGGGGCCTAGATGTGGAAAGGGAGCTGTGGTTTCGGTGGATATAGATCTGTTCTGTTCAGTTCTTCAATGGATATAGATCTGTTCTGTTCAGTTCTCCAGTGGATATAGATCTGTTCTGTTCAGTTCTTCAGTGGATATAGATCTGTTCTGTTCAGTTCCCCATTGGATATAGATCTGTTCTGTTCATTTCTTCTGTGGATATAGATCTGTTCTGTTCAGTTCTTCAGTGGATATAGATCTGTTCTGTTCAGTTCTTCAGTGGATATAGATCTGTTCTGTTCAGTTCTTCTGTGGATATAGGTCTGTTCTGTTCAGATCTTCAACGGATATAGATCTGTTCAGTTCTTCAGTGGATATAGATCTGTTCCGTTCAGTTCTTCAGTGGATATAGCTTTGTTCTGTTCAGTTCTTCAGTGGATATAGATCTGTCCTGCTCAGTTCTTCAGTGGATATAGATCTGTTCTGTTCAGTTCTTCAGTGGATATAGATCTGTCCTGTTCAGTTCTTCAGTGGATATAGATCTGTTCTGTTCAGTTCTTCAGTGGATATAGATCTGTTCTGTTCAGTTCTTCAGTGGATATAGATCTGTCCTGTTCAGTTCTTCAGTGGATATAGATCTGTCCTGTTCAGTTCTTCAGTGGATATAGGTCTGTTCTGTTGAGTTCTTCAGTGGATATAGATCTGTTCTGTTCAGTTCTTCATTGGATTTGATCTGTTCTGTTCAGTTCATCATTGGATATGGATCTTTTCTGTTCATTTCTTCAGTGGATGTAGAACTGTTCTGTTCAGTTCTTCAGTGGATATTGACCTGTTCTGTTCAGTTTTTCAGTGGATATTGACCTGTTCTGTTCTTTTCTTCAGTGGATATAGATCATTTTATACATGTTGCAGATATCTACTTGGGTGACGTCATAGGACTGTGCCACAGTAGGCGTGGTGTTCAGCTGAGCACCAGAAATTTAGATGCGACCAGGATACTGATGCAGTACAAATTACCAATGAATGAAATTGTGGTTGACTTTTATGATATTCTGAAGTCGTTATCCTCTGGCTACGCAACATTTGATTATGAAGAGATGGGGTTCGAGTCTTCACACCTCGTTAAGGTATGTTAAATATTTTGAATTTAATCTTTGTATTCTTCCTTTCACTCCTAACATATTATCCTCTAAATGTCAATTTTTCAATTCTTTTCCAAGCTAAGATACTGGTCTTTGATGTAGTGGTCAGTCTTATTAATATACATTAACTAAGAGAACTTACCGTTCTCGTATATTTAAGGACTTGATCTATTGTCTCCAAATAGCTGTTACCAGACACGAACTCGTGTGAGTAAGGGATGATATTACGCTACTGTAGTGATGACACCTCCACTGTAACTACTGTAATGATGACACCTCCACTGTAACTACTGTAATGATGACACCTCCACTGTAACTACTGTAATGATGACACCTCCACTGTAACTACTGTAATGATGACACCTCCACTGTAACTACTGTAATGATGACACCTCCACTGTAACTACTGTAATGATGACACCTCCACTGTAACTACTGTAATGATGACACCTCCACTGTAACTACTGTAATGATGACACCTCCACTGTAACTACTGTAATGATGACACCTCCACTGTAACTACTGTAATGATGACACCTCCACTGTAACTACTTAATGTGACCTTTATAAATATGACACTCACTGTAACTACTGTAATGATGCACTCACAGTAACTACTGTAATATGAACCTCCATGTAACTACTTAGTGATACACCTCATGTAACTACTAATGTGACACCTCACTGTAACTACTGTAATAGACATCCTGTACAAACGAATGTGACACTATGTATACTGTATAAGACCACTCACTGTAATACTGTAAATGTGACACCCACTGTAACTACTGTAATGATGTACACCTCAAGTAACACTGTATGATGACACCTCCACTGTAACTACTGTTATGTGACACCCAGTGTAACTACTGTAATGATGACACCTACACTGTAACTACTGTTAATATGAACACCCACACTACTGTAACAAGTTACTGTATGTACACCATGTAACTACTAATGTACACCTCAGTGTAACAACTATGTGTACACCTCACTGTAACACTGTATGTGCCCATACCATGTAACGAATGAGGACACCACTGTAACACTATTGTGTACACCAAGTGTAACAACATGGTGTACACCAAGTGTAACAACATTGTGTACACCAAGTGTAACAACATGGTGTACACCAAGTGTAACAACATTGTGTACACCAAGTGTAACAACATTGTGTACACCAAGTGTAACAACATTGTGTACACCAAGTGTAACAACATTGTGTACACCAAGTGTAACAACATTGTGTACACCAAGTGTAACAACATTGTGTACACCAAGTGTAACAACATTGTGTACACCAAGTGTAACAACATAGTGTACACCAAGTGTAACAACATTGTGTACACCAAGTGTAACAACATTGTGTACACCAAGTGTAACAACATTGTGTACACCAAGTGTAACAACATTGTGTACACCAAGTGTAACAACATTGTGTACACCAAGTGTAACAACATTGTGTACACCAAGTGTAACAACATTGTGTACACCAAGTGTAACAACATTGTGTACACCAAGTGTAACAACATTGTGTACACCAAGTGTAACAACATTGTGTACACCAAGTGTAACAACATTGTGTACACCAAGTGTAACAACATTGTGTACACCAAGTGTAACAACATTGTGTACACCAAGTGTAACAACATTGTGTACACCAAGTGTAACAACATTGTGTACACCAAGTGTAACAACATTGTGTACACCAAGTGTAACAACATTGTGTACACCAAGTGTAACAACATTGTGTACACCAAGTGTAACAACATTGTGTACACCAAGTGTAACAACATTGTGTACACCAAGTGTAACAACATTGTGTACACCAAGTGTAACAACATTGTGTACACCAAGTGTAACAACATTGTGTACACCAAGTGTAACAACATTGTGTACACCAAGTGTAACAACATTGTGTACACCAAGTGTAACAACATTGTGTACACCAAGTGTAACAACATTGTGTACACCAAGTGTAACAACATTGTGTACACCAAGTGTAACAACATTGTGTACACCAAGTGTAACAACATTGTGTACACCAAGTGTAACAACATTGTGTACACCAAGTGTAACAACATTGTGTACACCAAGTGTAACAACATTGTGTACACCAAGTGTAACAACATTGTGTACACCAAGTGTAACAACATTGTGTACACCAAGTGTAACAACATTGTGTACACCAAGTGTAACAACATTGTGTACACCAAGTGTAACAACATTGTGTACACCAAGTGTAACAACATTGTGTACACCAAGTGTAACAACATTGTGTACACCAAGTGTAACAACATTGTGTACACCAAGTGTAACAACATTGTGTACACCAAGTGTAACAACATTGTGTACACCAAGTGTAACAACATTGTGTACACCAAGTGTAACAACATTGTGTACACCAAGTGTAACAACATTGTGTACACCAAGTGTAACAACATTGTGTACACCAAGTGTAACAACATTGTGTACACCAAGTGTAACAACATTGTGTACACCAAGTGTAACAACATTGTGTACACCAAGTGTAACAACATTGTGTACACCAAGTGTAACAACATTGTGTACACCAAGTGTAACAACATTGTGTACACCAAGTGTAACAACATTGTGTACACCAAGTGTAACAACATTGTGTACACCAAGTGTAACAACATTGTGTACACCAAGTGTAACAACATTGTGTACACCAAGTGTAACAACATTGTGTACACCAAGTGTAACAACATTGTGTACACCAAGTGTAACAACATTGTGTACACCAAGTGTAACAACATTGTGTACACCAAGTGTAACAACATTGTGTACACCAAGTGTAACAACATTGTGTACACCAAGTGTAACAACATTGTGTACACCAAGTGTAACAACATTGTGTACACCAAGTGTAACAACATTGTGTACACCAAGTGTAACAACATTGTGTACACCAAGTGTAACAACATTGTGTACACCAAGTGTAACAACATTGTGTACACCAAGTGTAACAACATTGTGTACACCAAGTGTAACAACATTGTGTACACCAAGTGTAACAACATTGTGTACACCAAGTGTAACAACATTGTGTACACCAAGTGTAACAACATTGTGTACACCAAGTGTAACAACATTGTGTACACCAAGTGTAACAACATTGTGTACACCAAGTGTAACAACATTGTGTACACCAAGTGTAACAACATTGTGTACACCAAGTGTAACAACATTGTGTACACCAAGTGTAACAACATTGTGTACACCAAGTGTAACAACATTGTGTACACCAAGTGTAACAACATTGTGTACACCAAGTGTAACAACATTGTGTACACCAAGTGTAACAACATTGTGTACACCAAGTGTAACAACATTGTGTACACCAAGTGTAACAACATTGTGTACACCAAGTGTAACAACATTGTGTACACCAAGTGTAACAACATTGTGTACACCAAGTGTAACAACATTGTGTACACCAAGTGTAACAACATTGTGTACACCAAGTGTAACAACATTGTGTACACCAAGTGTAACAACATTGTGTACACCAAGTGTAACAACATTGTGTACACCAAGTGTAACAACATTGTGTACACCAAGTGTAACAACATTGTGTACACCAAGTGTAACAACATTGTGTACACCAAGTGTAACAACATTGTGTACACCAAGTGTAACAACATTGTGTACACCAAGTGTAACAACATTGTGTACACCAAGTGTAACAACATTGTGTACACCAAGTGTAACAACATTGTGTACACCAAGTGTAACAACATTGTGTACACCAAGTGTAACAACATTGTGTACACCAAGTGTAACAACATTGTGTACACCAAGTGTAACAACATTGTGTACACCAAGTGTAACAACATTGTGTACACCAAGTGTAACAACATTGTGTACACCAAGTGTAACAACATTGTGTACACCAAGTGTAACAACATTGTGTACACCAAGTGTAACAACATTGTGTACACCAAGTGTAACAACATTGTGTACACCAAGTGTAACAACATTGTGTACACCAAGTGTAACAACATTGTGTACACCAAGTGTAACAACATTGTGTACACCAAGTGTAACAACATTGTGTACACCAAGTGTAACAACATTGTGTACACCAAGTGTAACAACATTGTGTACACCAAGTGTAACAACATTGTGTACACCAAGTGTAACAACATTGTGTACACCAAGTGTAACAACATTGTGTACACCAAGTGTAACAACATTGTGTACACCAAGTGTAACAACATTGTGTACACCAAGTGTAACAACATTGTGTACACCAAGTGTAACAACATTGTGTACACCAAGTGTAACAACATTGTGTACACCAAGTGTAACAACATTGTGTACACCAAGTGTAACAACATTGTGTACACCAAGTGTAACAACATTGTGTACACCAAGTGTAACAACATTGTGTACACCAAGTGTAACAACATTGTGTACACCAAGTGTAACAACATTGTGTACACCAAGTGTAACAACATTGTGTACACCAAGTGTAACAACATTGTGTACACCAAGTGTAACAACATTGTGTACACCAAGTGTAACAACATTGTGTACACCAAGTGTAACAACATTGTGTACACCAAGTGTAACAACATTGTGTACACCAAGTGTAACAACATTGTGTACACCAAGTGTAACAACATTGTGTACACCAAGTGTAACAACATTGTGTACACCAAGTGTAACAACATTGTGTACACCAAGTGTAACAACATTGTGTACACCAAGTGTAACAACATTGTGTACACCAAGTGTAACAACATTGTGTACACCAAGTGTAACAACATTGTGTACACCAAGTGTAACAACATTGTGTACACCAAGTGTAACAACATTGTGTACACCAAGTGTAACAACATTGTGTACACCAAGTGTAACAACATTGTGTACACCAAGTGTAACAACATTGTGTACACCAAGTGTAACAACATTGTGTACACCAAGTGTAACAACATTGTGTACACCAAGTGTAACAACATTGTGTACACCAAGTGTAACAACATTGTGTACACCAAGTGTAACAACATTGTGTACACCAAGTGTAACAACATTGTGTACACCAAGTGTAACAACATTGTGTACACCAAGTGTAACAACATTGTGTACACCAAGTGTAACAACATTGTGTACACCAAGTGTAACAACATTGTGTACACCAAGTGTAACAACATTGTGTACACCAAGTGTAACAACATTGTGTACACCAAGTGTAACAACATTGTGTACACCAAGTGTAACAACATTGTGTACACCAAGTGTAACAACATTGTGTACACCAAGTGTAACAACATTGTGTACACCAAGTGTAACAACATTGTGTACACCAAGTGTAACAACATTGTGTACACCAAGTGTAACAACATTGTGTACACCAAGTGTAACAACATTGTGTACACCAAGTGTAACAACATTGTGTACACCAAGTGTAACAACATTGTGTACACCAAGTGTAACAACATTGTGTACACCAAGTGTAACAACATTGTGTACACCAAGTGTAACAACATTGTGTACACCAAGTGTAACAACATTGTGTACACCAAGTGTAACAACATTGTGTACACCAAGTGTAACAACATTGTGTACACCAAGTGTAACAACATTGTGTACACCAAGTGTAACAACATTGTGTACACCAAGTGTAACAACATTGTGTACACCAAGTGTAACAACATTGTGTACACCAAGTGTAACAACATTGTGTACACCAAGTGTAACAACATTGTGTACACCAAGTGTAACAACATTGTGTACACCAAGTGTAACAACATTGTGTACACCAAGTGTAACAACATTGTGTACACCAAGTGTAACAACATTGTGTACACCAAGTGTAACAACATTGTGTACACCAAGTGTAACAACATTGTGTACACCAAGTGTAACAACATTGTGTACACCAAGTGTAACAACATTGTGTACACCAAGTGTAACAACATTGTGTACACCAAGTGTAACAACATTGTGTACACCAAGTGTAACAACATTGTGTACACCAAGTGTAACAACATTGTGTACACCAAGTGTAACAACATTGTGTACACCAAGTGTAACAACATTGTGTACACCAAGTGTAACAACATTGTGTACACCAAGTGTAACAACATTGTGTACACCAAGTGTAACAACATTGTGTACACCAAGTGTAACAACATTGTGTACACCAAGTGTAACAACATTGTGTACACCAAGTGTAACAACATTGTGTACACCAAGTGTAACAACATTGTGTACACCAAGTGTAACAACATTGTGTACACCAAGTGTAACAACATTGTGTACACCAAGTGTAACAACATTGTGTACACCAAGTGTAACAACATTGTGTACACCAAGTGTAACAACATTGTGTACACCAAGTGTAACAACATTGTGTACACCAAGTGTAACAACATTGTGTACACCAAGTGTAACAACATTGTGTACACCAAGTGTAACAACATTGTGTACACCAAGTGTAACAACATTGTGTACACCAAGTGTAACAACATTGTGTACACCAAGTGTAACAACATAGTGTACACCAAGTGTAACAACATTGTGTACACCAAGTGTAACAACATTGTGTACACCAAGTGTAACAACATTGTGTACACCAAGTGTAACAACATTGTGTACACCAAGTGTAACAACATTGTGTACACCAAGTGTAACAACATTGTGTACACCAAGTGTAACAACATTGTGTACACCAAGTGTAACAACATTGTGTACACCAAGTGTAACAACATTGTGTACACCAAGTGTAACAACATTGTGTACACCAAGTGTAACAACATTGTGTACACGAAGCGTAACATTGTGTACACCAAGTGTAACAACATTGTGTACACCAAGTGTAACAACATTGTGTACACCAAGTGTAACAACAACATTGTGTACACCAAGTGTAACAACATAGTGTACACCAAGTGTAACAACATTGTGTACACCAAGTGTAACAACATAGTGTACACCAAGTGTAACAACATAGTGTACACCAAGTGTAACAACATAGTGTACACCAAGTGTAACAACATTGTGTACACGAAGCGTAACATTGTGTACACCAAGTGTAACAACATAGTGTACACCAAGTGTAACAGCATTATGTACACCAAGTGTAACAACATTGTGTACACCAAGTGTAACAACATTGTGTACAGGAAGCGTAACATTGTGTACACCAAGTGTAACAACATAGTGTACACCAAGTGTAACAACATTGTGTACACGAAGCGTAACATTGTGTACACCAAGTGTAACAGCATAGTGTACACCAAGTGTAACAACATTGTGTACACCAAGTGTAACAACATTGTGTACACCAAGTGTAACAACATTGTGTACACCAAGTGTAACAACATTGTGTACACCAAGTGTAACAACATTGTGTACACCAAGTGTAACAACATTGTGTACACCAAGTGTAACAAGATTGTGTACACCAAGTGGAACAAGATTGTGTACACCAAGTGTAACAACATTGTGTACACCAAGTGTAACAAGATTGTGTACACCAAGTGGAACAAGATTGTGTACACCAAGTGTAACAAGATTGTGTAAACCAAGCGTAACAACATTGCGTACGCCAAGTGTAACAACATTGTGTACACCAAGTGTAACAACATTGTGTACACGAAGCGTAACATTGTGTACACCAAGTGTAACAACATTGTGTACACCAAGTGTAACAGTATTGTGTACACCAAGTGTAACAGTATTGTGTACACCAAGTGTAACAACATTGTGTACACGAAGCATAACATTGTGCACACCAAGTGTAACAACATTGTGTACACCAAGTGTAACAACATAGTGTACACCAAGTGTAACAACATAGTGTACACCAACTGTAACAACATTGTGTACAGCAAGTGTAACAACATTGTGTACACCAAGTGTAACAACATTGTGTACACCAAGTGTAACAACATTGTGTACACCAAGTGTAACAACATTGTGTACACCAAGGGTAACAACATTGTGTACACCAAGTGTAACAACATTGTGTACACCAAGTGTAACAACATTGTGTACACCAAGTGTAACAACATTGTGTACACCAAGTGTAACAACATAGTGTACACCAAGTGTAACAATATTGTGTACACCAAGTGTAACTGTATAATGTACACTATGAATACAGAATGTAATACATGTAAGTTATAATAACTTTGTACTATAGATCATAGCACCAGCGTGTAGTATTCTATTATGGAAGGTGTCAGATGGTACAGCTGTTGCTACAACTACCTACCCAAGGTTGTAACCATGGCTTGTACAATGGTCATAAAAGACATAAAATAAGTAATATTACCTTTTCACAACACTTAAACTATTTTTAAGTTATACTATTCCCAGGTTATAAATGTTATTATGTTTGATGATAATGACCTCAGGTTATGAATGTTATTATGTTTGATGATAATGACCTCAGGTTATGAATGTTATTATGTTTGATGATAATAACCTCAGGTTATGAATGTTATTATGTTTGATGATAATGACTTCAGGTTATGAATGTTATTATGTTTGATGATAATGACCTCAGGTTATGAATGTTATTATGTATGATGAGAATGATCTCAGTTTATAAATGTTATTATGTGTGATTATAATAACCTCAGGTTGTAAATGTTATTATGTTTGATGATAATAACCTCAAGTTATGAATGTTATGTTTGATGATAATAACCTCAGGTTGTAAATGTTATTATTTTTGATGATAATGACCTCAGGTTATGAAGTTTTATTATGTTTGATGATAATAACCTCAGGTTATGAATGTTATTATGTTTGATTATAATAAACTCAGGTTGTAAAGGTTATGTTTGATGCTAATAACCTCAAGTTATGAATGTTATGTTTAATGATAATAACCTCAGGTTGTAAATGTTATTATGTTTGATGATAATGACCTCAGGTTATGAATGTTATTATGTTTGATGATAATAACCTCAGGTTATAAATGTTTTTATATTTGATGATAATCTCAAGTTATTAATGTTATGTTTGATGATAATAACCTCAGGTTGTAAATGTTATTATGTTTGATGATAATAACCTCAAGTTATGAATGTTATGTTTGATGATAATAACCTCAGGTTGTAAATGTTATTATGTTTGATGATAATGACCTCAGGCTATGAATGTTATTATGTTTGATTATAATAACCTCAGATTATGAATGTATAATGTTTGATTATAATAACCTCAGGTTATGAATGTTATTATGTTTGGTTATAATAACCTCTGATTATGAATGTTATAATGTTTGATTATAGTAACCTCAGGTTATAAATGTTATTATGTTTGATTATAATAACCTCAGGTTATAAATGTTATTATGTTTGATTATAATAACCTCAGGTTGTGAATGTTATTTTTGATGATAATAACCTCGTTATGAATGTTATTGTTTGATGATAACCTCAGGTTGTAAATGTTATTATGTTTGATGATAATGACCTCAGGTTGTAAATGTTATGTTTGATGATAGTAACCTCAGGTTGTAAATGTTATTATGTTTGATGATAATGACTTCAGTGTATGAATATTATTATGTATGATTATAATAACCTCAAGTTGTAAATGTTATTATGTTTGAAGATAATAACCTCAGGTTATGAATGTTATTATGTTTGATGATAATAACCTCAGGTTATGAATGTTATTATGTTTGATTATAGTAACCTCAGATTACGAATGTTATGTTTGATGATAATAACCTCAGGTTATAAATGTTATTATGTTTGATTATAATAACCTCAGGTTGTGAATGTTATTATGTTTGATGATAATAACCTCAGATTATGAATGTTATCATGTTTGATTATGATAACCTCAGGTTGTGAATGTTATTATGTTTGATGATAATAACCTCAGGTTATGAATGTTATTATGTTTGATGATAATAACCTCAGGTTGTGAATGTTATCATGTTTGATGAGAATGACCTCAGGTTATGAATGTTATTATGTTTGATGATAATAACCTCAGGTTATGAATGTTATGTTTGATGATAATAACCTCAGGTTATGAATGTTATTATGTTTGATGATAATAACCTCAGGTTATGAATGTTATTATGTTTGATGATAATAACCTCAGATTGTAAATGTTATTATGTTTGATGATAATAACCTCAGGTTTTGAATGTTATGTTTGATGATAACCTCAGGTTGTAATTGTTATTATGTTTGATGAGAATACCTCAGGTTATGAATGTTGTTATGTTTGATGATAATAACCTCAGGTTATGAATGTTATTATGTTTGATGATAATAACCTCAGGTTATGAATGTTTATAATGTGTATGTATTGATGTAATAACCTCAGGTTATGAATGTTTTATGTTTGATGATAATAACCTCAGGTTATGAATGTTATTATGTTTGATGATAATACCTCAGTTGTAAATGTTATTATGTTTGATGATAATACCTCAGTTGAATTTATATTGAGATATCTAGTATGAATGTTATTAGTTGATAATAACCTCAGGTTATGAATGTTATTATGTTTGATGATAATAACCTCATGAGTTTGATGAATGTTAATTTATGTTTGATGATAATACCTCAGGTATGAATGTTATTATGTTTGATGATAATAACCTCAGGTTATGAATGTTATTATGTTTGATGAATAACCTCAGGTTATGAATGTTATTATGTTTGATGATAATAACCTCAGATTATGAATGTTATCATGTTTGATTATGATAACCTCAGGTTGTGAATGTTATTATGTTTGATGATAATAACCTCAGGTTATGAATGTTATTATGTTTGATGATAATAACCTCATATTATGAATGTTATTATGTTTGATGATAATAACCTGAGGTTATGAATGTTATGTTTGTTGATGATAACCTCAGGTTGTAATAGTTATTATGTTTGATGATAATAACCTCAGGTTATGAATGTTATTATGTTTGATGATAATAACCTCAGGTTATGAATGTTATTATGTATGATGATAATAACCTCAGGTTATGAATGTTATTATGTTTGATGATAATGACCTCAGGTTATGAATGTTATTATGTTTGATGATAATAGCCTCAGGTTATGAATGTTATTATGTTTGATGATAACCTCAGGTGTAATTGTTATCATGTTTGATGAGAATGACCTCAGGTTATGAATGTTACTATGTTTGATTATGATAACCTCAGGTTATGAATGTTATTATGTTTGATGATAATAGCCTCAGGTTATGAATGTTATTATGTTTGATGATAATAACCTCAGGTTATGAATGTTATTATGTTTGATTATGATAACCTCAGGTTATGAATGTTATTATGTTTGATGATAATAGCCTCAGGTTATGAATGTTATTATGTTTGATGATAATAACCTCAGGTTATGAATGTTATGTTTGATGATAATAACCTCAGGTTATGAATGTTATTATGTTTGATGATAATAACCTCAGGTTATGAATGTTATTATGTTTGATGATAATAACCTCAGATTGTAAATGTTAGTATGTTTGTTGATGACAACCTCAGGTTTTGAATGTTATTATGTTTGATGATAACCTCAGGTTGTAATTGTTATCATGTTTGATGAGAATGACCTCAGGTTATGAATGTTGTTATGTTTGATGATAATAACCTCAGGTTATGAATGTTATTATGTTTGATGATAATAACCTCAGGTTATGAATGTTATTATGTTTGATGATAATAACCTCAGATTATGAATGTTATTATGTTTGATGATAATAACCTCAGGTTATGAATGTTATTATATTTGATTATAATAACCTCAGGTTGTGAATGTTATGTTTGATGATGATAACCTCAAGTTATGAATGTTATTGTTTGATGATAACCTCAGGTTGTAAATGTTATTATGTTTGATGATAATGACCTCAGGTTGTAAATGTTATTATGTTTGATGATAGTAACCCCAGGTTGTAAATGTTATTATATTTAATGATAATGACCTCAGTGTATGAATATTATTATGTATGATTATAATAACCTCAGGTTGTAAATGTTATGTTTGAAGATGATAACCTCAGGTTATGAATGTTATTATGTTTGATTATAGTAACCTCAGATTATGAATGTTATTATGTTTTATTATAATAACCTCAGCTTATAAATGTTATTATGTTTGATTATAAAAACCTCAGGTTGTGAAATGTTATTATGTTTGATGATAATAAGCTCAGATTATGAATGTTATCATGTTTGATTATGATAACCTCAGGTTGTGCATGTTATTATGTTTGATGATAATAACCTCAGATTATGAATGTTAATATGTTTGATGATAATAACCTCAGGTTATGAATGTTATTATGTTTGATTATGATAACCTCAGGTTGTGAATGTTATTATGTTTGATGATAATAACCTCAGGTTATGAATGTTATTATGTTTGATGATAATAACCTCATATTATGAATGTTATTATGTTTGATGATAATAACCTGAGGTTATGAATGTTATGTTTGTTGATGATAACCTCAGGTTGTAATAGTTATTATGTTTGATGATAATAACCTCAGGTTATGAATGTTATTATGTTTGATGATAATAACCTCAGGTTATGAATGTTATTATGTATGATGATAATAACCTCAGGTTATGAATGTTATTATGTTTGATGATAATGACCTCAGGTTATGAATGTTATTATGTTTGATGATAATAACCTCAGGTTATGAATGTTATTATGTATGATGATAATAACCTCAGGTTGTAATAGTTATTATGTTTGATGATAATAACCTCAGGTTATGAATGTTATTATGTTTGATGATAATAACCTCAGGTTATGAATGTTATGTTTGATGATAATAACCTCAGGTTATGAATGTTATTATGTTCAATGATAATTACCTGAGGTTATGAATGTTATGTTTGTTGATAATAACCTCAGGTTGTAAATGTTATTATGATTGATGATAACCTCAGGTTGTAAATCTTATTTTGTTTGATGTTAACCTCAGGTTGTAAATGTTATGTTTGATGATAATAACCTCAGGTTGTAAATGTTAGTAAGTTTGATGATAACCTCAGGTTATAAATGTTATTATGTTTGATGATAATAACCTCAGGCTGTAAATTCTAGTATGTTTGTTGATGACAACCTCAGGTTATGAATGTTATTATGTTTGATGATAATAACCTCAGGTTGTAAATGTTATTATGTTTAATAATAACCTCAGGTTGTAAATGTTATTATGTTTGATGATAATAACCTCAGGTTGTAAATGTTATTATGTTTAATAATAACCTCAGGTTGTAAATGTTATTATGTTTGATGATAATAACCTCAGGTTGTAAATTCTAGTATGTTTGTTGATGACAACCTCAGGTTATGAATGTTATTATGTTTGATGATAATAACCTCAGGTTATGAATGTTATTATGTATGATGATAATAACCTCAGGTTATGAATGTTATTATGTTTGATGATAATGACCTCAGGTTATGAATGTTATTATGTTTGATGATAATAACCTCAGGTTATGAATGTTATTATGTTTAATAATAACCTCAGGTTGTAAATGTTATTATGTTTGATGATAATAACCTCAGGTTGTAAATGTTATTATGTTTAATAATAACCTCAGGTTGTAAATGTTATTATGTTTGATGATAATAACCTCAGGTTGTAAATGTTATTATGTTTAATAATAACCTCAGGTTATGAATGTTATTATGTTTGATGATAATAACCAGGTTGTAAATGTTATTATGTTTGATGATAATAACCTCAGGTTATGAATGTTATTATGTTTGATGATAATAACCTCAGGTTGTAAATGTTATTATGTTTGATGATAATAACCTCAGGTTGTAAATGTTATTATGTTTGATGATAATAACCTCAGGTTGTAAATGTTATGATGTTTGATGATAATAACCTCAGGTTATGAATGTTATTATGTTTGATGATAATAACCTCAGGTTGTAAATGTTATTATGTTTGATGATAATAACCTCAGGTTATGAATGTTATTATGTTTGATGATAATAACCTCAGGTTGTAAATGTTATTATGTTTGATGATAATAACCTCAGGTTATGAATGTTATTATGTTTGATGATAATAACCTCAGGTTATGAATGTTATTATGTTTGATGATAATAACCTCAGGTAATGAATGTTATTATGTTTGATGATAATAACCTCAGGTTATGAATGTTATTATGTTTGATGATAATGACCTCAGGTTATGAATGTTATTATGTTTGATGATAATAACCTCAGGTTGTAAATGTTATTATGTTTGATGATAATAACCTCAGGTAATGAATGTTATTATGTTTGATGATAATAACCTCAGGTTATGAATGTTATTATGTTTGATGATAATAACCTCAGGTTGTAAATGTTATTATGTTTGATGATAATAACCTCAGGTTATGAATGTTATTATGTTTGATGATAATAACCTCAGGTTGTAAATGTTATGATGTTTGAGGAGAATGACCTGAGGAGGGCAGGCTGAGGAGGGCAGGCTGAGGAGGGCAGGCTGAGGAGGGCAACCTGAGGAGGGCAACCTGAGGAGGGCAGGCTGAGGAGGGCAGGCTGAGGAGGGCAGGCTGAGGAGGGCAACCTGAGGAGGGCAGGCTGAGGAGGGCAACCTGAGGAGGGCAACCTGAGGAGGGCAGGCTGAGGAGGGCAGGCTGAGGAGGGCAACCTGAGGAGGGCAGCCTGAGGAGGGCAGGCTGAGGAGGGCAACCTGAGGAGGGTAACCTGAGGAGGGCAGGCTGAGGAGGGCAGCCTGAGGAGGGCAGCCTGAGGAGGGCAGGCTGAGGAGGGCAGCCTGAGGAGGGCAACCTGAGGAGGGCAGGCTGAGGAGGGCAACCTGAGGAGGGCAACCTGAGGAGGGCAGCTGAGGAGGGCAGGCTGAGGAGGGCAGCCTGAGGAGGGCAGCCTGAGGAGGGCAGCCTGAGGAGGGCAACCTGAGGAGGGCAACCTGAGGAGGGCAGCTGAGGAGGGTAACCTGAGGAGGGCAGCTGAGGAGGGCAGGCTGAGGAGGGCAGCCTGAGGAGGGCAACCTGAGGAGGGCAACCTGAGGAGGGCAGCCTGAGGAGGGCAGCCTGAGGAGGGCAGCCTGAGGAGGGCAGGCTGAGGAGGGCAACCTGAGGAGGGCAGGCTGAGGAGGGCAGGCTGAGGAGGGCAGCCTGAGGAGGGCAACCTGAGGAGGGCAACCTGAGGAGGGCAGCTGAGGAGGGCAGCCTGAGGAGGGCAGGCCTGAGGAGGGCAGGCTGAGGAGGGCAGCCTGAGGAGGGCAACCTGAGGAGGGCAGGCTGAGGAGGGCAGGCTGAGGAGGGCAGCCTGAGGAGGGCAACCTGAGGAGGGCAAGCCTGAGGAGGGCAACCTGAGGAGGGCAGGCTGAGGAGGGCAACCTGAGGAGGGCAACCTGAGGAGGGCAGGCTGAGGAGGGCAACCTGAGGAGGGCAGCCTGAGGAGGGCAACCTGAGGAGGGCAGGCTGAGGAGGGCAACCTGAGGAGGGCAGCCTGAGGAGGGCAACCTGAGGAGGGCAACCTGAGGAGGGCAACCTGAGGAGGGCAGCCTGAGGAGGGCAACCTGAGGAGGGCAGGCTGAGGAGGGCAACCTGAGGAGGGCAACCTGAGGAGGGCAGGCTGAGGAGGGCAACCTGAGGAGGGCAGGCTGAGGAGGGCAGGCTGAGGAGGGCAACCTGAGGAGGGCAAGCCTGAGGAGGGCAACCTGAGGAGGGCAACCTGAGGAGGGCAGGCTGAGGAGGGCAACCTGAGGAGGGCAACCTGAGGAGGGCAGGCTGAGGAGGGCAACCTGAGGAGGGCAGCCTGAGGAGGGCAGCCTGAGGAGGGCAAGCTGAGGAGGGCAAGCTGAGGAGGGCAACCTGAGGAGGGCAGCCTGAGGAGGGCAGCCTGAGGAGGGCAGCCTGAGGAGGGCAGCCTGAGGAGGGCAGCTGAGGAGGGCAGGCTGAGGAGGGCAGGCTGAGGAGGGCAGGCTGAGGAGGGTAGGTCAGTTAAGAAATGATGAGGTAAGAGCGCCGTGTGGTCATGAGAGGAACCTGTATGAGATGGTTGATGAGGGAGATGGTTGAGTGAGGAGAGGCTGGCTGATGGCTACCATACATGCCTCAAGTGGAAGTAGGAAACCAAGGAGGAGATGGAGTGAGAGATGATCAGGACCTAAGTGTACATATGGGAGACATGCCATGACTAGAATGAACTGGATTGTTATGGTTTATATAGGGCAACGACGTGCTCTCCATGGGCTGTAGCCGGCCATATAAATCATGAAAGGAGATGCATGAAAGTTTTGTGAGGCATTGTTGTCAAGAGAAAGTACTCGTTGTAGAGTAGTATAACAGCAGATCAAGAGTACATGTGAGTGAATGAGATCATTTCTTCACCTGTTCCTCTTTCAAACTCACTAATGTAAGAAATAGTATCAAGAAAGATGTATGAGAAGGTGATGACCCTAATATTTTCATTCTTATATAGCTTGATATTCTGCTAAATGGACGAGCTGTACCGGAATTGTCAACCATCATCCATGCTTCACAAGCCAGAGCATTGGCCAAGAAGATCTGTGAGAAATTAAAAGATGTCTTACCTCGTCAGCTGTTCCAGGTATGATATAATTGTGATTATATCATTGTGCACTGCCAACATATGTGTCTCCTGACCCACTTACCTTCAGTCATTATGTACCTTCATCTTAATGAACCATATGTGTCTTCTGACCCACTTACCTTCAGTCATTATGTACCTTCATCTTAATGAACCATATGTGTCTCCTGACCCACTTACCTTCAGTCATTATGTACCTTCATCTTAATGAACCATATGTGTCTCCTGACCCACTTACCTTCAGTCATTATGTACCTTCATCTTAATGAACCATATGTGTCTTCTGACCCACTTACCTTCAGTCATTATGTACCTTCATCTTAATGAACCATATGTGTCTCCTGACCCACTTACCTTCAGTCATTATGTACCTTCATCTTAATGAACCATATGTGTCTCCTGACCCACTTACCTTCAGTCATTATGTACCTTCATCTTAATGAACCATATGTATATCCTGACCCACTTACCTTCAGTCATTATGTACCTTCATCTTAATGAACCATATGTGTCTCCTGACCCACTTACCTTCAGTCATTATGTACCTTCATCTTAATGAACCATATGTGTCTCCTGACCCACTTACCTTCAGTCATTATGTACCTTCATCTTAATGAACCATATGTGTCTCCTGACCCTAAATGTGTGTCTCACATTCGTACAGCACCGATCACATGTCTCACATCCGTACAGCACCGATCACATGTCTCACATCCGTACAGCACCGATCACATGTCTCACAGCCGAAACAGCACCGATCACATCGTCTCACATTCTTCAGGCAACCGATCACATGTCTCACATTCGTACAGCACGGGAATAGCGATCACATGTCTCACATCCGTACAGCACCGATCACATGTCTCACATCCGTACAGCACTGATCACATGTCTCACATCCGTACCGCACCGATCACATGTCTCACAGCCGAACATCACCCATCACATGTCTCAGCCAATCGGCACCGATCACATTTTTCACAGTCGAACAGCACCAATCACATGTCTCACAGCCGAACAGCACCGATCACATGTCTCACAGTCGAGCAGCACCGATCACATGTCTCACAGCCGAACAGCACCGATCACATGTCTCACAGCCGAACAGCACCGATCACATGTCTCACAGCCGAACAGCATCGATCACATGTCTCACAGCCGAACAGCACCGATCACATGTCTCACAGCCGAACAGCATCGATCACATGTCTCACAGCCGAACAGCATCGATCACATGTCTCATCCGCACAGCACCGATCACATACATCACATTCGGAGAGCACTGATCACATGTCTCACATCTGTACAGCACTGATCACATGTCTCACATCTGTACAGCACCGATCACATGTCTCGCATCCGTACAGCACCGATCACATGTCTCACATTCGTTCAGCACCGATCACATGTCTCACATCCACGTCGCTCAGATCACATGTCACATCCGTGCAGCACCGATCACGTCTTACATCAGTACAGCTCCGATCACATGTCTCACATCCGTACAGCACCGATCACGTTTCGCATCTGTACAGCACCGATCACATGTCTCGCATCCGTACAGCACCGATCACATGTCACATCTGTACAGCACCGATCACATGTCTTACATCTGTACAGCACCGATCACATATCTCACATCCGTACAGCACCGATCACATGTCCCACATCTTTACAGCACCGATCACATGTCTCACATCCGTACAGCACCGATCACATGTCTCACATCAGTACAGCTCCGATCACATGTCTCACATCCGTACAGCACCGATCACATGTCTCACATCCGTACAGCACCGATCACATGTCTCACATCCGTACAGCACCGATCACATGTCTCACATCCGTACAGCACCGATCACATGTCTCACATTCGTTCAGCACCGATCACATGTCTCACATTCGTACCGCACCGATCACATGTCTCACATCCGTACAGCACCGATCACATGTCTCACATTCGTTCAGCACCGATCACATGTCTCACATCTGTACAGCACCGATCACATGTCTCACATCCGTACAGCACCGATCACATGTCTCACATCCGTACCGCACCGATCACATGTCTCACAGCCGAACATCACCCATCACATGTCTCAGCCAATCGGCACCGATCACATTTTTCACAGTCGAGCAGCACCGATCACATGTCTCACAGCCGAACAGCACCGATCACATGTCTCACAGTCGAGCAGCACCGATCACATGTCTCACAGCCGAACAGCACCGATCACATGTCTCACATCCGTACAGCACCGATCACATGTCTCACAGCCGAACAGCACCGATCACATGTCTCACAGCCGAACAGCACCGATCACATGTCTCACAGCCGAACAGCACCGATCACATGTCTCACAGCCGAACAGCACCGATCACATGTCTCACAGTCGAGCAGCACCGATCACATGTCTCA
Organism: Panulirus ornatus; assembly: GCF_036320965.1. Lineage (NCBI taxonomy): Eukaryota > Metazoa > Arthropoda > Malacostraca > Decapoda > Palinuridae > Panulirus > Panulirus ornatus. Next base: position 4,013,935 of record NC_092277.1, on the reverse strand, counting down.
CAGCCGAACAGCACCGATCACATGTCTCACAGCCGAACAGCACCGATCACATGTCTCACAGCCGAACAGCACCGATCACATGTCTCACAGCCGAACAGCACCGATCACATGTCTCACAGCCGAACAGCACCGATCACATGTCTCACAGCCGAACAGCACCGATAGAGCTGTTGTAACCCCTTAGTCCTCTCACTTCATCTCTTATGGTTCCGTCTGCTGCCTCCACTCTTCGCTCCCAAATATTGACGAACTCCCAAATATTGACGAACTCCCAAATATTGACGTAACTCCCGAATTTTGATGTAACTCCCAGATATTGACGTATCTCCCAATATTGACGTAACTCCCAAATATTGACGCAACTCCCAAATATTGACGTAACTCCTAAGTATTGATGGAACTTCTAAATATTGACGTAACTCCCAAACACTGACGTAACTCCTAAATATTGACGTAAGTCCTAAATATTGACGTAACTTCTAAATATTGACGCAACTCCCAAATATTGACGTAACTCCCAAATATTGACGGAACTTCTAAATATTGACGTAACTCCCAAACATTGACGTAACTCCTAAATATTGACGTAACTCCTAAATATTGACGTAACTCCTAAATATTGACGTAACTTCTGAATATTGATGCAACTCCCAAATACTGACGTAAGTCCTAAATATTGACGTAACTTCTAAATATTGACGTAACTCCCAAACATTGACGTAACTCCTAAATATTGACGTAACTCCTAAATATTGACGTAACTTCTGAATATTGACGCCACTCCCAAATATTGACGTAAGTCCTAAATATTGACGTAACTTCTAAATATTGACGTAACTCCCAAACATTGACGTAACTCTTAAATATTGACGTAACTCCTAAATATTGACGTAACTCTTAAATATTGACGTAACTTCTGAATATTGACGCCACTCCCAAATATTGACGTAAGTCCTAAATATTGACGTAACTTCTAAATATTGACGTAACTCCCAAACATTGACGTAACTCCTAAATATTGACGTAACTCCTAAATATTGACGTAACTTCTGAATATTGACGCCACTCCCAAATATTGACGTAAGTCCTAAATATTGACGTAACTTCTAAATATTGACGTAACTCCCAAACATTGACGTAACTCTTAAATATTGACGTAACTCCTAAATATTGACGTAACTCTTAAATATTGACGTAACTCCTAAATATTGACGTAACTCCCAAACATTGACGTAACTCCTAAATATTGACGTAATGGTTATATATTGCTATTAAGTCTTGGAACTTGAATGGTTTGTGATGGTTATCAGTTGTAATGAGTTAATGTGGTTCCATAATATGACTTGTGTGAGAGTGAGTACAGGAGCAGTTCAATGTTACTGTTGTTCACAATTATGTTTACATGATACAGGAGCAGTTCATGTTACTGTTGTTCACAATTATGTTTACATGATACAGGAGCAGTTCATGATACTGTTGTTCACAATTATGTTTACATGATACAGGAGCAGTTCATGATACTGTTGTTCACAATTATGTTTACATGATACAGGAGCAGTTCATGTTACTGTTGTTCACAATTATGTTTACATGATACAGGAGCAGTTCATGTTACTGTTGTTCACAATTATGTTTACATGATACAGGAGCAGTTCATGTTACTGTTGTTCACAATTATGTTTACATGATACAGGAGCAGTTCAATGTTACTGTTGTTCACAATTATGTTTACATGATACAGGAGCAGTTCATGTTACTGTTGTTCACAATTATGTTTACATGATACAGGAGCAGTTCATGTTACTGTTGTTCACAATTATGTTTACATGATACAGGAGCAGTTCATGTTACTGTTGTTCACAATTATGTTTACATGATACAGGAGCAGTTCATGTTACTGTTGTTCACAATTATGTTTACATGATACAGGAGCAGTTCATGTTACTGTTGTTCACAATTATGTTTACATGATACAGGAGCAGTTCATGTTACTGTTGTTCACAATTATGTTTACATGATACAGGAGCAGTTCATGTTACTGTTGTTCACAATTATGTTTACATGATACAGGAGCAGTTCATGTTACTGTTGTTCACAATTATGTTTACATGATACAGGAGCAGTTCATGTTACTGTTGTTCACAATTATGTTTACATGATACAGGAGCAGTTCATGTTACTGTTGTTCACAATTATGTTTACATGATACAGGAGCAGTTCATGTTACTGTTGTTCACAATTATGTTTACATGATACAGGAGCAGTTCATGTTACTGTTGTTCACAATTATGTTTACATGATACAGGAGCAGTTCATGTTACTGTTGTTCACAATTATGTTTACATGATACAGGAGCAGTTCATGTTACTGTTGTTCACAATTATGTTTACATGATACAGGAGCAGTTCATGTTACTGTTGTTCACAATTATGTTTACATGATACAGGAGCAGTTCATGTTACTGTTGTTCACAATTATGTTTACATGATACAGGAGCAGTTCATGTTACTGTTGTTCACAATTATGTTTACATGATACAGGAGCAGTTCATGTTACTGTTGTTCACAATTATGTTTACATGATACAGGAGCAGTTCATGATACTGTTGTTCACAATTATGTTTACATGATACAGGAGCAGTTCATGATACTGTTGTTCACAATTATGTTTACATGATACAGGAGCAGTTCATGATACTGTTGTTCACAATTATGTTTACATGATACAGGAGCAGTTCATGATACTGTTGTTCACAATTATGTTTACATGATACAGGAGCAGTTCATGATACTGTTGTTCACAATTATGTTTACATGATACAGGAGCAGTTCATGATACTGTTGTTCACAATTATGTTTACATGATACAGGAGCAGTTCATGTTACTGTTGTTCACAATTATGTTTACATGATACAGGAGCAGTTCATGTTACTGTTGTTCACAATTATGTTTACATGATACAGGAGCAGTTCATGTTACTGTTGTTCACAATTATGTTTACATGATACAGGAGCAGTTCATGTTACTGTTGTTCACAATTATGTTTACATGATACAGGAGCAGTTCATGTTACTGTTGTTCACAATTATGTTTACATGATACAGGAGCAGTTCATGTTACTGTTGTTCACAATTATGTTTACATGATACAGGAGCAGTTCATGTTACTGTTGTTCACAATTATGTTTACATGATACAGGAGCAGTTCATGTTACTGTTGTTCACAATTATGTTTACATGATACAGGAGCAGTTCATGTTACTGTTGTTCACAATTATGTTTACATGATACAGGAGCAGTTCATGTTACTGTTGTTCACAATTATGTTTACATGATACAGGAGCAGTTCATGTTACTGTTGTTCACAATTATGTTTACATGATACAGGAGCAGTTCATGTTACTGTTGTTCACAATTATGTTTACATGATACAGGAGCAGTTCATGTTACTGTTGTTCACAATTATGTTTACATGATACAGGAGCAGTTCATGTTACTGTTGTTCACAATTATGTTTACATGATACAGGAGCAGTTCATGTTACTGTTGTTCACAATTATGTTTACATGATACAGGAGCAGTTCATGTTACTGTTGTTCACAATTATGTTTACATGATACAGGAGCAGTTCATGTTACTGTTGTTCACAATTATGTTTACATGATACAGGAGCAGTTCATGTTACTGTTGTTCACAATTATGTTTACATGATACAGGAGCAGTTCATGTTACTGTTGTTCACAATTATGTTTACATGATACAGGAGCAGTTCATGTTACTGTTGTTCACAATTATGTTTACATGATACAGGAGCAGTTCATGTTACTGTTGTTCACAATTATGTTTACATGATACAGGAGCAGTTCATGTTACTGTTGTTCACAATTATGTTTACATGATACAGGAGCAGTTCATGTTACTGTTGTTCACAATTATGTTTACATGATACAGGAGCAGTTCATGTTACTGTTGTTCACAATTATGTTTACATGATACAGGAGCAGTTCATGTTACTGTTGTTCACAATTATGTTTACATGATACAGGAGCAGTTCATGTTACTGTTGTTCACAATTATGTTTACATGATACAGGAGCAGTTCATGTTACTGTTGTTCACAATTATGTTTACATGATACAGGAGCAGTTCATGTTACTGTTGTTCACAATTATGTTTACATGATACAGGAGCAGTTCATGTTACTGTTGTTCACAATTATGTTTACATGATACAGGAGCAGTTCAATGTTACTGTTGTTCACAATTATGTTTACATGATACAGGAGCAGTTCATGTTACTGTTGTTCACAATTATGTTTACATGATACAGGAGCAGTTCAATGTTACTGTTGTTCACAATTATGTTTACATGATACAGGAGCAGTTCATGTTACTGTTGTTCACAATTATGTTCACATGATACAGGAGCAGTTCATGTTACTGTTGTTCACAATTATGTTTACATGATACAGGAGCAGTTCAATGTTACTGTTGTTCACAATTATGTTTACATGATACAGGAGCAGTTCATGTTACTGTTGTTCACAATTATGTTTACATGATACAGGAGCAGTTCATGTTACTGTTGTTCACAATTATGTTTACATGATACAGGAGCAGTTCATGTTACTGTTGTTCACAATTATGTTTACATGATACAGGAGCAGTTCATGTTACTGTTGTTCACAATTATGTTTACATGATACAGGAGCAGTTCATGTTACTGTTGTTCACAATTATGTTTACATGATACAGGAGCAGTTCATGTTACTGTTGTTCACAATTATGTTTACATGATACAGGAGCAGTTCATGATACTGTTGTTCACAATTATGTTTACATGATACAGGAGCAGTTCATGTTACTGTTGTTCACAATTATGTTTACATGATACAGGAGCAGTTCATGTTACTGTTGTTCACAATTATGTTTACATGATACAGGAGCAGTTCATGTTACTGTTGTTCACAATTATGTTTACATGATACAGGAGCAGTTCATGTTACTGTTGTTCACAACTATGTTTCCAGATTGCAATCCAGGCAGCTGTTGGAGCCAAGATCCTGGCACGAACCAACATACAGGCTGTGCGGAAAGACGTTCTCTCTAAGTGTGTAAGTTCAGTGCAGTATTTGCTTCAGTCATCATGATCTTAATGTTAAGACAGTTATTGTTGCTAAATGATAATTAAAGACAAAGACTTAGGAAGTAAGTGATGGGCAAGTTGTGGTGAATATGGAATGAACAGTGTAAGACGAAATATATGACTGAAGATATCAGTCAGATGGCCGAGGAGGGACAATCATATTATAAAGTATTACATTAAAGCTACAGGGTCTACATATGTTTACAAGATGGAGTCCAGTCTACTTCTGCGAAGTATACAAAAGTTCTTATATCTCAAGATTACAGCTCATCTTAGTGATGAGGGAAGCATGTTTCCGTGTTACTGAATCTTGAGGTTGTAACATGTTTCCGTGTTACTGAATCTTGAGGTTGTAACATGTTTCCGTGTTACTGAATCTTGAGGTTGTAACATGTTTCCGTGTTACTGAATCTTGAGGTTGTAACATGTTTCCGTGTTACTGAATCTTGAGGTTGTAACATGTTTCCGTGTTACTGAATCTTGAGGTTGTAACATGTTTCCGTGTTACTGAATCTTGAGGTTGTAACATGTTTCCGTGTTACTGAATCTTGAGGTTGTAACATGTTTCCGTGTTACTGAATCTTGAGGTTGTAACATGTTTCCGTGTTACTGAATCTTGAGGTTGTAACATGTTTCCGTGTTACTGAATCTTGAGGTTGTAACATGTTTCCGTGTTACTGAATCTTGAGGTTGTAACATGTTTCCGTGTTACTGAATCTTGAGGTTGTAACATGTTTCCGTGTTACTGAATCTTGAGGTTGTAACATGTTTCCGTGTTACTGAATCTTGAGGTTGTAACATGTTTCCGTGTTACTGAATCTTGAGGTTGTAACATGTTTCCGTGTTACTGAATCTTGAGGTTGTAACATGTTTCCGTGTTACTGAATCTTGAGGTTGTAACATGTTTCCGTGTTACTGAATCTTGAGGTTGTAACATGTTTCCGTGTTACTGAATCTTGAGGTTGTAACATGTTTCCGTGTTACTGAATCTTGAGGTTGTAACATGTTTCCGTGTTACTGAATCTTGAGGTTGTAACATGTTTCCGTGTTACTGAATCTTGAGGTTGTAACATGTTTCCGTGTTACTGAATCTTGAGGTTGTAACATGTTTCCGTGTTACTGAATCTTGAGGTTGTAACATGTTTCCGTGTTACTGAATCTTGAGGTTGTAACATGTTTCCGTGTTACTGAATCTTGAGGTTGTAACATGTTTCCGTGTTACTGAATCTTGAGGTTGTAACATGTTTCCGTGTTACTGAATCTTGAGGTTGTAACATGTTTCCGTGTTACTGAATCTTGAGGTTGTAACATGTTTCCGTGTTACTGAATCTTGAGGTTGTAACATGTTTCCGTGTTACTGAATCTTGAGGTTGTAACATGTTTCCGTGTTACTGAATCTTGAGGTTGTAACATGTTTCCGTGTTACTGAATCTTGAGGTTGTAACATGTTTCCGTGTTACTGAATCTTGAGTTGTAACATGTTCCAGTGTTACTGAATCTGAGTTGTAACATGTTATATCCATGTTACTGAATTAGTGTAACATGTTCATCCAGTGTTACTGAATCTTAGGTTGTAACATGTTGTCCGTGTTACTGAATCTTGAGGTTGTCATGTTTCCGTGTTACAGAATTTGAGTGTAACATGTTTTGTAATAACTTATCTAAATGTGTCATTGTTACGATTTGAGTTAGAAATTATATTTATAACTCTTGAGGTTCCGTAATGAAATATTTACCTATACAATCTTATTAACTTTCATTTATAACTTATTATACATTTTCCTATTACTAATTTTGTAACATTGACTATAATTAACAATTATTCATATATGAATCTTATTTAACAATACATAATATATAACTTACATACATTTTACATTATACATTATATAACTATATACCATAATTATATAACTTCCTACATTATTATAACTATATACCTTACATTATATAACTATATACCATACATTATATAACTATATACCATACATTATATAACTATATACCATACATTATATAACTATATACCATACATTATATAACTATATACCATACATTATATAACTATATACCATACATTATATAACTATATACCATACATTATATAACTATATACCATACATTATATAACTATATACCATACATTATATAACTATATACCATACATTATATAACTATATACCATACATTATATAACTATATACCATACATTATATAACTATATACCATACATTATATAACTATATACCATACATTATATAACTATATACCATACATTATATAACTATATACCATACATTATATAACTATATACCATACATTATATAACTATATACCATACATTATATAACTATATACCATACATTATATAACTATATACCATACATTATATAACTGTATACCATACATTATATAACTATATACCATACATTATATTATACATTATATAACTATATACCATACATTATATAACTATATACCATACATTATATAACTATATACCATACATTATATAACTATATACCATACATTATATAACTATATACCATACATTATATAACTATATACCATACATTATATAACTATATACCATACATTATATAACTATATACCATACATTATATAACTATATACCATACATTATATAACTATATACCATACATTATATAACTGTATACCATACATTATATAACTATATACCATACATTATATAACTATATACCATACATTATATAACTATATACCATACATTATATAACTATATACCATACATTATATAACTATATACCATACATTATATAACTATATACCATACATTATATAACTATATACCATACATTATATAACTATATACCATACATTATATAACTATATACCATACATTATATAACTATATACCATACATTATATAACTATATACCATACATTATATAACTATATACCATACATTATATAACTATATACCATACATTATATAACTATATACCATACATTATATAACTATATACCATACATTATATAACTATATACCATACATTATATAACTATATACCATACATTATATAACTATATACCATACATTATATAACTATATACCATACATTATATAACTATATACCATACATTATATAACTATATACCATACATTATATAACTATATACCATACATTATATAACTATATACCATACATTATATAACTATATACCATACATTATATAACTATATACCATACATTATATAACTATATACCATACATTATATAACTATATACCATACATTATATAACTATATACCATACATTATATAACTATATACCATACATTATATAACTATATACCATACATTATATAACTATATACCATACATTATATAACTATATACCATACATTATATAACTATATACCATACATTATATAACTATATACCATACATTATATAACTATATACCATACATTATATAACTATATACCATACATTATATAACTATATACCATACATTATATAACTATATACCATACATTATATAACTATATACCATACATTATATAACTATATACCATACATTATATAACTATATACCATACATTATATAACTGTATACCATACATTATATAACTATATACCATACATTATATAACTATATACCATACATTATATAACTATATACCATACATTATATAACTATATACCATACATTATATAACTATATACCATACATTATATAACTATATACCATACATTATATAACTATATACCATACATTATATAACTATATACCATACATTATATAACTGTATACCATACATTATATAACTATATACCATACATTATATAACTATATACCATACATTATATAACTATATACCATACATTATATAACTATATACCATACATTATATAACTATATACCATACATTATATAACTGTATACCATACATTATATAACTATATACCATACATTATATAACTATATACCATACATTATATAACTATATACCATACATTATATAACTATATACCATACATTATATAACTGTATACCATACATTATATAACTATATACCATACATTATATAACTATATACCATACATTATATAACTGTATACCATACATTATATAACTATATACCATACATTATATAACTATATACCATACATTATATAACTGTATACCATACATTATATAACTATATACCATACATTATATAACTATATACCATACATTATATAACTGTATACCATACATTATATAACTATATACCATACATTATATAACTATATACCATACATTATATAACTGTATACCATACATTATATAACTATATACCATACATTATATAACTATATACCATACATTATATAACTGTATACCATACATTATATAACTATATACCATACATTATATAACTATATACCATACATTATATAACTATATACCATACATTATATAACTATATACCATACATTATATAACTATATACCATACATTATATAACTGTATACCATACATTATATAACTATATACCATACATTATATAACTATATACCATACATTATATAACTATATACCATACATTATATAACTATATACCATACATTATATAACTGTATACCATACATTATATAACTGTATACCATACATTATATAACTATATACCATACATTATATAACTATATACCATACATTATATAACTATATACCATACATTATATAACTGTATACCATACATTATATAACTATATACCATACATTATATAACTATATACCATACATTATATAACTATATACCATACATTATATAACTGTATACCATACATTATATAACTATATACCATACATTATATAACTATATACCATACATTATATAACTATATACCATACATTATATAACTATATACCATACATTATATAACTGTATACCATACATTATATAACTGTATACCATACATTATATAACTATATACACCATACATTATATAACTGTATACCATACATTATATAACTATATACCATACATTATATAACTGTATACCATACATTGTATAACTGTATACCATACATTATATAACTGTATACCATACATTATATAACTATATACCATACATTATATAACTGTATACCATACATTATATAACTATATACCATACATTATATAACTGTATACCATTCATTATATAACTATATACCATACATTATATAACTGTATACCATACATTATATAACTGTATACCATACATTATATAACTATATACCATACATTATATAACTGTATACCATACATTATATAACTATATACCATACATTATATAACTGTATACCATACATTATATAACTGTATACCATACATTATATAACTGTATACCATACATTATATAACTATATACCATACATTATATAACTATATACCATACATTATATAACTATATACCATACATTATATAACTATATACCATACATTATATAACTGTATACCATACATTATATAACTGTATACCATACATTATATAACTATATACCATACATTATATAACTATCGGTGAGGTAGGGGGGATAGAAGTCTACCTCTGTAGTCCATGTGTTTCAAAGAAGGCGACTAAAAGGGACGGGAGCGGGGGCTGGAAACCCTGCCCTTCTTGTATTTCAATTTCTGAGAAGGGGAAACAGAAGGAGTCATGCGGGGATGCTCATCCTTCTCGAAGGCTCAGACTGGGGTGTCTAAATGTGTGTGTGCACATCAAAACTCACTAATCTATAAGAGTATTTCAGTTTAATCATGACCTACAAGCCAGATAACCTCCTAAGGCCAATTATAAGCTCTATAGTTCTGCTACATATAAGATATCCAAGTGGTTGTGACATTAATGTCTCCCTTTGTGGGCACCATTTCAGATTCGCTCGTAAAAAGATAGCGAGGATCTGGTTTGAAAGCTGAAAACCATAAATGTGATATATCTAAAAGATTAGTGAGTTTTAATGTGAAATCGCTGTTGACCATCATCATTCCCGGTGGATGATGTGTTAACCTTCATCCCAAACATCTTGGGAAACAAAATGTGATCTTGAAAACTGAGGTTTACACAAAACCTACATAGATATTGTCTTATGTCCACTATTATTCATTATATTAATGTAAAAAGACCGGCTTTCATATCTAGGTACCTCAAGACATATAGGCTTTCAGATCATGAATTTTTAGAAAATGAACTGAAAATGATTTAGTACATTAGACACAAACTAAGATCTTTTTCTTTCTTTCAAACTATTCGCCATTTCCCGCATTAGCGAGCTAGCGTTAAGAACACAGGACTGGGCCTTGAGGGAATACCCTCACCTGGCCCAATTCTCTGTTCCTTCTTTTGGAAAAAAAAAAAAAAAAAAAAACGAGAGGGGAGGATTTCCAGCCCCCCGCTCCCTCCCCTTTTAGTCGCCTTCTACGACACGCAGGGAATACGTGGGAAGTATTCTTTCTCCCCTATCCCCAGGGATAAAGATAATGTTCTCGACTTCCACACATTCTTCAAGGCTCCCAGGATTTTCGCCCCCTCCCCCACCGTATGATTCACTTCCGCTTCCATGGTACCATCCGCTGCCAGATCCACTCCCAGATATCTAAAACATTTTACTTCCTCCAGTTTTTCTCCATTCAAACTTACCTCCCAATTGACTTGACCCTCAACCCTACTGTACTTAATAACCTTGCTCTTATTCACATTTACTCTTAACTTTCTTCTTTCACACACTTTACTACCAAACTCAGTCACCAGCTTCTGCAGTTTCTCACATGAATCAGCCACCAGCGCTGTATCATCAGCAAACAACAACTGACTCACTTCCCAAGCTCTCTCATTCACAACAGACTTCATACTTGCCCCTCTTTCCAAAACTCTTGCATTCACCTCCCTAACAACCCCATCCATAAACAAATTAAACAACCATGGAAACATCACACATCCCTGCCGCAAACCTACATTCACTGAGAACCAATCACTTTCCTCTCTTCCTACACTTACACATGCCTTACATCCTCGATAAAAACTTTTCACTGCTAACAACTTGCCTCCCACACCATATACTCTTAATACCTTCCACAGAGCATCTCTATCAACTCTATCATATGCCTTCTCCAGATCCATAAATGCTACATACAAATCCATTTGCTTTTCTAAGTATTTCTCACATATATTCTTCAAAGCAAACACCTGATCCACACATCCTATACCACTTCTGAAACCACACTGCTCTTCCCCAGTCTGATGCTCTGTGCATGCCTTCACCCTCTCAATCAATACCCTCCCATATAATTTACCAGGAATACTCAACAAACTTATACCTCTGTAATTTGAGCACTCACTCTTATCCCCTTTGCCTTTGTACAGTGGCACTATGCACGCATTCCGCCAATCCTCAGGCACCTCACCATGAGTCATACATACATTGAATAACCTTACCAACCAGTCAACAATACAGTCACCCCCTTTTTTAATAAATTCCACTACAATACCATCCAAACCTGCTGCCTTGCCGGTTTTCATCTTCCGCAAAGCTTTTACTACCGCTTCTCTGTTTACCAAATCATTTTCCCTAACCCTCTCACTTTGCACACCACCTCGACCAAAACACTCTATATCTGCCACTCTATCATCAAACACATTCAACAAACCTTCAAATATATATATATATATATTTTTTTTTCCTTTATCGCTGTCTCCCGCGTTTGCGAGGTAGCGCAAGGAAACAGACGAAAGAAATGGCCCAACCCACCCCCATACACATGTATATACATACGTCCACACACGCAAATATACATACCTACACAGCTTTCCATGGTTTACCCCAGACGCTTCACATGCCCTGATTCAATCCACTGACAGCACGTCAACCCCGGTATACCACATCGATCCAATTCACTCTATTCCTTGCCCTCCTTTCACCCTCCTGCTTGTTCAGGCCCCGATCACACAAAATCTTTTTCACTCCATCTTTCCACCTCCAATTTGGTCTCCCACTTCTCCTCGTTCCCTCCACCTCCGACACATATATCCTCTTGGTCAATCTTTCCTCACTCATTCTCTCCATGTGCCCAAACCATTTCAAAACACCCTCTTCTGCTCTCTCAACCACGCTCTTTTTATTTCCACACATCTCTCTTACCCTTACGTTACTTACTCGATCAAAACCACTTCACACCACACATTGTCCTCAAACATCTCATTTCCAGCACATCCATCCTCCTGCGCACAACTCTATCCATAGCCCATGCCTCGCAACCATACAACATTGTTGGAACCACTATTCCTTCAAACATACCCATTTTTGCTTTCCGAGATAATGTTCTCGACTTCCACACATTCTTCAAGGCTCCCAGGATTTTCGCCCCCTCCCCCACCCTATGATCCACTTCCGCTTCCATGGTTCCATCCGCTGCCAGATCCACTCCCAGATATCTAAAACACTTTGCTTCCTCCAGTTTTGCTCCATTCAAACTTACTTCCCAATTGACTTGACCCTCAACCCTACTGTACCTAACAACCTTGCTCTTATTCACATTTACTCTTAACTTTCTTCTTTCACACACTTTACCAAACTCAGTCACCAGCTTCTGCAGTTTCTCACATGAATCAGCCACCAGCGCTGTATCATCAGCAAACAACAACTGACTCACATCCCAAGCTCTCTCATCCCCAACAGACTTCATACTTGCCCCTCTTTCCAAAACTCTTGCATTTACCTCCCTAACAACCCCATCCATAAACAAATTAAACAACCATGGAGACATCACACATCCCTGCCGCAAACCTACATTCACTGAGAACCAATCACTTTCCTCTCTTCCTACACGTACACATGCCTTACATCCTCGATAAAAACTTTTCACTGCTTCTAACAACTTGCCTCCCACACCATATATTCTTAATACCTTCCACAGAGCATCTCTATCAACTCTATCATATGCCCTCTCCAGATCCATAAATGCTACATACAAATCCATTTGCTTTTCTAAGTATTTCTCACATACATTCTTCAAAGCAAACACCTGATCCACACATCCTCTACCACTTCTGAAACCACACTGCTCTTCCCCAATTTTCTAATCAACCCACCTCCCACTCTTCTCATGCCACAAGCATCTTTTGCGCAATCCATTACTGATTCCCTAAATACACCCCATTCCTCCCCCACTCCCCTTACTTCCATTGTTCTCACCTTTTTCCATTCTGTACTCAGTCTCTCCTGGTACTTCCTCACACAAGTCTCCTTCCCAAGCTCACTTACTCTCACCACCCTCTTCACCCCAACATTCACTCTTCTTTTCTGAAAACCCATACAAATCTTCACCTTAGCCTCCACAAGATAATGATCAGACATCCCTCCAGTTGCACCTCTCAGCACATTAACATCCAAAAGTCTCTCTTTCGCGCGCCTGTCAAATATATATATATATATATATATATATATATATATATATATATATATATATATATATATATATATATATATATATATATGGAGAAGAACTGGAGGAAGTGAAGTGTTTTAGATATCTGGGAGTGGATCTGGCAGCGGATGGAACCATGGAAGCGGAAGTGGATCATAGGGTGGGGGAGGGGGCGAAAATTCTGGGGGCCTTGAAGAATGTGTGGAAGTCGAGAACATTATCTCGGAAAGCAAAAATGGGTATGTTTGAAGGAATAGTGGTTCCAACAATGTTGTATGGTTGCGAGGCGTGGGCTATGGATAGAGTTGTGCGCAGGAGGATGGATGTGCTGGAAATGAGATGTTTGAGGACAATGTGTGGTGTGAGGTGGTTTGATCGAGTGAGTAACGTAAGGGTAAGAGAGATGTGTGGAAATAAAAAGAGCGTGGTTGAGAGAGCAGAAGAGGGTGTTTTGAAGTGGTTTGGGCACATGGAGAGAATGAGTGAGGAAAGATTGACCAAGAGGATATATGTGTCGGAGGTGGAGGGAAGGAGGAGAAGAGGGAGACCAAATTGGAGGTGAAAAGATGGAGTGAAAAAGATTTTGTGTGATCGGGGCCTGAACAAGCAGGAGTGTGAAAGAAGGGCAAGGAATAGAGTGAATTGGAGCGATGTGGTATACCGGGGTTGACGTGCTGTCAGTGGATTGAATCGGGGCATGTGAAGCGTCTGGGGTAAACCATGGAAAGCTGTGTAGGTATGTATATTTGCGTGTGTGGACGTATGTATATACATGTGTATGGGGGTGGGTTGGGCCATTTCTTTCGTCTGTTTCCTTGCGCTACCTCGCAAACGCGGGAGACAGCGACAAAGCAAAAAAAAAAAAAAAAAAAAATATATATATATATATATATATATATATATATATATATATATATATATATATATATATATAATTTTTTTTTTTTTCTTTTAAACTATTCGCCATTTCCCGCGTTAGCGAGATAGCGTTAGGAACAGAGGACTGGGCCTTTTTTGGAATATCCTCACCTGGCCCCCTCTGTTCCTTCTTTTGGAAAATTGAAAAAAAAAAAAAAAAAACGAGAGGGGAGGATTTCCAGCCCCCCGCTCCCTCCCCCTTTAGTCGCCTTCTACGACACGCAGGGAATACGTGGGAAGTATTCTTAATCCCCTATCCCTAGGGATAATATATATATATATATATATATATATATATATATATATATATATATATATATATATATATATATATATATATATATACATATATATATATATATTGGTGCGAGTGGGAAGAGAGGAAAGTGATTTGTTCTCAGTGAATGTAGGTTTGCAGCAGGGGTACGTGATGTCTCTATGGTTGTTTAATTTGTTTATGGATGGGATTGTTATTTAGGTGAATGCAAGAGTTTTGGAAAGAGGGGCAAGCATGCAGTCTGTTGTGGATGAGAGAGCTTGGGAAGTGAGTCAGTTGTTGTTCGCTGATATACAACGCTGGTGGCTGATTCCGGTGAGAAACTGCAGAAGCTGGTGACTGAGTTTGGTAAAGTGCGTGAAAGAAGAAAGCTGAGAGTAAATGTGAATAAGAGCAAGGTTATTAGGTACAGTAGGGTAGAGGGATAAGTCAACTGGGAGGAATGTTTGAATGGAGAAAAACTGGAGGAAGTGAAGTCTTTTAGATATCTGGGAGTGGATTTGGCAGCAGATGGAACCATGAAAGCGGAAGTGAATCATAGTGTGGGGGAGGGGGTGAACGTTCTGGGAGCATTGAAAAAAATGTGTAGAAGGCGAAGACATTATCTCGGAAAGCAAAAATTGGTATGTTTGAAGGAATAGTGGTTCCAACAATGTTATATGGTTGCGAGGCGTGGGCTATGGATAGAGTTGTGCGCAGGAGGGTGGATGTGCTGGAAATGAGATGTTTAATGACAATATGTGGTGTGAGGTGGTTTGATCGAGTAAGTAATGAAAGGGTAAGAGAGATGTGTGGTAATAAAAAGAGCGTGGTTGAGAGGGCAGAAGAGGGTGTTTTGAAATGGTTTGGTCGCATGGAGAAAATGAGCGAGGAAAGATTGACAAAGGGGATATATGTGTCAGAGGTGGAGGGAATGAGAAGTGGAGACCAAATTGGAGGTGGAAAGATGAAGTGAAAAAGATTTTGAGTGATCGGGGTCTGAGCATGCAGGAGGGCGAAAGGCGTGCAAGGAATAGAGTGAATTGGAACGATGTGGTATACCGGGGTCGACGTGCTGTCAATGGATTGAACCAGGGCATGTGTAGCGTCTGTAGTAAACCATGGAAAGTTGTGTGAGGCCTGGATGTTGAAAGGGAGCTATAGTTTCGGTGCATTATACATGATAGAGACTGAATATGAACGAATGTGGCCTTTGTTGTCTTTTCCTAGCGCTACCTCGGGCACATGCGGGGGGAGGGGGCTGTTATTTCATGTGTAGCGGGGTGGCGACGGGAATGAATGAAGGCAGCAAGTATGAATTATGTACATGTGAATATATGTATATGTCTTCCTTTGAGTCCACGGGGAAAATGAAACACGATAAATTCCCAAGTTCACTTTCATGTAACAATCACATCATCAGGGGAGACACAGGAGAGAAGTATAACAGTTAGTTGATATACATCGAAGAGCCGAAGCTAGGATGCCATTTGGTAAACATGTGATTGTCCAAAACATACAACGAGCGTTCATAAACTTGTCATTTTACAAATTTTATCAACAATAAAGTTATCTAACTTGTATAGACCATTGCTAATATAAAGATTATAATTCTTTGTGTTCTTAGTAATAGAAGATTCAATGATATTTCTCTTGGTAACAGATTAGAGTTAATAATTGAGATGGTGTTACTCCAGTCAATACAATGATCATTGTTTTTAACGTGACTGAACAAGGCATTTGATTCTTGTCCCGTTCTTATACTATATTTATGTTGCTTAAGTCTAACATAAAAATCCTTACCAGTCTGACCAACATAAAATTTATCACAGTTTCCACAAGGCACTTTATAGATGCATCCAAGAGAATTTTCTGGTGAATTCCTGATTAATATATTCTTTATAGTATTATTGTTGCTAAAGGCAACATTTACATTAAAGGATTTAAGCAACATGGGAAACAAAGTGAAATTATTATTAAAAGGGAGAACTAAAAGATTCTTGGTGTCAATGGGAGGTTTGGGCTCAACTCTATAAAATTATTTCTTTGCTAACTTAAGAGATTTATCAATGAAAGATCTATATCTTAATGTAAATGTTGCCTTTAGCAACAATAATGCTATAAAGAATATCTTAATCAGGAATTTACCCGAAAATTCTCTTGGATGAATCTATAAAGTGCCTTGTGGAAACTGTGATAGATTTTATGTTATTCAGACTGGTAAGGATCTTTCTGTTAGACTTAAGCAACATAAATATAGTGTAAGAACGGGTCAAGAATCAAATGCCTTGTTTAATCACGTTAAAAACTATGATCATTGTATTGACTGGAGTAACGCCATCTCAATTATTAACTCTAACTCTATTACCAAGAGAAATATCATTGAATCTTCTATCATTAAATACACAAAGAATTATAATCTTGATATTAGTGATGGTCTATACAAATTAGATAACTTTATTGTTGATAAAATTTGTAAAATGATAAGTTTATGAACACTCGTTGTATGTTTTGGACAATCACATGTTTACCAAATGGCCTCCTAGCTTCGTCTCTTCGATGTACATCAACTGACTGTTATACTTCTCTCTTGTGTCTCCCCTGATGATGTGATTATTACACGAAAGTGCACTTGGGAACTTATCGTGTTTCATTTTCCCCGTGGACTCATAGGAATATCTTGATCACGCGCAAAATTGTGATCCTTTCCAACATATATATATATATATATATATATATATATATATATATATATATATATATATATATATATATTTTTTTTTTTTTTTTTTTTTTTTTTTTTTGCTTTCTCGCTGTCTCCCGCGTTTGCGAGGTAGCGCGAGGAAACAGACGAAAGAAATGGCCCAACCCACCCCCATACACATGTATATACATACGTCCACACATGCAAATATACATACCTACACAGCTTTCCATGGTTTACCCCAGACGCTTCACATGCCCTGATTCAATCCACTGACAGCACGTCAACTCCGGTATACCACATCGCTCCAATTCACTCTATTCCTTGCCCTCCTTTCACCCTCCTGCATGTTCAGGCCCCGATCACACAAAAGCTTTTTCACTCCATCTTTCCACCTCCAATTTGGTCTCCTTCTTCTCCTCGTTCCCTCCACCTCCGACACATATATCCTCTTCGTCAATCTTTCCTCACTCATTCTCTCCATGTGCCCAAACCATTTCAAACACCCTCTTCTGCTCTCTCAACCACGCTCTTTTTATTTCCACACATCTCTCTTACCCTTACGTTACTTACTCGATCAAACCACCTCACACCACGCATTGTCCTCAAACATCTCATTTCCAGCACATCCATCCTCCTGCGCACAACTCTATCCATAGCCCACGCCTCGCAACCATACAACATTGTTGGAACCACTATTCCTTCAAACATACCCATTTTTGCTTTCCGAGATAATGTTCTCGACTTCCACACATTCTTTAAGGCTCCCAGAATTTTCGCCCCCTCCCCCACCCTATGATCCACTTCCGCTTCCATGATTCCATCCGCTGCCAGATCCACTCCCAGATATCTAAAACACTTCACTTCCTCCAGTTTTTCTCCATTCAAACTCACCTCCCAATTGACTTGGCCCTCAACCCTACTGTACCTAATAACCTTGCTCTTATTCACATTTACTCTTAACTTTCTTCTTTCACACACTTTACCAAACTCAGTCACCAGCTTCTGCAGTTTCTCACATGAATCAGCCACCAGCGCTGTATCATCAGCGAACAACAACTGACTCACTTCCTAAGCTCTCTCATCCCCAACAGACTTCATACTTGCCCCTCTTTCCAAAACTCTTGTATTCACCTCCCTAACAACCCCATCCATAAACAAACCCTCACCTGGCCCAATTCTCTGTTCCCTCTTTTGGAAAATCAAAAAAAAAACGAGAGGGGAGGATTTCCAGCCCCCCGCTCCCTCCCCTTTTAGTCGCCTTCTACGACACGCAGGGAATACGTGGGAAGTATTCTTTCTCCCCTATCCCCAGGGAAGTATATATATATATATATATATATATATATATATATATATATATATATATATATATATATATATATATTATCATATTATTATACTTTGTCGCTGTCTCCCGCGTTTGCGAGGTAGCGCAAGGAAACAGACGAAAGAAATGGCCCAACCCACCCCCATACACATGTATATACATACGTCCACACACGCAAATATACATACCTACACAGCTTTCCATGGTTTACCCCAGACGCTTCACATGCCTTGATTCAATCCACTGACAGCACGTCAACCCCGGTATACCACATCGCTCCAATTCACTCTATTCCTTGCCCTCCTTTCACCCTCCTGCATGTTTAGGCCCCGATCACACAAAATCTTTTTCACTCCATCTTTCCATCTCCAATTTGGTCTCCCTCTTCTCCTCGTTCCCTCCACCTCCGACACATATATCCTCTTGGTCAATCTTTCCTCACTCATTCTCTCCATGTGCCCAAACCACTTCAAAACACCCTCTTCTGCTCTCTCAACCACGCTCTTTTTATTTCCACACATCTCTCTTACCATTACGTTACTCACTCGATCAAACCACCTCACACCACACATTGTCCTCAAACATCTCATTTCCAGCACATCCATCCTCCTGCGCACAACTCTATCCATAGCCCACGCCTCGCAACCATACAACATTGTTGGAACCACTATTCCTTCAAACATACCCATTTTTGCTTTCCGAGATAATGTTCTCGGCTTCCACACATTCTTCAAGGCCTCCAGAATTTTCGCCCCCTCCCCCACCCTATGATCCACTTCCGCTTCCATGGTTCCATCCGCTGCCAGATCCACTCCCAGATATCAAAACACTTCACTTCCTCCAGTTTTTCTCCATTCAAACTCACCTCCCAATTGACTTGACCCTCAACCATACTGTACCTAATAACCTTGCTCTTATTCACATTTACTCTTAACTTTCTTCTTCCACACACTTTACCAAACTCAGTCACCAGCTTCTGCAGTTTCTCACATGAATCAGCCACCAGCGCTGTATCATCAGCGAACAACAACTGACTCACTTCCCAAGCTCTCTCATCCCCAACAGACTTCATACTTGCCCCTCTTTCCAAAACTATTGCATTTACCTCCCTAACAACCCCATCCATAAACAAATTAAACAACCCTGGAGACATCACACACCCCTGCCGCAAACCTACATTCACTGAGAACCAATCACTTTCCTCTCTTCCTACACGTACACATGCCTTACATCCTCGATAAAAACTTTTCACTGCTTCTAACAACTTGCCTCCCACATCATATATTCTTAATACCTTCCACAGAGCATCTCTATCAACTCTATCATATGCCTTCTCCAGATCCATAAATGCTACATACAAATCCATTTGCTTTTCTAAGTATTTCTCACATACATTCTTCAAAGCAAACACCTGAACCACACATCCTCTACCACTTCTGAAACCACACTGCTCTTCCCCAATCTGATGCTCTGTACATGCCTTCACCCTCTCAATCAATACCCTCCCATATAATTTACCAGGAATACTCAACAAACTTATACCTCTGTAATTTGAGCACTCACTCTTATCCCCTTTGCCTTTGTACAATGGCACTATGCACGCATTCCGCCAATCCTCAGGCACCTCACCATGAGTCATACATACATTAAATAACCTTACCAACCAGTCAACAATACAGTCACCCCCTTTTTTAATAAATTCCACTGCAATACCATCCAAACCTGCTGCCTTGCCGGCTTTCATCTTCCGCAAAGCTTTCACTACCTCTTCTCTGTTTACCAAATCATTTTCCCTAACCCTCTCACTTTGCACACCACCTCGACCAAAACACCCTATATCTGCCACTCTATCATCAAACACATTCAACAAACTTTCAAAATACTCACTCCATCTCCTTCTCACATCACCACTACTTGTTATCACCTCCCCATTTGCGCCCTTCACTGAAGTTCCCATTTGCTCCCTTGTCTTACGCACTTTATTTACCTCCTTCCAGAACATCTTTTTATTCTCCCTAAAATTTAATGATACTCTCTCACCCCAACTCTCATTTGCCCTTTTTTTCACCTCTTGCACCTTTCTCTTGACCTCCTGTCTCTTTTATACATCTCCCACTCAATTGCATTTTTTCCCTGCAAAAATCGTCCAAATGCCTCTCTCTTCTCTTTCACTAATACTCTTATTTCTTCATCCCACCACTCACTACCCTTTCTAATCAACCCACCTCCCACTCTTCTCATGCCACAAGCATCTTTTGCGCAATCCATCACTGATTCCCTAAATACATCCCATTCCTTCCCCACTCCCCTTACTTCCATTGGTCTCACCTTTTTCCATTCTGTACTCAGTCTCTCCTGGTACTTCCTCACACAGGTCTCCTTCCCAAGCTCACTTACTCTCACCACCCTCTTCACCCCAACATTCACTCTTCTTTTCTGAAAACCCATACAAATCTTCACCTTAGCCTCCACGAGATAATGATCAGACATCCCTCCAGTTGCACCTCTCAGCACATTAACACCCAAAAGTCTCTCTTTCGCACGCCTGTCAATTAACACGTAATCCAATAACGCTCTCTGGCCGTCTCTTCTACTTACATAAGTATACTTATGTATATCTCGCTTTTTAAACCAGGTATTCCCAATCATCAGTCCTTTTTCAGCACATAAATCTACAAGCTCTTCACCATTTCCATTTACAACACTGAACACCCCATGTATACCAGTTATTCCCTCAACTGCCACATTACTCACCTTTGCATTCAAATCACCCATCACTATAACCCGGTCTCGTGCATCAAAACCACTAACACACTCATTCAGCTGCTCCCAAAACACTTGCCTCTCATGATCTTTCTTCTCATGCCCAGGTGCATATGCACCAATAATCACCCACCTCTCTCCATCAACTTTCAGTTTTACCCATATTAATCGAGAATTTACTTTCTTACATTCTATCACATACTCCCACAACTCCTGTTTCAGGAGTATTGCTACTCCTTCCCTTGCTCTTGTCCTCTCACTAACCCCTGACTTTACTCCCCAGACATTCCCAAACCACTCTTCCCCTTTACCCTTGAGCTTCGTTTCACTCAGAGCCAAAACATCCAGGTTCCTTTCCTCAAACATACTACCTATCTCTCCTTTTTTCACATCTTGGTTACATCCACACACATTTAGGCACCCCACTCTGAGCCTTCGAGGAGGATGAGCACTCCCCGCGTGACTCCTAACCATATATATATATATATATATATATATATATATATATATATATATATATATATATATATATATATATATATATAAATATTTGCGTTGAAATGTTTAGGTATGAATATGTGCGTGTGTGGACGTGTATGTGGGTGGGTTGGGCCATTTTATTAGTCTGTTTCCTTGCGCTACCTCGCTGACGCGGGAGACAGCTACAAAGTATAATGAATAAATAGAAATATTGGTGATTGGGAATACCTGGTTTAAAAAGAGATATATACATAAGTATACGTATATATGTAAGAGAGATGGCCAGATAGCGTATTGGATTACTTATTAATTGATAGGCTCGTGAAAGAGAGACTTTTGGATGTTAATGTGCTGAGAGGTGCAACTGAAGGGATGTCTGATCATTATCTTGAGGAGGCGAAAGTGAAGATTTGTAAAGGTTTTCAGAAAAGAAGAGAGAATGTTGGGGTGAAGAGAGTGGTGAGACTAAGTGAACTTGGAAAGAAAACTTGTGTGAGGAAGTGCCAGGAGAGATTGAGTGCAGAATGGAAAAAGATTAGAGCAAATGACATAGGGGAGTGGGAGAAGAATGGGATATATTTAGCAAAGCAGTGATGGCTTGCGCAAAAGATGCATGTGGCATGAGAAGGGTGGGAAGTGGGCAGATTAGAAGGGATAGAGAGCGGTGGGATGAAGAAGTAGGATTGTTAGTGAAAGAGAAGAGGGAGAGGTATTTAGACGATTTTTGCAGGAAAATAGTGCAAGCGACTGGGAGATGTATATAAAAAAAAAAAAAAGAGGCAGGAGGTCAAAAGAAAGGTGCGTGAATTGAAAAAGAGGGCAAATGAGAGTTGGGGTGAAAGAATATCGTTAGATTTTAGGGAGAATGAAAAGATGTTTTCGAAGGTGAATAAAGTGCGTAAGACAAGGAAACATCAGTGAAGGGAGCTAATTGGGAGGTAACAAGTAGTGGTGAAGTGAGGAGATGGAGTGAGTATTTTGAGGGTTTGCTGAATGTGTTTCATGATAGAGTGGCAGATATAGGGTGTTTTGGTCGAGGTGGTGTCCAAAGTGAGAGGGTCAGGGAGAATGGTTTGGTAAACAGAGAAGAGGTAGTGAAAGCTTTGCGAAAGATGAAAGCCTGCAAGGCGACGGGGTTGGGTGGTATTGCAGTGGAATTTATTAAAAATGGGGGTGACTGTGTTGTTGACTGGTTGGTGAGGATATTCAGTGTATGTATGGTTCATTGTGAAGTGCCTTAGGATTGACAGAATGCATGTATAGTGCCATTATACAAAGGCAAAGGGGATAAAGGTGAGTGTTCAAATTACAGAGGTATACGTTTGTTGAGTATTCCTGGGAAATTATATGGGAGGGTGTTGATTGAGAGAGTGAAGGCATGTACAGAGCATCAGATTGGGGAAGTGCAGTGTGGTTTCAGGAGTGTTAGATGATGTGTGGATCAGGTGTGCTAGATGATGTGTGGATCAGGTGTTTTCTTTGAAGACTGTATGTGAGAAATATTTAGAAAAACAGATGGATTTGTATGTAGCATTTATGGATCTGGATAAGTCATATGACAGAGTTGATAGAGATGCTTTGTGGAAGGTATTAAGTGTATATGGTGAGGGAGGTAAGTTGCTAGAAACAGTAAAAAGTTTTTGTCAAGGATGTAAGGCATTTGTACGAGTAGGAAGAGAGGAATGTGACTGGTTTCCAGTGAATGTTGGTTTGTGACAGGGGTGCGTGATATCTCCATGGTTGTTTGTTTATGGATGGGGTTGTTAAGGAGGTGAATGTAAGAGTTTTGGAGAGAGGGGCAAGTATGCAGTCTGTTGCGGATGAGAGGGCTTGGGAAGTGAGTCAGTTGTTGTTACCTGATGATACATCGCTGGTGGCTGATTTGGATGAGAAACTGCAGAAGCTGGTGACTGAGTTTGGTACAGTGTTTGAAACAAGAAAGCTGAGAGTAGATTTGAATAAGAGCAAGGTTATTAGCTTCAGTAGGATTGAGGGACAAGTAAAGTGGGAGGTAAGTTTGCATGGAGAAAAACTGGAGGAAGTGAAGAGTTTTAGATATTTAAGAGTGGATTTAGCAGCGGATGGAACCATGGAAGCGGAAGTGAGTCGCAGGGTGTGGGAGGAGGTGAAGGTTCTGGGAGCGTTGAAAAATATGTGGAAGGCGAGAACGTTATCTTGGAGAGCAAAAATGGGTATGTTTGAAGGAGTAGTGGTTCCAGCAATGTTATATGGTTGCGAGGCGTGGGCTATAGTTAGGGTTGTGCGGAGGAGGGTGGATGTGTTGGAAATGAGATGTTTGAGGACAATGTGTGGTGTGAGATGGTTTGATCGAGTAAGTAATGAAAGGGTAAGAGAGATGTGTGGTAATGAAAAGAGTGTGGTTGAGAGAGCAGAAGAGGGTGTATTGAAATGGTTTGGTTACATGGAGAGAATGAGTGAGGAAAGATTGACAAAGTGTATATATGTATCAGATGTGGAGAGAACGAGAAGTGGGAGACCAAATTGGAGGTAGAAAGATGGAGTGAAAAAGCTTTTGAGTGATCGGGGCCTGAACATGCAGAAGGGTAAATGGCGTGCAAAGAATAGAGTGAATTGGAACGATGTGGTATACCGGGGTCGACGTGCTGTTAATGGATTGAACAGGGCATGTGAAGCGTCTGGTGTAAACTATGGAAAGTTTTGTGGGGCCTAGATGTGAAAGGGAGCTGTGGTTTCGGTGCATTACACATGACAGCTAGAGACTGAGTGTGAACGAATGTGGCCTTTGTTGTCTTTTCCTAGCGCTGCCTCGTGCACGCGCGGGGGGTGGGGATGCCATTTCATGTATGGCGGGCTGGCGACGGGAATGGATGAAAACAGCAAGTATGAATGTGTACATGTCTGTGTATGTATATGTATGTATACGTTGAAATGTATAGGTATGTATATGTGCGTGTGTGGGCGCGTATGTAATAGTATCCAGCGAGGTAGCGCCAGGAAATAACAAAAAAGCCACAATCGTAAACACTCAGTCTCTAGCTGTCATGTGTAATGCACTGAAACCACAGCTCCCTATCCACATCCATACCCCACAGACCTTTCCATGGTTTACCCCAGACGCTTCATATACCCTGATTCAGTCCGCTGACAGCACGTCGACCCTAGTATACTACATCGTTCCAATTCACTCTATTCTTTGCACGCCTCTCACCCTCCTGTATGTTCAGGCCCCGATCGCTGAAAATCTTTTTCACTCCATCCTTCCACCTCCAGTTTGGTCACTCGCTTCTTGTTACCTCCACCTCTGACACATATATCCTCTTTATCAACCGTTCCTCCCTCATTCTATCTATGTGAACAAACCATTCCAATACACTCTCTTCTGCTTTCTCAACAACACTCTTTTTATTTCCACACATCTCTCTTACCCTTTCATTACTTACTCGATCAAACCACCTCACACCACATATTGTCCTCAAACATTTCATTTCCAGCACATCCACCCTCCTGCGCACAACTCTATCTATAGCCCACGCCTCGTAACCATACAACATTGTTGGAACCACTGTTCCTTCAGATATAGCCATTTTTGCTCTCCGAGAAAACGTTCTCGCCTTTGACACATTCTTTAACGCTCCCAGAACCTTCGCCACCTCCGCCACCCTGTGACTCACTTCCGCTTCCATGGTTCCATCTGCTGCTAAATCCATTCCCAGATATCTAAGACAATTCTTCCTCCAGTTTTTCTCCATTCAAACGTACCTCCCAATTTACTTGACCCTCAACCCTACTGTACCTAACAACCTTGCTCTTATTCACATTTACTCTCAGCTTTTTTCTTTCACACACTTTACCAAACTCAGTCACCAGCTTCTGCAGTTTCTCACCCGAATTAGCCACCAGCGCTGTATCATCAGCGAACAACAACTGACTCACTTCCCAAGCCCTCTCATCCACATCAGACTACATACTTGCCCCTCTCTCCAAAACTTGCATTCACCTCCCTAACCACCCCATCCATAAACAGATTAAACAATCATGGAGATATCACGCACCCCTGCCGCAAACTGACATTCACTGGGAATCAATCACTTTCCTCTCCTACTTGTACACATGCCTTACATCCTTGGTAAAAAACTTTTCATTGCTTCTAGCAACTTACCTCCACACTATATACTCTTAATACCTTCCACAGAGCATCTTTATCATCTCTATCATATGCCTTCTCCAGATCCACAAATGCTACATACAAATCCATTTCTTTTTTTTTTTTAAGTATTTCTCACATACATTCTTCATAGCAAAATCCCTATCCACACATCTCTACCACTTCTGAAACCACACTGCTCTTCCCCAATCTGATGCTCTGTACATGCCTTTACCCTCTCAATCCATACCCTCCTATATAATTTCCCAGGAATACTTAACAAACTTATACCTCTGTAATTTGAACACTCACCTTTATCCCCTTTGCCTTAGTACAATGGTACTATACATGCATTCCGCCAATCCTCAGGCACTTCACCATGAACCAACCATACATTGAATATCCTCACCAACCAGTCAACAACACAGTCACCCCCTTTTTTAATAAATTCCACTGCAGCACCATCCAAACCCGCCGCTTTGCCGGCTTTCATCTTCCGCAAAGCTTTCACTACCTCTTCTCTGTTTACCAAACCATTCTCTCTGACGCTCTCACTTTGCACACCACCTCAACCAAAACGCAAAGATTCTTGTAGCATGAGAAAGGTGGGGGGGTAGGAAGATTAGAAGGGTAGTAAGTGGTGGGATGAAGAAGTAGGATTGTCAGTGAAAGAGTAAAGAGAAGCGTTTGAACGATACTTGCAAGGAAGGAGTACAAATGACTGGGAGATGTATAAAGGAAAGCGGCAGGAGGTCAGCAAGGGTTGAAAAAGAGGTCAAGATGAGAGTTGCTGTGAGAGAGTATCAATAAACTTTAGGTAGAATGAAAATATGTTTTGGAAGGAGGTAAATAACTTGCGTAAGACAAGAGAAGAAATGGGAACATCGGTGAAGGGGGCAAGTGGGGACGTAATAACGGGTAGTGATGAAATGAGAAAGAGATGGAATGAGTACTTTGAATGTTTGTTGAATGTGTTTGATGATACAGGGGACAGACATAGGGTGTTTTGGTCGGGGTGGTGTGCGAAGTGAGAGTCAGGGAGAATGGTGTGGTTAAAAGAGAAGAGGTAGTGACAGCTTTGCAGAAGATGAAATCCGACAAAGCGGCGGGTTTGGATGGTATTGCAGAAGAATTTATTAAAAAGGGGGTGACTATGTTGTTGATTGGTTGGTAAGGATATTGAATGTATGTATGGATCATGGCGAAGTGCCCGATGATTGGCGGAATGCTTACGTAGTGCCATTGTATAAAGGCAAAGGGGATAATGGTGAGTGTTCAAATTACAGAGGTATAAGGTTGTTGAGTATTCCTGGGAAATTATATGGGAGGGTATTAATTGAAAAGGAGAAGGCATGTACAGAGCATCAGATTGAGGAAGAGCAGTGTGGTTTCAGAAGTGGTAGAGGATGTGTGGATCAGGTGTTTGCTTTGAAGAATGTATTCGAGAAATACTTAAAAAAAAATTGTAGCATTTATGGATCTGGAGAAGGCATATGATAGGGTTGATAGAGATGCTTTGTGGGTCTTAAGTGTGTATGGTGTGGGAGGGAAGTTACTAGAAGCAGTGAAAAGTTTATACCAAGGAAGTAAGGCATGTGTACGAGTATAAAGAGAGGAGAGTGATTAGTCTGCGGTAGGAGTTTGTAATATCCCCATTGTTGTTTTAATTTGTTTATGGATGGGGTGGTTAGGGAGATAAATGCAAGAGTTTTGGAGAGAGGGGCAAGTATGCAGTCTGTTGTGGATGAGAGGGCTTGGGAAGTGAGTCACTTGTTCGCTGATGATACAGCGCTGTTGGCTGATTCAGGTGAGAGACTGCAGAAGCTGGTGACTAAGTTTGGTAAAGAGTGTGAAAGAAGAAAGCTGAGAGAAAATGTGAATAAGAGCAAGATAAGGTTCAGTAGGGTTGAGGGACAGGTTAACTGGGATGTAAGTATGAATGGAGAAATGTTGGAGGAAGCAAAGTGTTTTAGATATCTGGGAGTGGACTTGTCAGCGAATAGAACTATGGAAGCGAAAGTGAGTCACAGGGTGGGCGAGGGGGCGAAGATTCTAGGAGCGATGAAGAATGTGTGGAAGACGAGAACGTTATCTCGGAGAGCAAAAATGGGTATGTTTGAAGATTAGTGGTTCCAATAATGTTATATGGTTGCGAGACATGGGATATAGATAGGGTTGTACAAAGGAGGGTGTCTGTGTTGGAAATGAAATGTTTAAGGACAATATGTGGTGTGAGGGTGTTTGATTGAATGAGTAATAAAAGGATAAGAGAGATATGTGGTAATAAAAAGAGTGTAGTTGAGAGAGAAGAGGGTGTGTTGAAATGATTTGGACATGTGGTGGAGGGAAGAAGTGGGAGACCAAATTGGAGGTGGAAAGATGGAGTGAAAAAGATTTTGAGCTATCGAGGTCTGAACATATGGGAGTGTGAGAGTTGTGCAATGAATAAAGTCAATTGGAACGATGTGGTATACCGGGGTCGACGTGCTGTCAGTGGACTGAACCCGGGCATGCGAAGCGTCTGGGGTAAACCATGGAAAGGTCTGGATGTGGATAGGGAGCTGTGGTTTCGGTGCACTACACATGACAGCTAGAGTCTGAATGTGAACGAATGTGGCCTTTTTTCTGTTTTCTTGGCGCTACCTCGCTGAAGCAGGGGGTAGCGATGCTGTTTCCCATGGGGCGGGGCAGCAACAGGAATTGATGAAGGCAAGCATGAATATGTACATGTGTATATGAGTGGATAATAAATGATATATATATATATATATATATATATATATATATATATATATATATATATATATCCCCCCATACACATGTACATACACACGTCCACACACGCAAATATATATATATATATATATATATATATATATATATATATATTTTTTTTTTTTTTTTTTTTTTTTTTTTTACTTTGTCGCTGTCTCCCGCGTTTGCGAGGTAGCGCAAGGAAACAGACGAAAGAAATGGCCCAACCCCCCCCCCCCCCATACACATGTACATACACACGTCCACACACGCAAATATACATACCTACACAGCTTTCCATGGTTTACCCCAGACGCTTCACATGCCTTGATTCAATCCACTGACAGCACGTCAACCCCTGTATACCACATGGCTCCAATTCACTCTATTCCTTGCCCTCCTTTCACCCTCCTGCATGTTCAGGCCCCGATCACACAAAATCTTTTTCACTCCATCTTTCCACCTCCAATTTGGTCTCCCTCTTCTCCTCGTTCCCTCCACCTCCGACACATATATCCTCTTGGTCAATCTTTCCTCACTCATTCTCTCCATGTGCCCAAACCATTTCAAAACACCCTCTTCTGCTCTCTCAACCACGCTCTTTTTATTTCCACACATCTCTCTTACCCTTACGTTACTTACTCGATCAAACCACCTCACACCACACATTGTCCTCAAACATCTCATTTCCAGCACATCCATCCTCCTGCGCACATCTCTATCCATAGCCCACGCCTCGCAACCATACAACATTGTTGGAACCACTATTCCTCAAACATACCCATTTTTGCTTTCCGAGATAATGTTCTCGACTTCCACACATTTTTCAAGGCTCCCAAAATTTTCGCCCCCTCCCCCACCCTATGATCCACTTCCGCTTCCATGGTTCCATCCGCTGCCAGATCCACTCCCAGATATCTAAAACACTTCACTTCCTCCAGTTTTTCTCCATTCAAACTCACCTCCCAATTGACTTGACCCTCACCCCTACTGTACCTAATAACCTTGCTCTTATTCCCATTTACTCTTAACTTTCTTCTTCCACACACTTTACCAAACTCAGTCACCAGCTTCTGCAGTTTCTCACATGAATCAGCCACCAGTGCTGTATCATCAGCGAACAACAACTGACTCACTTCCCAAGCTCTCTCATCCCCAACAGACTTCATACTTGCCCCTCTTTCCAGGACTCTTGCATTTACCTCCATAACAACCCCATCCATAAACAAATTAAACAACCATGGAGACATCACACACCCCTGCCGCAAACCTACATTTACTGAGAACCAATCACTTTCCTCTCTTCCTACACGTACACATGCCTTACATCCTCGATAAAAACTTTTCACTGCTTCTAACAACTTGTCTCCCACACCATAAATTCTTAATACCTTCCACAGAGCATCTCTATCAACTCTATCATATGCCTTCTCCAGATCCATAAATGCTACATACAAATCCATTTGCTTTTCTAAGTATTTCTCACATACATTCTTCAAAGCAAACACCTGATCCACACATCCTCTACCACTTCTGAAACCGCACTGCTCTTCCCCAATCTATATATATATATATATATATATATATATATTTTTTTTTTTTTCTTTTTTTGCTTTGTCGCTGTCTCCCGCGTTTGCGAGGTAGCGCAAGGAAACAGACGAAAGAAATGGCCCAACCAACCCCCATACACATGTATATACATACGTCCACACACGCAAATATACATACCTACACAGCTTTCCATGGTTTACCCCAGACGCTTCACATGCCCTGATTCAATCCACTGACAGCACATCAACCCCGGTATACCACATCGATCCAATTCACTCTATCCCTTGCCCTCCTTTCACCCTCCTGCATGTTCAGGCCCCGATCACACAAAATCTTTTTCACTCCATCTTTCCACCTCCAATTTGGTCTCCCACTTCTCCTCGTTCCCTCCACCTCTGACACATATATCCTCTTGATCAATCTTTCCTCACTCATTCTCTCCATGTGCCCAAACCATTTCAAAACACCCTCTTCTGCTCTCTCAACCACGCTCTTTTTATTTCCACACATCTCTCTTACCCTTACGTTACTTACTCGATCAAACCACCTCACACCACACATTGTCCTCAAACATCTCATTTCCAGCACATCCATCCTCCTGCGCACAACTCTATCCATATATATATATTTTCCTATGAGTTCACGGGGAAAATGAAACACGATAAGTTCCCAAGTGCACTTTCGTGTAATAATCCTATCATCAGGGGAGACACAAGAGAGAAATATAAGTCAGTTGATATACAACGAAGAGGCGTAGCTAGGACGCCATTTGGTAAACACGTGATTGTCCAAAACTGACAACAAGCGTATCATAAACTTATCATGTGGACAAGAAAGGGAATTGTTTACAAACTTGTTCAACAATAAAGCTATCCAATTTGTATTGGCCATCACTAATATCAAGGTTATAAATCTTTGTGTATCCAATAATAGAAGATTCAATGATATTTCTCGTGGTACTGGAGTTATAGTTAATAACTGAGATGGCAGTAATCCAGTCAATACACACACACACATATATATATATATATATATATATATATATATATATATATATATATATATATATATATATATATATATATATATATATACATACATATATATATTATTTTATTTTTTTTTTATTATACTTTGTCGCTGTCTCCCGCGTTTACGAGGTAGCGCAAGGAAACAGACGAAAGAAATGGCCCAACCCCCCCCCCTTACACATGTATATACATACGTCCACACACGCAAATATACATACCTACACAGCTTTCCATGGTTTACCCCAGACGCTTCACATGCCTGTGTGTGTGTGTGTGTGTGTGTGTGTGTGTGTGTGTGTGTGCGTGTGTGTGTGTGTGTGTGTGTGTAACCAAGATGAGAAAAGAGGAGAGATAGTTAGTATATTTGAGGAAAGGAACCTGGATGTTTGGGCTCTGAGTGAAATGAAGAGAGGAAAGTGATTGGTTCTCAGTGAATGTAGGTTTGCGGCAGGGGTGTGTGATGTCTCCATGGTTGTTTAATTTGTTTATGGATGGGGTTGTTAGGGAGGTGAATGCAAGAGTTTTGGAAAGAGGGGCAAGTATGAAGTCTGTTGGGGATGAGAGAGCTTGGGAAGTGAGTCAGTTGTTGTTCGCTGATGATACAGCGCTGGTGGCTGATTCATGTGAGAAACTGCAGAAGCTGGTGACTGAGTTTGGTAAAGTGTGTGGAAGAAGAAAGTTAAGAGTAAATGTGAATAAGAGCAAGGTTATTAGGTACAGTAGGGTTGAGGGTCAAGTCAATTGGGAGGTGAGTTTGAATGGAGAAAAACTGGAGGAAGTAAAGTGTTTTAGATATCTGGGAGTGGATCTGGCAGCGGATGGAACCATGGAAGCGGAAGTGGATCATAGGGTGGGGGAGGGGGCGAAAATTCTGGGGGCCTTGAAGAATGTGTGGAAGTCGAGAACATTATCTCGGAAAGCAAAAATGGGTATGTTTGTAGGAATAGTGGTTCCAACAATGTTGTATGGTTGCGAGGCGTGGGCTGTGGATAGAGTTGTGCGCAGGAGGATGGATGTGCTGGAAATGAGATGTTTGAGGACAATGTGTGGTGTGAGGTGGTTTGATCGAGTGAGTAACGTAAGGGTAAGAGAGATGTGTGGAAATAAAAAGAGCGTGGTTGAGAGAGCAGAAGAGGGTGTTTTGAAGTGGTTTGGGCACATGGAGAGGATGAGTGAGGAAAGATTGACCAAGAGGATATATGTGTCGGAGGTGGAGGGAACGAGGAGAAGAGGGAGACCAAATTGGTGGTGGAAAGATGGAGTGAAAAAGATTTTGTGTGATCGGGGCCTGAACATGCAGGAGGGTGAAAGGAGGGCAAGGAATAGAGTGAATTGGAGCGATGTGGTATACCGGGGTTGACGTGCTGTCAGTGGATTGAATCAAGGCATGTAAAGCGTCTGGGGTAAACCATGGAAAGCTGTGTAGGTATGTATATTTGCGTGTGTGGACGTATGTATATACATGTGTATGGGGGGGGGTTGGGCCATTTCTTTTGTCTGTTTCCTTGCGCTACCTCGCAAACGCGGGAGACAGCGACAAAGTATAATAAAAAAAATAATAATATATATATATGTGTGTGTGTGTTTGTGTGTGTGTTTGTGTGTGTGTGTGTGTGTGTGTGTGTGTGTGTGTGTGTGTGTGTGTGTGTGTGTAATCAAGATGAGAAAAGAGGAGAGATAGTTAGTATGTTTGAGGAAAGGAAACTGGATGTTTGTGCTCTGAGTGAAATGAAGCTCAAGGGTAAAGGGGAAGAGTGGTTTGGAAATGTCTTGGGAGTAAAGTCAGGGGTTGTTGAGAGGACAAGAGCAAGGGAAGGAGTAGCAATACTCCTGAAACAGGAGTTGTGGGAGTATGTGATAGAGTGTAAGAAAGTAAACTCTAGACTGATATGGGTAAAACTGAAAGTGGATGGAGAGAGATGGGTGATTATTGGTGCCTATGCACCTGGATGTTTTGGCTCTGAGTAAAACGAAGCTCACCGGTAAAGGAGAAGAGTGTATTGGGAGCACCTGAGTGATTGTATAAGTAATTTTGATGCGCGAGACCGGGTTATAGTGATGGGTAATTTAAATGCAAAGTTGAGTAATGTGGCAGTTAAGGGGATAATTGGTGTACATGGGGTGTTCAGTGTTGTAAATGGAAATGGTGAAGAGCTTGTAGATTTGTGTGCTGAAAAGGGACTGGTGGTTGGGGATATCTGGTTTAAAAGAGAGATATACATAAGTAAACGTATGTAAGTAGGAGAGATGGGCAGAGAGCGTTATTGGATTACGTGTTAATTGATAGGCGCATGAAAGAGAGACTTTTGGATGTTAATGTGCTGAGAGGTGCAACTGGAGGGATGTCTGATCATTATCTTGTGGAGGCGAAGGTGAAGATTTGTAGAGGTTTTCAGAAAGGAAGAGAGAATATTGGGGTTAAGAGAGTGGTGAGAGTAAGTGAGCTTGGGAAGGAGACTTGTGTGAGGAAGTACTAGGAGAGACTGAGTACAGAATGGAAAAAGGTGAGAGGAAAGGACGTAAGGGGAGTGGGGGAAGAATGGGATGCATTTAAAGAAGCAGTGATGGCTTGTGCAAAAGATGTTTGTGGCATGAGAAGCGTGGGAGGTGGGCACATTAGAAAGGGTAATGAGTGGTGGGATAAAGAAGTAAGATTATTATTGAAAGAGAAGAGAGAGGCATTTAGACGATTTTTGCAGGGAAATGGTGCAAATGAGTGGGAGATGTATAAAAGAAAGAGGCAAGAGGTCAAGAAAAAGGTACAAGAGGTGAAAAAGAGGGCAAATGAGAGTTGGGGTGAGAGAGTATCATTAAATTTTAGGGAGAATAAAAAGATGTTTTGGAAGGAGGTAAATAAAGTGCGTAAGACAAGAGAACAAATGGGAACATCGGTGAAGGGGGCTAATGGGGAGGTAATAACAAGTAGTGGTGATGTGAGAAGGAGATGGAGTGAGTTTTGAAGGTATGTTGAATGTGTTAGATGATACAGTGGCAGATATAGGGTGTTTTGGACGAGGTGGTGTGCGAAGTGAGAGGGTTAGGGAGAATGATTTGGTAAACAGAAAAGAGGTACTAAAAGCTTTGCAGAAGATGAAAGCCGGCAAGGCAGCGGGATTGGATGATATTGCAGTGGAATTTATTAAATAAAAAGGGGGTGACTGTGTTGTTGACAGGTTGGTAAGGATATTTAATGTATGTATGACTCATGGTGATGTGTCTGAGGATTGGCGGAATGCATGCATAGTGCCATTGTACAAATGCAAAGGCGATAAAGATGAGTGCTCAAATTACAGAGGTGTAAGTTTGTTCAGTATTCCTGGGAAATTATATAGGAGGCTATTGATTGAGAGGGTGAAAGCATGTACAGAGCATCAGATTTGGGAAGAGCAGTGTGGTTTCAGAGGTGGTAGAGGATGTGTGGATCAGGTGTTTGCTCTGAAGAATGTATGTGAGAAATACTTAGAAAAGCAAATGGATTTGTATGTAGCATTTATGGATCTGGAGAAGGCATATTATAGAGTTGATAGACATGCTCTGTGGAAGGTATTAAGAATAAATAGTGTAGGAGGAAAGTTGCTAGAAGCAGTGAAAAGTTTTTATCGAGGATGTAAGGCGTTTGTACGAGTAGGAAGAGAGAAAAGTGATTGGTTCTCAGTGAATGTTGGGTCGCGTCAGGGGTGCGTAATGTCTCCATAGTTGTTTAATTTGTTTATGGATTGGGTTGTTATGGAGGTGAATGAAAGAGTTTTGGAGAGAGGGGCACGTATGCAGTCTGTTGTGGATGAGAGGGCTTGGGAAGTGAGTCAGTTGATGTTTGCTGATGATACAGCGCTGATGGCTGATTCGGGTGAGAAACTGCAGAAGCTGGTGACTGAGTTTGGTAAAGTGTGTGAAAGAAGAAAGTTAAGAGTAAATGTGAATAAGAGCAAGGTTATTAGGTACAGTAGGGTTGAGGGTCAAGTCAATTGGGAGGTAAGTTTGAATGGAGAAAAACTGGAGGAAGTAAAGTGTTTTAGATATCTGGGAGTGGATCTGGCAGCGGATGGAACCATGGAAGTGGAAGTGGATCATAGGGTGGGGGAGGGGGCGAAAATCCTGTGAGCCTTGAAGAATGTGTGGAAGTCGAGAACATTATCTCGGAAAGCAAAAATGGGTATGTTTGAAGGAATAGTGGTTCCAACAATGTTGTATGGTTGCGAGGCGTGGGCTATGGATAGAGTTGTGCGCAGGAGGATGGATGTGCTGAAATGAGATGTTTGAGGACAATGTGTGGTGTGAGGTGGTTTGATCGAGTAAGTAACGTAAGGGTAAGAGAGATGTGTGGAAATAAAAAGAGCGTGGTTGAGAGAGCAGAAGAGGGTGTTTTGAAATGGTTTGGGCACATGGAGAGAATGAGTGAGGAAAGATTGACCAAGAGGATATATGTGTCGGAGGTGGAGGGAACGAGGAGAAGTGGGAGACCAAATTGGAGGTGGAAAGATGGAGTGAAAAAGATTTTGTGTGATCGGGGCCTAAACATGCAGGAGGGTGAAAGAAGGGCAAGGAATAGAGTGAATTGGATCGATGTGGTATACCGGTGTTGACGTGCTGTCAGTGGATTGAATCAGGGCATGTGAAGCGTCTGGGGTAAATCATGGAAAGTTGTGTGGGGCCTGGATGTGGAAAGGGAGCTGCGTTTTCGGGCATTATTGCGTGGCAGCTAGAGACTGAGTGTGAACGAATGTGGCCTTTGT
Organism: Panulirus ornatus; assembly: GCF_036320965.1. Lineage (NCBI taxonomy): Eukaryota > Metazoa > Arthropoda > Malacostraca > Decapoda > Palinuridae > Panulirus > Panulirus ornatus. The sequence goes on along the minus strand of NC_092277.1, from coordinate 3,976,708 downwards.
TGTCTTCTCCTAGTGCTACCCCGCACACATGAGGAGGGAGGGGGAAGGTATTCCATGTGTGGCGAGGTGGCGATGGGAGTGAATGGGGGCAGACAGTGTGAATTGTGTGCATGGATGTATATGTATGTGTCTGTGTATGTATATATATGTGTACATTGAGATGTATAGGTATGTATATTTGCGTGTGTGGACGTGTGTGTGTATACATTGTGTATGGGGGTGGGTTGGGCCATTTCTTTCGTCTGTTTCCTTGCGCTACCTCGCAAACGCGGGAGTCAGCGACAAAGCAAAATAAATAAAAAATAAATATATATATATATATATATATATATATATATATATATATATATATATATATATATATATATATATATGTATATATTTTCCGCTGTCTCCCGTGTTTGCGAGGTAGCGCAAGGAAACAGACGAAAGAAATGGCCCAACCCACCCCCATACACATGTATATACATACGTCCACACACGCAAATATACATACCTACACAGCTTTCCATGGTTTACCCCAGACGCTTCACATGCCCTGATTCAATCCACTGACATCACGTCAACCCCGGTATACCACATCGATCCAATTCACTCTATTCCTTGCCCTCCTTTCACCCTCCTGCATGTTTAGGCCCCGATCACACAAAATCTTTTTCACTCCATCTTTCCACCTCCAATTTGGTCTCCCACTTCTCCTCGTTCCCTCCACCTCCGACACATATATCCTCTTGGTCAATCTTTCCTCACTCATTCTCTCCATGTGCCCAAACCATTTCAAAACACCCTCTTCTGCTCTCTCAACCACGCTCTTTTTATTTCCACACATCTCTCTTACCCTTACGTTACTTACTCGATCAAACCACCTCACACCACACATTGTCCTCAAACATCTCATTTCCAGCACATCCATCCTCCTGCGAACAACTCTATCCATAGCCTACGCCTCGCAACCATACAACATTGTTGGAACCACTATTCCTTCAAACATACCCATTTTTGCTTTCCGAGATAATGTTCTCAACTTCCACACATTCTTCAAGGCTCCCAGGGTTTTCGCCCCCTCCCCCACCCTATGATCCACTTCCGCTTCCATGGTTCCATCCGCTGCCAGATCCACTCCCAGATATCTAAAACACTTTACTTCCTCCAGTTTTGCTCCATTCAAACTTACCTCCCAATTGACTTGACCCTCAACCCTACTGTACCTAATGCTCTTATTCACATTTACTCTTAACTTTCTTCTTTCACACACTTTACCAAACTCAGTCACCAGCTTCTGCAGTTTCTCACATGAATCAGCCACCAGCGCTGTATCATCAGCGAACAACAACTGACTCACTTCCCAAGCTCTCTCATCCCCAACAGACTTCATACTTGCCCCTCTTTCCAAAACTCTTGCATTTACCTCCCTAACAACCCCATCCATAAACAAATTAAACAACCATGGAGACATCACACACCCCTGCCGCAAACCTACATTCCCTGAGAACCAATCACTTTCCTCTCTTCCTACACGTACACAAGCCTTACATCCTCGATAAAAACTTTTCACTGCTTCTAACAACTTGCCTCCCACACCATATATTCTTAATACCTTCTACAGAGCATCTCTATCAACTCTATCATATGCCTTCTCCAGATCCATAAATGCTACATACAAATCCATTTGCTTTTCTAAGTATTTCTCACATACATTCTTCAAAGCAAACACCTGATCCACACATCCTCTACCACTTCTGAAACCACACTGCTCTTCCCCAATCTGATGCTCTGTACATGCCTTCACCCTCTCAATCAATACCCTCCCATATAATTTACCAGGAATACTCAACAAACTTATACCTCTGTAATTTGAGGTATAAGTTAAGCAATATATATATATATATATATATATATATATATATATATATATATACGAATAAAGTGTATATGAACGTGCACCTTCATAGAACATACAAAGCTCCATCAGCCAGGATCGAACCTGGGACCCCTTGTGCAAGAGGCAGGCATGCTAACCGCTAGGCTAAGGGACTGTATGATAGGAAACAACTATTCGAAATACTAAGTACTCGAATACCCTTCGTCTCACTATGGTGAGCAACGGGGTCTATCGGTTGTTTCCGAACAGAACACATAGCCAGCTGAGAGCGTTTTACCGAACCTGACTATAAAACGCGGAGTTATATGAATACGAATAAAGTGTATATGAACGCGCACCTTCACAGAACATACAAAGCTCCATCAGCCAGGATCGAACCTGGGACCCCTTGTGCAAGAGGCAGGCATGCTAACCGCTAGGCTAAGGGACTGTATAATAGGAAACAACTATTCGAAATACTAAGTACTCGAATACCCTTCGTCTCACTATGGTGAGCAACGGGGTCTATCGGTTGTTTCCGAACAGAACACATAGCCAGCTGAGAGCGTTTTACCGAACCTGACTGTACAACGCGGAGTTATATGAATACGAATAAAGTGTAGCATGCCTGCCTCTTGCACAAGGGGTCCCAGGTTCGATCCTGGCTGATGGAGCTTTGTATGATATATATATATATATATATATATATATATATATATATATATATATATATATATATATATATATATATATATATATATATATATATATATATATTTTGCTTTGTCGCTGTCTCCCGCGTTTGCGAGGTAGCACAAGGAAACAGACGAAAGAAATGGCCCAACCCACCCCCATACACATGTATATACATACGTCCACACACGCAAATACACATACCTACACAGCTTTCCATGGTTTACCCCAGACGCTTCACATGCCCTGATTCAATCCACTGACAGCACGTCAACCCCGGTATACCACATCGATCCAAATTCACTCTATTCCTTGCCCTCCTTTCACCCTCCTGCATGTTTAGGCCCCGATCACACAAAATCTTTTTCACTCCATCTTTCCACCTCCAATTTGGTCTCCCACTTCTCCTCGTTCCCTCCACCTCCGACACATATATCCTCTTGGTCAATCTTTCCTCACTCATTCTCTCCATGTGCCCAAACCATTTCAAAACACCCTCTTCTGCTCTCTCAACCACGCTCTTTTTATTTCCACACATCTCTCTTACCCTTACGTTACTTACTCGATCAAACCACCTCACACCACACATTGTCCTCAAACATCTCATTTCCAGCACATCCATCCTCCTGCGCACAACTCTATCCATAGCCCACGCCTCGCAACCATACAACATTGTTGGAATCACTATTCCTTCAAACATACCCATTTTTGCTTTCCGAGATAATGTTCTCGACTTCCACACATTCTTCAAGGCTCCCAGGATTTTCGCCCCCTCCCCCACCCTATGATCCACTTCCGCTTCCATGGTTCCATCCGCTGCCAGATCCACTCCCAGATATCTAAAACACTTTACTTCCTCCAGTTTTTCTCCATTCAAACTTACCTCCCAATTGACTTGACCCTCAACCCTACTGTACCTAATAACCTTGCTCTTATTCACATTTACTCTTAACTTTCTTCTTTCACACACTTTACCAAACTCAGTCACCAGCTTCTGCAGTTTCTCACATGAATCAGCCACCAGCGCTGTATCATCAGCGAACAACAACTGACTCACTTCCCAAGCTCTCTCATCCCCATCATATATATATATATATATATATATATATATATATATATATATATATATATATATATATATATATATATTTTCATACTATTCGCCATTTCCCGCATTAGCGAGGTAGCGTTAAGAAAAGAGGACTGGGCCTTTGAGGGAATATCCTCACCTGGCCCCCTTCTCTGTTCTTTCTTTTGGAAAAAGAAAAAGAAAAAAAAGAAACGAGAGGGGAGGATTTCCAGCCCCCCGCTCCCACATATATATATATATATATATATATATATATATATATATATATATATATATATATATATATATATATATATATGTATATATATATTCCTATGTGTCTACGGGGAATATGAAACACGATAAGTTCTCAAGTGCACTTTCGTGTAATAATCACATCATCAGGTGAGATCCAAGAAAGAAATATAACAGTCAGTTGATATACAACGAAGAGACGTAGCTAGGACGCCATTTGGTAAACATGTATTGTCAAGACAGACAACGAGCGTAGCATAATCTATTATGTGGACAAGATGGTGAATTGTTTAGAAATTTTATCAACAATAAAGTTATCCAATTTGTATAGACCTTCACTAATATTAAGGTTATAATACTTTGTGTATTTAATGACAGAAGATTCAATGATATTTCTCGTGGTACTGGAGTTAGAGTTGATAACTGAGATGGCATTACTCCAGTCAGTACGATGATCATAGTAATTTTTAACGTGATTGAACAAGGCATTTGATTCTTGTCCTGTTCTTATACTATATTTATGTTGCTTAAGTCTAACAGAAAGATCCTTACCAGTCTGCCCAACATAAAACGTATCACAATTTTCATATGGCACTTTATAGATGCATCCAGGAGAATTTTCTGGTGAGTTCCTGATTAAGATATTCTTTATAGTATTATTGTTGCTAAGGCAACATTTACATTAAAGGATTTAAGCAACCTGGGATGTAAAGTAAAATTATTAAAAGGGAGAACTAAAAGATTCTTGGTTTCAATGAGAGGTTTGGGTTCAACTCTATAAAATGATTTCTTTTCTAACTGAAGGGATTTATCATTGAAAGATCTAGGGTACTTTAACTAAGATCCAATAGAATATATCTTTTCAAACTCGTTATCATTAAACTCTGGACTGCAAATACGTAATGCCCTAAGGAACATACATTGAAATGATAATGATTTAAGTCTATGTTGAGATGAGTAATGATATATATTTTTCTTTCAAACTATTTGCCATTTCCCGCGTTAGCGAGGTAGCGTTAAGAACAGAGAACTGGGCCTTTGAGGGAATATCCTCACCTGGCCCCCTTCTCTGTTCCTTCTTTTGGAAAATTAAAAAAAAAAATAATGAGAGGGGAGGATTTCCAGACCCCCGCTCACTCCCCTTTTAGTCGCCTTCTACGACACGCAGGGAATACGTTGGAAGTATTCTTTCTCCCCTATCCCCAGGGATATGGGGATGATATATTTTTTTTTTTTTTTTTTTGCTTTGTCACTGTCTCCCGCGTTTGCGAGGTAGCGCAAGGAAACAGACGAAAGAAATGGCCCAACCCACCCCCATACACATGTATATACATACACGTCCACACACGCAAATATACATACCTACACAGCTTTCCATGGCTTACCCCAGACGCTTCACATGCCCTGATTCAATCCACTGACAGCACGTCAACCCCGGTATACCACATCGATCCAAATTCACTCTATTCCTTGCCCTCCTTTCACCCTCCTGCATGTTTAGGCCCCGATCACACAAAATCTTTTTCACTCCATCTTTCCACCTCCAATTTGGTCTCCCACTTCTCCTCGTTCCCTCCACCTCCGACACATATATCCTCTTGGTCAATCTTTCCTCACTCATTCTCTCCATGTGCCCAAACCATTTCAAAACACCCTCTTCTGCTCTCTCAACCACGCTCTTTTTATTTCCACACATCTCTCTTACCCTTACGTTACTTACTCGATCAAACCACCTCACACCACACATTGTCCTCAAACATCACATTTCCAGTACATCCATCCTCCTGCGCACAACTCTATCCATAGCCCACACCTCGCAACCATACAACATTGTTGGAACCACTATTCCTTCAAACATACCCATTTTTGCTTTCCGAGATAATGTTCTCGACTTCCACACATTCTTCAAGGCTCCCAGGATTTTCGCCCCCTCCCCCACCCTATGATCCACTTCCGCTTCCATGGTTCCATCCGCTGCCAGATCCACTCCCAGATATCTAAACCACTTTACTTCCTCCAGTTTTTCTCCATTCAAACTTACCTCCCAATTGACTTGACCCTCAACCCTACTGTACCTAATAACCTTGCTCTTATTCACATTTACTCTTAACTTTCTTCTTTCACACACTTTACCAAACTCAGTCACCAGCTTCTGCAGTTTCTCACATGGATGATATATATATATATATATATATATATATATATATATATATATATATATATATATATATATATATATATATATATATATATATATATATATATATATATATATATATATATATATATATATATATATATATATATATATATATATATATATATATATATATATATATATATATATATATATATATATATATATATATATATATATATATATATATATATATATATATATATATATATATATATATATATATATATATATATATATGCTTGACATTTTTTAGCCTGAATTATATTAGTGATGTATCTGGTCAAAGCTGATAAGGGAATATTTGACAATTTATTTTTTTGCTCATTAATGCCTTACATCATTTGTAGTTTGTGTTAATTGTTTACCCAAATATTCGATGCGTGTTTTCAGATTAAACTAAATATGTTTTTGTATTTCAGTATGGTGGTGATATTACAAGAAAGATGAAGCTGTTGAAACATCAAGCAGAAGGAAAGAAACGCATGAAGATGTATGGTAATATTGAGGTACCAAGGGAGACATTCATCAACATTTTGAAAAGATAAAAACGTTTGATTGGTAGAGACGGAACTGTTGTTAACTAGACAATGTAAAGTGATGGAAATTTTATCCAGTTTTTCAAGATAACGTACGTACTCTGAGCATTGTAATACTGTTGTTGTATAACGTACGTACTCTGAGCATTGTAATACTGTTGTTGTATAACGTACGTACTCTGAGCATTGTAATACTGTTGTTGTATAACGTACGTACTCTGAGCATTGTAATACTGTTGTTGTATAACGTACGTACTCTGAGCATTGTAATACTGTTGTTGTATAACGTACGTACTCTGAGCATTGTAATACTGTTGTTGTATAACGTACGTACTCTGAGCATTGTAATACTGTTGTTGTATAACGTACGTACTCTGAGCATTGTAATACTGTTGTTGTATAACGTACGTACTCTGAGCATTGTAATACTGTTGTTGTATAACGTACGTACTCTGAGCATTGTAATACTGTTGTTGTATAACGTACGTACTCTGAGCATTGTAATACTGTTGTTGTATAACGTACGTACTCTGAGCATTGTAATACTGTTGTTGTATAACGTACGTACTCTGAGCATTGTAATACTGTTGTTGTATAACGTACGTACTCTGAGCATTGTAATACTGTTGTTGTATAACGTACGTACTCTGAGCATTGTAATACTGTTGTTGTATAACGTACGTACTCTGAGCATTGTAATACTGTTGTTGTATAACGTACGTACTCTGAGCATTGTAATACTGTTGTTGTATAACGTACGTACTCTGAGCATTGTAATACTGTTGTTGTATAACGTACGTACTCTGAGCATTGTAATACTGTTGTTGTATAACGTACGTACTCTGAGCATTGTAATACTGTTGTTGTATAACGTACGTACTCTGAGCATTGTAATACTGTTGTTGTATAACGTACGTACTCTGAGCATTGTAATACTGTTGTTGTATAACGTACGTACTCTGAGCATTGTAATACTGTTGTTGTATAACGTACGTACTCTGAGCATTGTAATACTGTTGTTGTATAACGTACGTACTCTGAGCATTGTAATACTGTTGTTGTATAACGTACGTACTCTGAGCATTGTAATACTGTTGTTGTATAACGTACGTACTCTGAGCATTGTAATACTGTTGTTGTATAACGTACGTACTCTGAGCATTGTAATACTGTTGTTGTATAACGTACGTACTCTGAGCATTGTAATACTGTTGTTGTATAACGTACGTACTCTGAGCATTGTAATACTGTTGTTGTATAACGTACGTACTCTGAGCATTGTAATACTGTTGTTGTATAACGTACGTACTCTGAGCATTGTAATACTGTTGTTGTATAACGTACGTACTCTGAGCATTGTAATACTGTTGTTGTATAACGTACGTACTCTGAGCATTGTAATACTGTTGTTGTATAACGTACGTACTCTGAGCATTGTAATACTGTTGTTGTATAACGTACGTACTCTGAGCATTGTAATACTGTTGTTGTATAACGTACGTACTCTGAGCATTGTAATACTGTTGTTGTATAACGTACGTACTCTGAGCATTGTAATACTGTTGTTGTATAACGTACGTACTCTGAGCATTGTAATACTGTTGTTGTATAACGTACGTACTCTGAGCATTGTAATACTGTTGTTGTATAACGTACGTACTCTGAGCATTGTAATACTGTTGTTGTATAACGTACGTACTCTGAGCATTGTAATACTGTTGTTGTATAACGTACGTACTCTGAGCATTGTAATACTGTTGTTGTATAACGTACGTACTCTGAGCATTGTAATACTGTTGTTGTATAACGTACGTACTCTGAGCATTGTAATACTGTTGTTGTATAACGTACGTACTCTGAGCATTGTAATACTGTTGTTGTATAACGTACGTACTCTGAGCATTGTAATACTGTTGTTGTATAACGTACGTACTCTGAGCATTGTAATACTGTTGTTGTATAACGTACGTACTCTGAGCATTGTAATACTGTTGTTGTATAACGTACGTACTCTGAGCATTGTAATACTGTTGTTGTATAACGTACGTACTCTGAGCATTGTAATACTGTTGTTGTATAACGTACGTACTCTGAGCATTGTAATACTGTTGTTGTATAACGTACGTACTCTGAGCATTGTAATACTGTTGTTGTATAACGTACGTACTCTGAGCATTGTAATACTGTTGTTGTATAACGTACGTACTCTGAGCATTGTAATACTGTTGTTGTATAACGTACGTACTCTGAGCATTGTAATACTGTTGTTGTATAACGTACGTACTCTGAGCATTGTAATACTGTTGTTGTATAACGTACGTACTCGTTGACGCAGGCGGCTATGAGGCGTGTTACCCCTCGTTGACGCAGGCGGTTATGAGGCGTGTTACCCCTCGTTAATGTGGTCGCGAGGGCGGGGCTCTGCTGGGTTGGCAGGAGTTTGTAAGAGGAGTGAGGTAGGCAGGCAGGAGAGTCCTAGCCACTACGGTGACATGGCGGGAGTGCGGGCGGGCGCTGTAGCGAGCATCACCCTCCCAGGTGGAGTGAGTGCTCAGTGAGTGGCAGGTGATAGGGAAGGCTGGTGCTTCATGTGTATATGGGAAGATGGTAGCATGTGTCGTGCATGAGAGAGCTGCCTTGAGTGCACCAAGACTCAGGTAGTCTCGTATGGTAAGGTGATGGTGTGAGTCGAGTGGGGAGACGCCTGAGAGGCGCTTGTGTTGAGCGTAAATCCTGCCAGCGTTTCGATCAGAACATGTTGGTAGGACTAACCCATGTATTGTACGTGAATGTTTTATGTGAGCAGTTACGGTAAAGTATTACTGTTTGGAGTTCGTTTCCTTACTATGGTATATTGGCAATGGTTGTATATTAAAATTTTGTAAACCCTACCCACTGTTTCTACAACCCAGCAGGAGATTCATGCTCAAGGTGAGCCCAAAGATAGGGAAGGGCAACTTAAGTAAAGCTCATTATATATAGATGGTATATATCTATGTGTTTTGTATTAAATTTCCCAAGAATCTGTATGTGATGAAACATTACCGAGGACACAGGCTTCTGCTACTAATGGCACCCCTGCAACTTCCACCAATAGGATAAATTTGTTGACTCTCTGAACATGAATATCCTTTGACAGATGACTTTTCACTCGTACAGTAACTTCACACAAGAGAGAATGAGTGTGTTAGTGGTTTTGATGCACAAGACCTGGTTATAGTGATGGATGATTTGAATGCAAAGGTGAGTAATGTGGCAGTTGAGGGAATAATTGGTATACATGGGGTGTTCAGTGTTGTAAATGGAAATGGTGAAGAGCTTGTAGATTTATGTGCTGAAAAAGGACTGGTGATTGGGAATACCTGGTTTAAAAAGCGAGATATACATAAGTATACGTATGTAAGTAGGAGAGATGGCCAGAGAGCGTTATTGGATTACGTGTTAATTGACAGACGCGCGAAAGAGAGACTTTTGGATGTTAATGTGCTGAGAGGTGCAACTGGAGGGATGTCTGATCATTATCTTGTGGAGGCTAAGGTGAAGCATATTGTTATGTGGTTTGTTCATAAAAGATAGGAGGTTGTTAATTAGGGGTGAAGAGGGTGGTGAAAGTTAAGATGACTGGGAAGGAGACTTTGTTACCGAATACCATGAGAGACTGAGTACAAGAATGAACAGGGAGGTGAGAACACAAGAAGTAATGGTAGTGTGTGAGGAATTGGATGTAATTTAGGGAATCATTGATGATAGCGCAAAAGATCTTGTGGCATGAAAATCGTGGGAGGTGGGTTGATTTAGAAAGGGTAGTGATGGTGGGATGAAGAAGTAAATTATTAGAGAGAGAGAAGCGAGAAGGCTTTGGACGATTTTTGAGGGAAAAAAATGCAATTGAGAGGGAGATTATAAAAGAAGAGAAGAACAGGAGGGTCAAGGAAAGAAAAAAATGCATCGCTTGCTGTAAGCCTCCCTGGATTTCTTATAATCTTTTCGTTCCTACAGCTATACGCCGAAATTTATCAACTCCGCGCGTACAACAACTCAAAACGTTCTCACACCCCCCTTAATACCAGTAACAGCATATGTACACTCTCACTTACTCACAACTATATATCCCTTCCCCTCCCACAATTGCTCCCACCATTTTCCCCCCAAGTGCAAGTCGAATCCACCCATATCCGTTATTATGATTCAAATAAGTCAGGTTTATTGCATGTTGAGTTGAAGTTTTTTTTTCTCATTCGGACGGAATACCATCCCAGTGTATTCTTTTTCGACACAACCGAGCACAAAACAATACACTTGCACGGTGAACCTTACTCAGTTATCATATGCAAGCGAGTGCTCTAACAAATGTTTCCCTAGCAAAATGCTTAGCAAATAAAAGTCCGGAAATTATATAATCCGCAGTATAATAATCATCACCTATTTTCTCTTTCAAAACTTTATAAAAAAATAATTAACCCCTATTAACTGTTGGTATTCAAGAATAATTATTCAAATATTCATTATATTAATAGGGGAAACTAAATACCACCCCTCACCTATAATTTAACTACTTTATCTTCGTTCCCACACACACTGACAAACCATAACCCTCGTCTATTCCCGGGTTCCTCTTTGTTACGTTAGTGCTGCCCCTGTCGGAAGGTTAATCGATGTCGGCGTTCAAGGTTTGTTTCGCTCTAGTGTCTTTACTTGCTGACCTAGTCTGGCTCGGATCTGGTGTGTTGTTTTATTTGGGTTCCTCCAGTATAATGTATATCTATGGTTAGCAAATCCTGGTATTCATTTGTAGACAACCCGGCCCTCACGCTGTGTGGTATTTAGGGATGGCTGTTGCTATACAATTATTGCTCTATTAATTTTTGTCAGCGCGAGTGAGCTCTGATTACTGCTAAAGTATCGGTGATACGATATTATATATATATGTGCGGGGGTGCGATTATGATAACACCGTCTACTTTGTGAAATGGTCTAATAGCTCTATGACCTTCTAAGTGTCGTGCCCATCTTTGAGTTTTTGGTGCGCAGGGTGCGTAAGACTTCGGCAGTCTGGGGATGTGAGGGCCGGCTAAGATGTTGGTAAACGGGGTAGCTAAGATAGACTGAACGATTTTGGGGTTATGCCAGGGAGCTAATTGAGCGTAAATTCTCCTCTGGACTGTGTAGCTCTATCTGGTAGTATAGAAACTTGTTAGAAGATATTTTCCAATGTTGGTGCATCAGTGGATAATAGGTTTAGATGTCGGGAGGGGGTAGTAAGTCGAGGGAGGGGTTTGGGTGGTAGCAGGGTGTGGGTTGGTCGGGGTGGGGGAGGGAGGGGAGTGGCATCTGAATAGCTGAGTGAGCAGTGGGGGTCCTTGGGGAGGTTTGTTGGATTAGGTTGGGGGGAGGGATGTTGCTGTGGGGTTGAGGGGGGGCTCTGGGGGATGCTGGGGGGGTTGAGCTAGTACACGTGGTGAGTCTGTGTGGTGGGTTCTATATTTTGTGGGTGGATATGTGACTACTAGCGTTTGTAGGGAGTAAGAGTTTTTTTGCATGTGAGATAAACATCTTGGTGGTGTGGTTGTTTGGGGAGGTGGGGGGGAGATGTGGTGGGGGGTGTGTGTGATGGAGGATGTGTGGAAACATGATGGTTTCACTTAATTGGATTTGTAATTGTTATGTATTTGTGTTATGGGTGTAAGTCTCTGTTGGGTGGTGGTTTGTGAGGGTGGTTATCTGGATGTCGCTCATTGCTGAGGTAGACATTGTCTGGGACTGATGTGTTTGTTTTATGCTGTGACATGATCGGTGTAGGCTTGGTGCACTGTAGTGGATAACGATGTATGATCGTGTTTTCTCTAGCAGCAGGGTAGATTTATATCTAGTGATTGTGGGGTGCGTGGGGTTCTACAAGTTTGTGAGTTTGGAGGTCTACACAGGGTATGATCTTTTGGCAGTGGTGGCATGAATTGTTGTATCGAGGATGTAAGTCAATGGTACGTGGTAGGAGAGAGGACTCGATATTTATATGTACAGTTGCTTGTGGGTGTGCTCGGAGGAATATGGTATTAGGGGGAGTAATGATGGGCGTGCGAGTTGGGGGTGGGTGTCATTTGGGTGTATGGTGTGATTGGGGTTCGGACGCGTGGTTGTGATTAGTATGATCTTTTTGGAGTGTGGAGGTTTATTGGCTTGGGGGTCTTGATGGTTAGGGAGGTGAATAGCACTTTAGGACGGTGTGTTGGAAACATGTAGGGCAAGTAATGAAGTCTTGTTGGGGAGGTGGGAGGAGTGCGGGCGGTTGTGGGGTTGAACGGTGGGATTCGCGCGGGAAGGGGGGTTATGTGGTGGGGGGTGTGGGGGGGGGGCTGGAGGGGAAGGGACGGAGGTCGCGTTGTTGCGATTCATGTGAGGAAAGGGGGACCTGGGGGGGCAGGAGAAGCTGGTGACTGAGTTTAGGGTGGGAAATTGTGTGGAAGAAGGGAAATTAAAGTAAAGGTGTGGAATAAGAGCTAGGTTAGTTACGGGGGGTACGAGGGGTAGGGTTGTGATGGGTCAAGTCGAATTGGGATGGTAAGTTGAATGTGAGAGAAAACAGGAGGAGAGAGGGTCGTAATAGTGTTTTTAGATTATCTAGAGTGATCTGGCAGCGATGGAACCATGTGTGGAAGCGGAAGTTGAATCATGGGGTGGGGGAGGGGGGGAAAATCGGCTGAGTAGCTCTTGAGATTGTGTGGAATTCCGGGAGAAGCTACTTCTGAAATCAAGAGAAGGTGTGTTATGTTTGAAGGAATAGTGGGATGGGTCCAACAATGGTTGTATGTTAGTTGGCGTGAGCTATTGATAGAGTTGTGCGCAGGAAGTGTGGAGTGCTGGAAATGAGATGTTTGAGGACAATGTGTGGTGTAATGTGGTTTGATCGAGTAAGTAATGTAAGGGTAAGAGAGATGTGTGGAAATAAAAAGAGCGTGGTTGAGAGAGCAGAAGAGGGTTTTTTGAAATGGTTTGGGCACATGGAGAGAATGAGTGAGGAAAGATTGACTAAGAGGATATATGTGTCGGAGGTGGAGGGAACGAGGAGAAGTGGGAGACCAAATTGGAGGTGGAAAGATGGAGTGAAAAAGATTTTGAGTGATCGGGGCCTGAACATGCAGGAGGGTGAATGGCGGGCAAGGAATAGAGTGAATTGGATCGATGTGGTATACCGGGGTTGACGTGCTGTCAGTGGATTGAATCAGGGCATGTGAAGCGTCTGGGGTAGACCATGGGAAGTTGTGTGGGGCCTGGATGTGGAAAGGGAGCTGTGGTTTCGGGCATTATTGCATGACAGCTAGAGACTGAGTGTGAACGAATGGAGCCTTTGTTGTCTTTTCCTAGCGCTACCTCGCACACATGAGAGGGGAGTGGGATGGTATTCCATGTGTGGCGAGGTGGCGATGGGTATGAATAAAGGCAGACTGTGAATTGTGTGCATGGGTATATATGTATGTGTCTGTGTGTATATATATGTGTACATTGAGATGTATAGGTATGTATATTTGCGTGTGTGGACGTGTATGTATATATATGTGTATGGGGGTGGGTTGGGCCGTTTCTTTCGTCTGTTTCCTTGCGTTACCTCGCAAACGCGGGAGACAGCGACAAAGCAAAATAATATATATATATATATATATATATATATATATATATATATATATATATATATATATATATATATATATATATATATATATATATTCCTATGAGTCCACGGGGAAAATGAAACACAAGTTCCCAAGTGCACTTTCATGTAATAATCACAAAACCAGGGGAGACACTAGAGAGAAATATAACAGTCTGTTGATATACATTGAAGAGACGAAGCTAGGACGCCATTTGGTAAACATGTGATTGTCCAAAACATACAACGAGCGTTCATGAACTTTTCATTTTACAAATATTATAAACTGTAAAGTTATCTAATTTGTTTAGACCATCACTAATATTGAAATTAATTCTTTGTGTATTTAATAAAAGATTCAACCATATTTCTCTTGGTAATAGAGTTAATAACTGAGATGGCATTACTCCAGTCAATACAATGATCATAGTTTTTAACGTGATTGAACAAGGCATTTGATACTTTTCCCGTTCTTATACTATATTTATGTTGCTTAAGTCTAACAGAAAGATCCTTACCAGTATGACCAACATAAAACTTATCACAATTCCCACATATCACTTTATAGATGCATCCAAGAGAATTTTCTGGTGAATTCCTGATTAAGATATTCTTTATAGCATTATTGTTGCTAATGGCAACAGTTACATTACAGGATTTAAGCAACATGGGAAGTAAAGTGAAATTATTATCAATTATTAAAAGGTTTGGGCTCAGCTCTATATAAAATTATTTCTTTGCTAACTTAAGGGATTTATCATTGAAATATCTAGGGTACTTTAACTTAGATCCAATAGAATATATCTTCTCAAACTCATCATCAGTAAACTCTGGACTGCAAATACGTAATGCTCAGAGTTTATTGATGATGAGTGCAAGGAATAGAGTGGATTGGAACGATGTGGTATACCGGGGTTGACGTGCTGTCAATGGATTGAATCAGGGCATGTGAAGCCTGGGGTAAACCATGGAAAGTTCTGTGGGGCCTGGATGTGGAAAGGGAGCCCTGGTTTAGGTGCATTATTACATGGAGACTGAGTGTGAACGACTGTGGCCTTTGTTGTCTTTTCCTAGCGTTACCTCGCGCACATGGGGGGGGAGGGGGTTGTTATTTCATGTGTGGCGGGGAGGATGGGAATGAATAAGGGCAGACGGTATGAACTATGTACATGTGTATATATGTATATGTCTGTGTGTGTATATATATGTATACGTTGAGATGTATAGGTATGTATATTTGCGTGTGTTGACGTGTATGTATATACATGTGTATGTGGGTGGGTTTGGCCATTCTTTCGTCTGTTTCCTTGCGCTACCTCGCTAACGTGGGAGACAGCGACAAAGTTGTTGTTCGCTGATGATACAGCGCTGGTGGCTGATTCATGTGAGAAACTGCAGAAGCTGGTGACTGAGTTTGGTAAAGTGTGTGAAAGAAGAAAGTTAAGAGTAAATGTGAATAAGAGCAAGGTAATTAGGTACAGTAGGGTTGAGGGTCAAGTCAATTGGGAGGTAAGTTTGAATGGAGAAAAACTGGAGGAAGTAAAGTGTTTTAGATATCTGGGAGTGGATCTGGCAGCGGATGGAACCATGGAAGCGGAAGTAGATCATAGGGTGGGGGAGGGAGCGAAAATCCTGGGAGCCTTGAAGAATGTGTGGAAGTCGAGAACATTATCTCGGAAAGCAAAAATGGGTATGTTTGAAGGAATAGTGGTTCCAACAATGTTGTATGGTTGCGAGGCGTGGGCTGTGGATAGAGTTGTGCGCAGGAGGATGGATGTGCTGGAAATGAGATGTTTGAGGACAATGTGTGGTGTAATGTGGTTTGATCGAGTAAGTAATGTAAGGGTAAGAGAGATGTGTGGAAATAAAAAGAGCGTGGTTGAGAGAGCAGAAGAGGGTTTTTTGAAATGGTTTGGGCATATGGAGAGAATGAGTGAGGAAATATTGACCAAGAGGATATATGTGTCGGAGGTGGAGGGAACGAGGAGAAGTGGGAGACCAAATTGGAGTTGGAAAGATGGAGTGAAAAAGATTTTGTGTGATCGGGGCCTGAACATGCAGGAGGGTGAAAGGAGGGCAAGGAATAGAGTGAATTGGATCGATGTGGTATACCGGGGTTGACGTGCTGTCAGTGGATTGAATCAGGGCATGTGAAGCGTCTGGGGTGAACCATGGAAAGCTGTGTAGGTATGTATATTTGCGTGTGTGGACGTATGTATATACATGTGTATGGGGGTGGATTGGGCCATTTCTTTCGTCTGTTTCCTTGCGCTACCTCGCAAACACGGGAGACAGCGACAAAGCAAAAAAAAAAAAATATATATATATATATATATATATATATATATATATATATATATATATATATATATATATATATATAGATATATAAGGTGAGTAATGTGGCAGTTGAGGGAATAATTGGTATACATGGGGTGTTCAGTGTTGTAAATGGAAATGGTGAAGAGCTTGTAGATTTATGTGCTGAAAAAGGACTGATGATTGGGAATACCTGGTTTAAAAAGCGAGATATACATAAGTATACTTATGTAAGTAGGAGAGATGGCCAGAGAGCGTTATTGGATTACGTGTTAATTGACAGGCGTGCGAAAGAGAGACTTTTGGATGTTAATGTGCTGAGAGGTGCAACAGGAGGGATGTCTGATCATTATCTTGTGGAGGCTAAGGTGAAGATTTGTATGGGTTTTCAGAAAAGAAGAGTGAATGTTGGGGTGAAGAGGGTGGTGAGAGTAAGTGAGCTTGAGAAGGAGACCTGTGTGAGGAAGTACCAGGAGAGACTGAGTACAGAATGGAAAAAGGTGAGAACAATGGAAGTAAGGGGAGTGGGGGAGGAATGGGATGTATTTAGGGAATCAGTGATGGATTGCGCAAAAGATGCTTGTGGCATGAGAAGAGTGGGAGGTGGGTTGATTAGAAAGGGTAGTGAGTGGTGGGATGAAGAAGTAAGAGTATTAGTGAAAGAGAAGAGAGAGGCATTTGGACGATTTTTGCAGGGAAAAAATGCATTTGAGTGGGAGATGTATAAAAGAAAGAGACAGGAGGTCAAGAGAAAGGTGCAAGAGGTGAAAAAAAGGGCAAATGAGAGTTGGGGTGAGAGAGTATCATTAAATTTTAGGGAGAATAAAAAGATGTTCTGGAAGGAGGTAAATAAAGTGCGTAAGACAAGGGAGCAAATGGGAACTTCAGTGAAGGGCGCAAATGGGGAGGTGATAACAAGTAGTGGTGATGTGAGAAGGAGATGGAGTGAGTATTTTGAAGGTTTGTTGAATGTGTTTGATGATAGAGTGGCAGATATAGGGTGTTTTGGTCGAGGTGGTGTGCAAAGTGAGAGGGTTAGGGAAAATGATTTGGTAAACAGAGAAGAGGTAGTGAAAGCTTTGCGGAAGATGAAAGCCGGCAAGGCAGCAGGTTTGGATGGTATTGCAGTGGAATTTATTAAAAAAGGGGGTGACTGTATTGTTGACTGGTTGGTAAGGTTATTTAATGTATGTATGACTCATGGTGAGGTGCCTGAGGATTGGCGGAATGCGTGCGTAGTGCCATTGTACAAAGGCAAAGGGGATAAGAGTGAGTGCTCAAATTACAGAGGTATAAGTTTGTTGAGTATTCCTGGTAAATTATATGGGAGGGTATTGATTGAGAGGGTGAAGGCATGTACAGAGCATCAGATTGGGGAAGAGCAGTGTGGTTTCAGAAGTGGTAGAGGATGTGTGGATCAGGTGTTTGCTTTGAATAATTTATGTGAGAAATACTTAGAAAAGCAAATGGATTTGTATGTAGCATTTATGGATCTGGAGAAGGCATATGATAGAGTTGATAGAGATGCTCTGTGGAAGGTATTAAGAATATATGGTGTGGGAGGAAAGTTGTTAGAAGCAGTGAAAAGTTTTTATCGAGGATGTAAGGCATGTGTACGTGTAGGAAGAGAGGAAAGTGATTGGTTCTCAGTGAATGTAGGTTTGCGGCAGGGGTGTGTGATGTCTCCATGGTTGTTTAATTTGTTTATGGATGGGGTTGTTATTGAGGTAAATGCAAGAGTTTTGGAAAGAGGGGCAAGTATGAAGTCTGTTGGGGATGAGAGAGCTTGGGAAGTGAGTCAGTTGTTGTTCGCTGATGATACAGCGCTGGTGGCTGATTCATGTGAGAAACTGCAGAAGCTGGTGACTGAGTTTGGAAAAGTGTGTGGAAGAAGAAAGTTAAGAGTAAATGTGAATAAGAGCAAGGTTATTAGGTACAGTATGGTTGAGGGTCAAGTCAATTGGGAGGTGAGTTTGAATGGAGAAAAACTGGAGGAAGTGAAGTGTTTTAGATATCTGGGAGTGGATCTGGCAGCGGATGGAACCATGGAAGCGGAAGTGGATCATAGGGTGGGGGAGGGGGCGAAAATCCTGGGGGCCTTGAAGAATGTGTGGAAGTCGAGAACATTATCTCGGAAAGCAAAAATGGGTATGTTTGAAGGAATAGTGGTTCCAACAATGTTGTATGGTTGCGAGGCGTGGGCTATGGATAGAGTTGTGCGCAGGAGGATGGATGTGCTGGAAATGAGATGTTTGAGGACAATGTGTGGTGTGAGGTGGTTTGATCGAGTGAGTAACGTAAGGGTAAGAGAGATGTGTGGAAATAAAAAGAGCGTGGTTGAGAGAGCAGAAGAGGGTGTTTTGAAGTGGTTTGGGCACATGGAGAGGATGAGTGAGGAAAGCTTGACCAAGAGGATATATGTGTCGGAGGTGGAGGGAACAAGGAGAAGAGGGAGACCAAATTGGAGGTGGAAAGATGGAGTGAAAAAGATTTTGTGTGATCGGGGCCTGAACATGCAGGAGGGTGAAAGGAGGGCAAGGAATAGAGTGAATTGGAGCGATGTGGTATACCGGGGTTGACGTGCTGTCAGTGGATTGAATCAAGGCATGTGAAGCGTCTGGGGTAAACCATGGAAAGCTGTGTAGGTATGTATATTTGCGTGTGTGGACGTATGTATATACATGTGTATGGGGGGGGGGGGTTGGGCCATTTCTTTCGTCTGTTTCCTTGCGCTACCTCGCAAACGCGGGAGACAGCGACAAAGTATAATAAATAAAAATAAATATATATATATTTCTGTTGGGGATGAGAGAGCTTGGGAAGTTAGTCAGTTATTGTTCGCTGATGATACAGCGCTGGTGGCTGATTCATGTGAGAAACTGCAGAAGCTGGTGACTGAGTTTGGTAAAGTGTGTGGAAGAAGAAAGTTAAGAGTAAATGTGAATAAGAGCAAGATTATTAGGTACAGTAGGGTTGAGGGTCAAGTCAATTGGGAGGTGAGTTTGAATGGAGAAAAACTGGAGGGCAAGGAATAGAGTGAATTGGAGCGATGTGGTATACCGGGGTTGACGTGCTGTCAATGGATTGAATCAGGGCATGTGAAGCGTCTGAGGTAAACCATGGAAAGCTGTGTAGGTATGTATATTTGCGTGTGTGGACGTATGTATATACATGTGTATGGGGGTGGGTTGGGCCATTTCTTTCGTCTGTTTCCTTGCGCTACCTCGCAAACGCGGGAGACAGCGACAAAGCAAAAAAAAAAAAAGAAATATTTCTTACGTTGTTTTGTACTCATTTCTTACGTTGTTTTGTACTCATTTCTTACGTTGTTTTGTACTCACTTCTTACGTTGTTTTGTACTCATTTCTTACGTTGTTTTGTACTCATTTCTTACGTTGTTTTGTTCTCATTTCTTACGTTGTTTTGTTCTCATTTCTTATGTTGTTTTGTACTCATTTCTTACTTTGTTTTGTACTCATTTCTTACGTTGTTTTGTACTCATTTCTTACGTAGTTTTGTTCTCATTTCTTACGTTGTTTTGTACTCATTTCTTACGTTGTTTTGTACTCATTTCTTACGTTGTTTTGTACTCATTTCTTACGTTGTTTTGTACTCATTTCTTATGTTGTTTTGTACTCATTTCTTACGTTGTTTTGTTCTCATTTCTTACGTTGTTTTGTACTTATTTCTTACGTTGTTTTGTTCTCATTTCTTACGTTGTTTTGTACTCATTTCTTACGTTGTTTTGTTCTCATTTCTTACGTTGTTTTCTACTCATTTCTTACGTTGTTTTGTACTCATTTCTTACGTTCTTTTGTACTCATTTCTTACGTTGTTTTGTTCTCATTTCTTACGTTGTTTTGTATTCATTTCTTACGTTGTTTTGTACTCATTTCTTACGTTCTTTTGTACTCATTTCTTACGTTGTTTTGTTCTCATTTCTTATGTTGTTTTGTTCTCATTTCTTACGTTGTTTTGTTCTCATTTCTTACGTTGTTTTGTACTCATTTTTACGTTGTTTTGTTCTCATTTCTTACGTTCTTTTGTTCTAATTTCTTACGTTGTTTTGTTCTCATTTCTTACGTTGTTTTGTACTCATTTCTTACGTTGTTTTGTATTCATTTCTTACGTTGTTTTGTACTCATTTCTTACGTTGTTTTGTACTCATTTCTTACGTTGTTTTGTACTCATTTCTTACGTTGTTTTGTACTCATTTCTTACGTTGTTTTGTTCTCATTTCTTATTATGTTTTGTACTCATTTCTTACGTTGTTTTGTACTCATTTCTTACGTTGTTTTGTACTCATTTCTTACGTTGTTTTGTTCTCACTTCTTACGTTGTTTTGTACTCATTTCTTACGTTGTTTTGCTCTCATTTCTTACGTTGTTTTGTACTCATTTCTTACGTTGTTTTGTACTCATTTTTTCTTTCTTTACTTAACAACTTCCCTCTACTTCAAAACCCTGCCCGCTGGAATAATACGATTGATCAAACTGCTACACCTTAAATCCAATACCTGTGGCAACTATGCAGTCCTGAAAATGTGTGCGCATTTCTGACATGAAAATACGGGATCAGTAAAATTGGACATTTCCTATGTTTTTTCGAAATCTGTGTGTTATAACTGCCATCGCCACAATCGAATACTCTAGTTGGAAAATATCCTCCTCCGCCTCCTAACTACACAGAAGCATCTTACTATAATAACCCTAAACTTCCTGGGAAAAACCACAGCGATTTCCCATAGGTTGTATAGCATGGGTTAGTGAGAAGACAAGAGCAAGGGAAGGAGTAACACTACTCCTGAAACAGGAGTGGTGGGAGTATGTGATAGAGTGTAAGAAAGTAAACTCTAGATTGATATGGGTAAAACTGAAAGTTAATGGAGAGAGATGGGTGATTATTGGTGCATATGCACCTGGGCATGAGAAGAAAGATCATGAGAGGCAAGTGTTTTGGGAGGGGCTGAGTGTGTGTGTTAGTAGTTTTGATGCACGAGACCGGGTTACAGTGATGGGTGACTTGAATGCAAAGGTGAGTAATGTGGCAGTTGAGGGAATAATTGATGGAAATGGGGAGTTCAGTGTTGTAAATGGAAATGGTGAAGAGATTGTAGATTTATGTGCTGAAAAAGGACAGGTGATTGGGAATACCTGGTTTAAAAAGAGAGATATACATAAGTATACGTATGTAAGTAGGAGAGATGGCCAGAGAACGTTATTGGATTACGTGTTAATTGACAGGCGTGCGAAAGAGAGACTTTTGGATGTTAATGTGCTGAGAGGTGCAACTGGAGGATGTCTGATCATTACCTTGTGGAGGCGAAGATTTTTAGAGGTTTTCAGAAAAGAAGAGAGAATGCTGGGGTGAAGAGAGTGTTGAGAGTAAGTGAGCTTGGGAAGGAGACTTGTGTGAGGAAGTACCAAGAGAGACTGAGTGCAGAATGGCAAAAGGTGAGAACAGAGGACGTAAGGGGTGTTGGAGAGGAATGGGATGCATTTAGGAATGCAGTAATGGCTTGCGCAAAAGATGCTTGTGGCATGAGAAGCGTGGGAGGTGGGCAGATTAGAAAGGGTAGTGAGTGGTGGGATGAAGAAGTAAGATTAGTAGTGAAAGAGAAGAGAGAGGCGTTTGGACGATTTTTGCAGGGAAATAATGCAAATGAGTGGGAGATGTATAAAAGAAAGAGGCAGGAGGTCAAGAGAAAGGTGCAAGAGGCGAAAAAGAGGGCAAATGAGAGTTGGGGTGAGACAGTGTTTTTAAAGTTTAGGGAGAATAAAAATATGGTTTGGAAGGAGGTAAATAAAGTACGTAAGACAAGGAAACAAATGGGAACATCACTGAAGGAGGCTAATGGTAAGGTGATAAAAAATAGTGGCGATGTGAGGAGATGGAGTGAGTATTTTGAAGGTTTGTTAAATGTGTTTGATGATAGAGTGGCAGATATAGGGTGTTTTGGTCGAGGTGGTGTGCAAAGTGAGAGGGTTAGGGAAAATGATTTGGTAAATAGAGAAGAGGTAGTAAAAGCTGAAAGCCGGCAAGGCAGCGGGTTTGGATGTTATTGCAGTGGAATTCATTAAAAAAAGAAAAAGGGGTGATTGTATTGTTGACTGGTTGGTGAGGTTATTTAATGCATGTATGACTCATGGTGAGGTGCCTGAGGATTGGCGGAATGCATGCATAGTGCCATTGTACAAAGGCAAAGGGGATAAAGGTGAGAGCTCAAATTACAGAGGTATAAGTTTGTTGAGTATTCCTGGTAAATTATATGGGAGGATATTGATTGAGAGGGTGAAGGCATGTACAGAGCATCAGATTGGGGAAGAGCAGTGTGGTTTCAGAAGTGGTAGAGGATGTGTGGATCAGGTGTTTGCTTTGAAGAATGTATGTGAGAAATACTTAGAAAAGCAAATGGATTTGTATGTAACATTTATGGATCCGGAGAAGGCATATGATAGCGTTGATAGAGATGCTCTGTGGAAGGTTTTAAGAATATATGGTGTGGGATGCAAGTTGTTAAATACAATGAAAAGTTTTTCTGGAGGGTGTAAGGCATGCGTACGTGTAGGAAGAGAGGAAAGTGATTGGTTCTCAGTGAATGTTGGTTTGCGGCAGGGATGGGTGATGTCTCTATGGTTGTTTAATTTGTTTATGGATTGGGTTGTTAGGTAGGTGAATGCAAGAGCTTTGGAAAAAGGGGCAAATATGCAGTCTGTTGTGGAGGAGAGAGCTTGTGAAGTGAGTCAGCTGTTGTTCGCTGATGATACAACGCTGGTGGCTGATTCGGGTGCGAAACTGCAGAAGCTGGTGACTGAGTTTGGTAGTGTATGAAAGAAGAAAGCTGAGAGTGAATGTGAATAAGAGCAAGGTTATTAGGTACAGTAGGGTTGAGGGACAAGTCAACTGGGAGGTAAGTTTGAATGGAGAAAAACTGGATTGTTTTAGATATCTGGGAGTGGCTTTGGCAGTGGATGAAGCCATGGAAGCGGATGTGAATCATAGGGTGGGGGAGGGGGCGAAAGTTCTGGGAGCGTTGAAAAATGTGTGGAAGTCGAGAGCGTTATCTTGGAAAGCAAAAAATGGGTATGTTTGAAGGAATAGTGGTTCCAACATTGTTATATGGTTGTGAGGCGTGGGCTATGGACAGAGTTGTGTGGAGGAGGGTGGATGTGCTGGAAATGAGATGTTTAAGGACAATATGTGGTGTGAGGTGGTTCGATCGAGTAAGTAATGAAAGAGTAAGAGAGATGTGTTGTGATAAAAAGAGTGTGGTTGAGAGAGCAGAAGAGGGTGTTTTGAAATGATGTGGTGACATGGAGAGAATGAGTGAGGAAAGATTGACTAAGAGGATATATGTGTCAGAGGTGGAGGGGACGAGGAGAAGTGGGAGACGAAATTGGAGGTGAAAAGATGGAGTGAAAAAGATTTTGAGTGATCGGGGCCTGAACATGCAGGAGGGTGAAAGGCATGCAAGGAATAGAGTGAATTGGAACGATGTGGTATACCGGGGTCGACGTGCTGTCAATGGATTGAACCAAGACATGTGAAGCGTCTGGGGTAAACAATGGAAAGTTTTGTGGGGCCTGGATATGGAAAGGGAGCTGTGGTTTCGGTGCTTTATACATGACAGCTAGAGACTGAGTGTGAAGGAATGTGGCTTTTGTTGTCTTTACCTAGTGCTACCTTGCGCATATGCGGGTGGAGGGGGCTGTCATTTCATGTGTGGCGGAATGGCGACGGAAATGAATAAGAGCAGACAGTATGAATTATGCACATGTCGGTATATATATATATATATATATATATATATATATATATATATATATATATATATATATATATATATATATATATATATATATATATATATACTTCCCTGGGGATAGGGGAGAAAGAATACTTCCCACGTATTCCCTGCGTGTCGTAGAAGGCGACTAAAAGGGAAGGGAGCGGGGGGCTGGAAATCCTCCCCTCTCGTCTTTTTTTTTTTAATTTTCCAAAAGAAGGAAGAGAGAAGAGGGCCAGGTGAGGATATTCCCTCAAAGGCCCAGTCCTCTGTTCTTAACGCTACCTCGCTATCGCGGGAAATGGCGAATAGTATGAAAAAAAAAAAAAATATATATATATATATATATATATATATATATATATATATATATATATATATATATATATATATATATATATATATATATATTTTTTTTTTTTTTTTTTTTCTAAATGTGTGTGGATGTAACCAAGATGAGAAAAAAGGAGAGATAGGTAGTATGTTTGAGGAAAGGAACCTGGATGTTTTGGCTCTGAGTGAAACGAAGCTAAAGGGTAAAGGGGAAGAGTGGTTTGGGAATGTCTTGGGAGTAAAGTCAGGGGTTAGTGAGAGGACAAGAGCAAGGGAAGGAGTAGCACTACTCCTGAATCAGGAGTTGTGGGAGTATGTGACAGAGTGTAAGAAAGTAAATTCTCGGTTAATATGGGTAAAACTGAAAGTTGATGGAGAGAGATGGGTGATTATTGGTGCATATGCACCTGGGCATGAGAAGAAAGATCATGAGAGGCAAATGTTTTGGGAGCAGCTGAATGAGTGTGTTAGTGGTTTTGATGCACAAGACCGGGTTATAGTGATGGGTGATTTGAATGCAAAGGTGAGTAATGTGGCAGTTGAGGGAATAGCTGGTATACATGGAGTGTTCAGTGTTGTAAATGGAAATGGTGAAGAGCTTGTAGATTTATGTGCTGAAAAAGGACTGGCGATTGGGAATACCTGGTTTAAAAAGCGAGATATGCATAAGTATACGTATGTAAGTAGGAGAGATGGCCAGAGAGCGTTATTGGATTACGTGTTAAGTGATAGACGCACGAAAGAGAGACTTTTGGATGTTAATGTGCTGAGAGGTGCAACTAGAGGGATGTCTGATCATTATCTTGTGGAAGCGAAGGTGAAGATTTGTGGGGTTTTTCAGAAAAGAAGAGAGAATGTTGGGGTGAAGAGAGTGGTGAGAGTAAGTGAGCTTGGGAAGGAGACTTGTGTGAGGAAGTACCAGGAGAGACTGAGTACAGAATGGAAAAAGGTGAGAACAAAGGAGGTAAGGGGAGTGGGGGAGGAATGGGATGTATTTAGGGAAGCAGTGATGGCTTGCGCAAAAGATGCTTGTGGCATGAGAAGCATGGGAGGTGGGTTGATTAGAAAAGGTAGTGAGTGGTGGGATGAAGAAGTAAGATTAGTAGTGAAAGAGAAGAGAGAGGCATTTGAACGATTTTTGCAGGGAAAAAATGCAAATGAGTGGGGGAGGTGGTGCAAGAGGTGAAACAGAGGGCAAATGAGAGTTGGGGTGAGAGAGTATCATTAAATTTCCGGGAGAATAAAAAGATGTTTTGGAAGGAGGTAAATAAAGTGCGTAAGACAAGGGAGCAAATGGGAACGTCAGTGAAGGGGGCTAATGGGGAGGTGATAACAAGTAGTGGTGATGTGAGAAGGAGATGGAGTGAGTATTTTGAAGTTTTGTTGAATGTGTTTGATGATAGAGTGGCAGATATAGGGTGTCTTGGTCGAGGTGGCGTGCAAAGTGAGAGGGTTAGGGAAAATGATTTGGTAAATAGAGAAGAGGTAGTAAAAGCTTTACGGAAGATGAAAGCCGGCAAAGCAGCAGGTTTGGATGGTATTGCAGTGGAATTTATTAAAAAAGGGGGTGACTGTATTGTTGACTGGTTGGTAAGGTTATTTAATGTATGTATGACTCATGGTGAGGTGCCTGAGGATTGGCGAAATGCTTGCATAGTGCTATTGTACAAAGGCAAAGGAGATAAGAGTGAGTGCTCAAATTACAGAGGTATAAGTTTGTTGAGTATTCCTGGTAAATTATATGGGAGGGTATTGATTGAGAGGGTGAGGGCGTGTAGAGAGCATCAGATTGGGGAAAAGCAGTGTGGTTTCAGAAGTGGTAGAGGATGTGTGGATCAGGTGTTTGCTTTGAAAAATGTATGTGAGAAATACTTAGAAAAACAAATGGATTTGTATGTAGCATTTATGGATCTGGAGAAGGCATATGATAGAGTTGATAGAGATGCTCTTTGGAAGGTTTTAAGAATATTTGGTGTGGGAGGCAAGTTGTTAGAAGCAGTGAAAAGTTTTTATCGAGGATGTAAGGCATGTGTACGTGTAGGAAGAGAGGAAAGTGATTGGTTCTCAGTGAATGTAGGTTTGCGGCAGGGGTGTGTGATGTCTCCATGGCTGTTTAATTTGTTTATGGATGGGGTTGTTAGGGAGGTGAATGCAAGAGTTTTCGAAACAGGGCAAGTATGAAGTCTGTTGTGGATGAGAGAGCTTGGGAAGTGAGTCAGTTGTTGTTCGCTGATGATACAGCGCTGGTGGCTGATTCATGCAAGAACCTGCAGAAGCTGGTGACTGAGTTTGGTAAAGTGTGTGAAAGAAGAAAGTTAAGAGTAAATGTGAATAAGAGCAAGGTTATTAGGTACAGTAGGGTTGAGGGTCAAGTCGATTGGGAGGTAAGTTTGAATGGAGAAAAACTGGAGGAAGTAAAGTGTTTTAGATATCTGGGAGTGGATCTGGCAGCGGATGGAACCATGGAAGCGGAAGTGAATCATAGGGGGGGGGGGGGGGGGGGCGAAAATTCTGAGAGCCTTGAAGAATGTTTGGAAGTCGAGAACATTATCTCGGAAAGCAAAAATGGGTATGTTTGAAGGAATAGTGGTTCCAACAATGTTGTATGGTTGCGAGGCGTGGGCTATGGATAGAGTTGTGCGCAGGAGGGTGGATGTGCTGGAAATGAGATGTTTGAGTACAATATGTGGTGTGAGGTGGTTTGATCGAGTAAGTAATAATAGGCTAAGAGAGATGTGTGGAAATAAAAAGAGTGTGGTTGAGAGAGCAGAAGAGGGTGTTTTGAAATGGTTTGGTCACATGGAGAGAATGAGTGGGGAAAGATTGACCAAGAGGATATATGTGTCAGAGGTGGAGGGAACGAGGAGAAGTGGGAGACCAAATTGGAGGTGGAAAGATGGAGTGAAAAAAATTTTGAGTGATCGGGGGCTGAACATGCAGGAGGGTGAAAGGCGTGCAAGGAATAGAGTGAATTGGATCGATGTGGTATACCGGGGTCGACGTGCTGTCAATGGATTGAACCAGGGCATGTGAAGAGTCTGGGGTAAACCATGCAAAGTGTGTGGGGCCTGGATGTGGAAAGGGAACTGTGGTTTCGGTGCATTATTACATGACAGATAGAGACTGAGTGTGAACGAATGGGGCCTTTGGTGTCTTTCCTAGCGCTACCTCGCACACATGAGGGGAGAGGGGGTTGTTATTCCATGTGTGGCGAGGTGGCGATGGGAACAAATAAAGGCAGACAGTATGAATTATGTACATGTGTATATATGTATATGTCTGTGTGTGTATATATATATGTGTATACATTGAGATGTATAGGTATGTATATTGTGCGTGTGTGGACATGTATGTATATACATGTGTATGGGGGTGGGTTGGGCCATTCTTTCGTCTGTTTCCTTGCGCTACCTCGCTAACGCGGGAGACAGCGACAAAGTATAATGAAATATATAAAATAATACATTAATACAAATCATTGTCAGTCAAGAGAAATATGCAAGACACCAACATTTATAGCAAGTGTCAAGTTGGTTGGTTATGATGAAATGATACAACACTAAATCATTGGGCTACTGCGTAATGTATTTAAATGCAATAAACAATAGTGATTTATTTTCATTACTGAAAAGGATATCAAAATCGTCCATAAATTTCACATATATGAAAGGACAAAGAACACGAACTCGAATAATCACGTACATTAGTCTCTACAAACCTATTATAGCCATAACCAAACAGTTGGTGTATCAATACCTAACACTGGAGGTGGTCAGTCCTGAACTATTTGGTCCTCCTGGATCTCAGAAATGTTTGCATATATTGAAGACTAGAAGCATTCATATTTGGTGTGCCTATATAGTTCAATTATTCTGAAAGCACATATGAAGTACATACTACTATTCTGTAATACGTAAGTGAACACTGTACAGAAATGGTGAACATTTTCTTAAAGGATAAGTGAAGTAGACAAGTTTCACTTTATAGTAGCCTTTGATTACCCCTAATATGTCATCCTAGGATATACATAGGATTTAGGCTTAGATAAAGATGAAAGGCAGCAACAGAGGGAAGAACATGGCAGCAAGCATGCACAGTATTGCATCATAAAAGTGATCCTCATTTATCTCATGGATGAATTATAGGAGCATAATGCCTCAAATGCACACAATCAACAAACTCCTTTCCACCGATCTCTCATCCTCCATATCCTTTTTTGCCCGTACAGCTCATGGCATAAAACCATAGTGGATAAAAACACGATGACTAATGAAGAAAAGAAACTTTGTACCTTGTAATGATAATCCTCTCAGAGGTCCTCAGGCACATGCCTACATTGTCTACAACATTGGACGATTCACAAGATAATAGTTTTGAAGGTTACCAGTGTGGGAATATGATAACAAATGGGAGCAGAAGTGTCCCTTTTCATCCTAGCTGTAATGGAATGGCTGAAAAAGCTGTTCAAACATTTGGAAATGATCTAAAGAAAATGAGAAAAGCATATATCAAACAAGGTTGTCCAGGATATTATTATTCAGATATAAATGTTCGCCACAATCACTGACAAATATTGACTAGATTGGTTGTCTGGTCTGTACTTCGTATCAAGGTAACCGTTTTCAAAGAGGAATGGTCTAAACAACCATTACATGTACAAATAGTAATGTTATCCACATGTAGAGATGTACATTTTATGGAGAAAGTAATTACTGTTTTCAGGTTCAATTTGATCGTGGCTACATTAGAGATGGTCGCTGCTGGAAGTGTGGTCACTGCTGGAAGTGTGGTCGCTGCCAGAGGTGTGGTCGCTGCCAGAGGTGTGGTCGCTGCTGGAAGTGTGGTCGCTGCCAGAGGTGTGGTCGCTGCTGGAAGTGTGGTCGCTGCCAGAGGTGTGGTCGCTGCTGGAAGTGTGGTCGCTGCTGGAAGTGTGGTCGCTGCCAGAGGTGTGGTCGCTGCCAGAGGTGTGGTCGCTGCTGGAAGTGTGGTCGCTGCTGGAAGTGTGGTCGCTGCTGGAAGTGTGGTCGCTGCTGGAAGTGTGGTCGCTGCTGGAAGTGTGGTCTCTGCCGGAAGAGTGGTCGCTGCTGGAAGTGTGGTCGCTGCGAAAGTGTGGTCGCTGCCAGAGGTGTGGTCGCTGCTGGAAGTGTGGTCGCTGCTGGAAGTGTGGTCGCTGCCGGAAGTGTGGTCGCTGCCGGAAGTGTGGTCGCTGCCAGAGGTGTGGTCGCTGCTGGAAGTGTGGTCTGCCAGAGGTGTGGTCGCTGCTGGAAGTGTGGTCGCTGCTGGAAGTGTGGTCGCTGCCAGAGGTGTGGTCGCTGCTGGAAGTGTGGTCGCTGCTGGAAGTGTGGTCGCTGCGGAAGTGTGGTCGCTGCTGGAAGTGTGGTCGCTGCTGGAAGTGTGGTCGCTGCTGGAAGTGTGGTCGCTGCTGGAAGTGTGGTCAGCTGCTGGAGTGTGGTCGCCTGCGTGGAAGTGTGGTCGCTGCTGGAAGTGTGGTCGCTGCAGGAAGTGTGGTCGCTGCTGAAGTTGTGGTCGCTGCCGGAAGTCGTGGTCGCTGCCAGAGTGTGGTCGCCTGCCTGGAAGTGTGGTCGCTGCTGAAGTGTGGTCCGCTGCTGAAGTGTGGTCGCTGCCTGGAAGTGTGGTCGCTGCAATGAAGTGTGGTCGCTGCTGGAAATGTGGTCGCTGCAGAGGTTGTGGTCGCTGCCTGGAAGTGTGGTCGCTGCCTGGAAGTGTGGTCGCTGCCGAAGTGTGGTCGCTGCTGGAAGTGTGGTCGCTGCCAGAAGGTGTGGTCGCTGCCAGAGGTGTGGTCGCTGCTGGAAGTGTGGTCGCTGCTGAAGTGTGGGTCGCTGCCTGGAAGTGTGGTCGCTGCCAGAGGTGTGGTCGCTGCAGAAGTGTGGTCGCTGCTGGAAGTTGGTCGCTGCAGGAAGTGTGGTCGCTGCAAGTTCGCTGTGAAGTGTGGTCCTGCGAGTGTGTCGCTGCTGGAAGTGTGGTCGCTGCTGGAAGTGTGTCCTGCCAGAGTGGTCGCTGCTGGAAGTGTGGTCCTGCTGGAAGTGTGGTCGCTGCTGGAAGTGGTCGCTGCTGGAAGTGTGGTCGCTGCGGAAGTGTGGTCGCTGCGGAAGTGTGTCGTGCGATGTGTGCTGGAAGTGTGGTCGCTGCCGAAGTGTGGTCGCTGCGGAAGTGTGTTGCTGCAGTGGGCTGCGAAGTGTGTCGCTGCTGGAAGGGGTGTCGGTGGTCGCTGCGAAGTGTGTCGCTGCTGGAAGTGTGGTCGCTGCTGAAGTTGGTCCTGCGGAATGTGGTCGCTGCGAAGGTGTGGTCGCTGCGGAAGGTGTGTCCTGCTGAAGTGTGGTCGCTGCTGAATGTGGTCGCTGCTGGAAGTGTGGTCGCTGCGAAGGTGTGGTCGTGCGAAGGTGTGGTCACTGCTGGAAGTGTGGTCGCTGCTGGAAGTGTGGTCGCTGCTGGAAGTGTGGTCCTGCCGAGGTGTGCTGTGAAGTGTGGTCGCTGCTGGAAGGTGGTCGCTGCTGGAAGTGTGGTCGCTGCGAAGTGTGTCGCTGCGAAGTGTGGTCGCTGCTGAAGTGTGGTCGCTGCCAGAGGGTGGTCGCTGCTGGAAGTGTCGCTGAAGTTGGCGCTGCTGAAGTGTGGTCGCTGCTGGAAGTGTGGTCGCTGCTGAAGTGTGGTCGCGCTGGAAGTGTGGTCGCTGCCGAAGTTGGTCGCTGCGGAAGTGTGGTCCTGCCAGAGGTGTGGTCGCTGCTGGAAGTGTGGTCGGTCCTGCTGGAAGTGTGGTCGCTGCAAGTGTGGTCGCCAAGGTGGGTCGCTGGAAGTGTGGTCGCTGCTGGAAGTGTGGTCGCTGCCGAAGGTGGTCGCTGCTGGAAGTGTGGGGGGTGTCGTGCTGGAAGTGTGGCGCGAGTGTGGTCGCTGCGAGTGGGTCGCTGCGGGAATGTGGTCGCTGCCAGAGGTGTGGTCGCTGCTGGAAGTGTGGTCGCTGCTGGAAGTGTGGTCGCTGCCAGGAAGTGTGGTCGCTGCCCGAAGTGTGGTCGCTGCTGGAAGTGTGGTCGCTGCTGGAAGTGTGGTCGCTGCTGGAAGTGTGGTCGCTGCTGGAAGTGTGGTCGCTGCTGGAAGTGTGGTCGCTGCCTGGAAGTGTGGTCGCTGCTGGAAGTGTGGTCGCTGCCGAAGTGTGGTCGCTGCTGGAAGTGTGGTCGCTGCCAGAGGTGTGGTCGCTGCTGGAAGTGTGGTCGCTGCTGAAGTGTGGTCGCTGCTGAAGTGTGGTCGCTGCCTGGAAGTGTGGTCGCTGCCAGAGGTGTGGTCGCTGCTGGAAGTGTGGTCGCTGCCGGAAGTGTGGTCACTGCTGGAAGTGTGGTCGCTGCTGGAAGTGTGGTCGCTGCCGGAAGTGTGGTCACTGCTGGAAGTGTGGTCGCTGCCAGAGGTGTGGTCGCTGCCAGAGGTGTGGTCGCTGCCGAAGTGTGGTCGCTGCTGGAAGTGTGGTCGCTGCTGGAAGTGTGGCTGCGAGTGCCAGGGCGGTGTGGTCGCTGCGGAAGTGTGTCGCTGCTGGAAGTGTGGTCGCTGCAAGTGGTGGAAGTGTGTCGCTGCAGAAGTGTGGTCGCATGCGCGAAGTGTGGTCGCTGCTGGAAGTGTGGTGCCGGTGGTCCTGCAGAGGTGTGGTCGCTGCTGGAAGTGTGTCGCTGCCATGGAAGGTGGTGCCATGGTGTGTCATGCTGGAAGTGTGGTCGCTGCTGGAAGTGTGGTCGCTGCGGAAGTGTGGAGGTGCCAGTGGAAGTGTGTCGCGCGAAGTGTGGTCGCTGCCGGTTTAAGTGTGGTCGCTGCTGGAGTGGTGGTCGCTGCAGGGGTGTGGTCGCTGCCGGAATGTGGTCGCTGCGAAGTGTGTCGCTGCCATGGAGGTGGTCGCTGCCGAAGTGTGGTCGCTGCTGGAAGTGTGGTCGCTGCAAGGTGGTCGCTGCTGAAGTGTGGTCGCTGCCAAGAGTGGGTCGCTGCTGATGGTGAAGGTGTGGTCGCTGCGGAAGTGTGGTCGCTGCAGAGGTGTGGTCGCTGCTGGAAGTGTGGTCGCTGCTGGAAGTGTGGTCGCTGCCAGAGTGTGGTCGCTGCGGAAGTGTGGTCGCTGCTGGAAGTGTGGTCGCTGCTGGAAGTGTGGTCGTCTGCCGAAGTGTGGTCGCTGCTGGAGTGTGGTCCGCTGCTGGAAGTGTGGTCGCTGCGAGTGTGTCCCTGGAGAGTGTGGTGTCGCTGCCGAAGTGTGGTCGCTGCCAGAGGTGTGGTCGCTGAGCTGGAAGTGTGGTCGCGCTGCAGGATAGTGTGGTCGCTGCCAGAGTGTGGTCGCTGCTGGAAGTGTGGTCGCTGCCGGAAGGTGTGGTCGCTGCTGGAAGTGTGGTCGCTGCCGGAAGTGTGGTCGCTGCTGGAAGTGTGGTCGCTGCTGGAAGTGTGGTCGCTGCCGGAAGTGTGGTCGCTGCCTGGAAGTGTGGTCGCTGCCGAAGTGTGGTCGCTGCGAAGTGTGGTCGCTGTCAGAGGTGTGGTCGCTGCTGGAGTGTGGTCGCTGCCGGAAGTGTGGTCGCTGCTGGAAGTGTGGTCGCTGCCAGAGTGTGGTCACTGCTGGAAGTGTGGTCGCTCCTGGAAGTGTTGGTCGCTGCTGGAAGAGTGGTCGCTGCCCAGAGTGTGGTCGCTGCTGGAAGTGTGTCGCTGCCGGAAGTGTGGTCGCTGCTGGAAGTGTGGTCGCTGCCAGAGGTGTGGTCACTGCTGGAAGTGTGGTCGCTGCTGAAGTGTGGTCGCTGCCGAGTGTGGTCGCTGCTGGAAGTGTGGTCGCTGCTGGAAGTGTGGTCGCTGCTGGAAAGTGTGGTCGCTGCCAGAAAGTGTGGTCGCTGCGAAGTGTGGTCGCTGCAGGAAGTGTGGTCGCTGCTGGAAGTGTGGTTCGCTGCTGAGTGTGGTCGCTGCTGAAGTGTGGTCGCTGCAGGAAGTGTGGTCGCTGCCGGAAGTGTGGTCACTGCTGGAAGTGTGGTCGCTGGAAGTGTGGTCGCTGCTGGAAGTGTAGTCGCTGCCAGAGGTGTGGTCGCTGCTGGAAGTGTGGTCGCTGCTGGAAGTGTGGTCGCTGCCAGAGGTGTGGTCACTGCTGGAAGTGTGGTCGCTCTGAAGTGTGGTCGCTGCTGGAAGTGTGGTCGCTGCGGAAGTTGTGGTCGCTGCTGGAAGTGTGGTTTCGCTGCCAGAAGTGTGGTCGCTGCTGGAAGTGTGGTCGCTGCGGAAGTGTGGTGGTTCGCTGCTAGAAGTGTGGTCGCTGCTGGAAGTGTGTGTCAGCGCTGCCGAAGTGTGGTCGCTGCTGAAGTGTGGTCGCTGCAGAAGTGTGGTCGCTGCTGGAAGTGTGGTCGCTGCTGGAAGTGTGGTCGCTGCTGGAAGTGTGGTCGCTGCCAGAGGTGTGGTCGTGCCGCTGAATGTGGTCGCTGCTGGAAGTGTGGTCGCTGCTGGAAGTGTGGTCGCTGCCGAAGGTGGTCGCTGCCGAAGGTTGTCCTGCTGGAAGTGTGGTCGCTGCGAAGTGTGGTCGCTGCTGAAGTGTGGTCGCTGCGAAGTGTGGTCGCTGCCGAAGTGTGGTCGCTGCCGGAAGTGTGGTCGCTGCCAAGTGTGTCGCTGCTGAAGTGTGTCGCTGCCGGAAGTGTGGTCGCTGCGGAAGTGTGGTCGCTGCTGAATGTGTCGCTGCTCAGAGTGTGGTCGCTGCTGGAAGTGTGTCGCTGCGAAGTGTGGTCCTGCTGGAAGTGTGGTCGCTGCTGAAGTGTGGTCGCTGCGGAAGTGTGGTCCGCGATGTGGTCCTCGGAAGTGTGGTCTGCTGGCAAGTGTGGTCGCTGCCGAAGTGTGGTCGCTGCTGAAGTGTGGTCGCTGCAGAGTGTGGTCGCTGCCGAAGTGTGGTCCTGCGGAAGTGTGTCGCTGCTGAAGTGTGTCGCTGCTGAAGTGTGGTCGCTGCAGAGTGTGGTCGCTGCTGAAGTGTGGTCGCTGCTGGAAGTGTGGTCGCTGCCAGAGGTTGTCGCTGCAGAAGTGTGGTCCTGCGGAAGTGGTCGCTGCGAGTGTGTCGCTGCGAAGTGTGGTCGCTGCTGGAAGTGTGGTCGCTGCTGGAAGTGTTGTTGCTGCCAGAGGTGTGGTCGCTGCCCGAAGTGTGGTCGCTGCCGGAAGTGTAGTCGGTGCTGGAAGTGTGGTCGCTGCTGGAAGTGTGGTCGCTGCCAGAGGTAGTGGTCGCTGCTGGAAGTGTGGTCGCTGCTGGAAGTGTGGTCGCTGCCAGAGGTGTGGTCGCTGCCCGAGGTGTGGTCGCTGCTGGAAGTGTGGTCGCTGCTGGAAGTGTGGTCGCTGCCAGAGGTGTGGTCGCTGATGGAAGTGTGGTCGCTGCCAGAGGTGTGGTCGCTGCTGGAAGTGTGGTTGCTGCCAGAGGTGTGGTCGCTGCCGGAAGTGTGGTCGCTGCTGGAAGTGTGGTTGCTGCCAGAGGTGTGGTCGCTGCCGGAAGTGTGGTCGCTGCTGGAAGTGTGGTTGCTGCCAGAGGTGTGGTCGCTGCCAGAGGTGTGGTCGCTGCTGGAAGTGTGGTCACTGCCAGTGGTGTGGTCGCTGCCAGAGGTGTGGTCACTGCTGGAAGTGTGGTCGCTACTGGAAGTGTGGTCGCTGCTGGAAGTGTGGTCGCTGCC
The DNA here is from genome assembly GCF_036320965.1 of Panulirus ornatus. NCBI lineage: Eukaryota > Metazoa > Arthropoda > Malacostraca > Decapoda > Palinuridae > Panulirus > Panulirus ornatus. The sequence goes on along the minus strand of NC_092277.1, from coordinate 3,941,362 downwards.
AGTGGTGTGGTCACTGCTGGAAGTGTGGTCGCTGCCGGAAGTGTGGTCGCTGCCAGAGTGTGGTCGCTGCCGAGTGTGGTCCTGCGAAGTGTGGTCGCTGCTGAAGTGTGGTCGCTGCAAGTGTGGTCGCTGCGCGAAGTGTGGTCGCTGCTGGAAGTGTGGTCGCTGCTGAAGTGTGGTCGCTGCCAGGTGGTCGCTGCGAAGTGTGTCGCTGCTGGAAGTGTGTCGCTGCTGAAGTGTGGTCGCTGCTGAAGTGTGGTCGCTGCCAGAGGTGTGGTCGCTGCTGAAGTGTGGTCGCTGCAGGAAGTGTGGTCGCTGCTGGAAGTGTGGGTTCGCTGCCAAGTGTGGTCGCTGCTGAAGTGTGTCGTGCCTGAAGTGTGTCGCTGGAAGTGTGGTCGTGCTGGAAGTGTGGTCGCTGCCAAGGTGTGGTCGCTGCTGGAAGTGTGGTCGCTGCATGTCGCTGCAGAGTGTGGTCGCTGCCGGAAGTGTGGTCGCTGCTGGAAGTGTGGTCGCTGCCAGAGGTGTGGTCGCTGCTGGAAGTGGTCGTGTAAAGGGGTCGCTGCTGGAAGTGTGTCGCTGCCAGAGGGTGCTGCAAGTGGTCGCTGCTGGAAGTGTGGTCGCTGCAGAGTGTGGTCGCTGCCAGAGGTGTGGTCACTGCTGGAAGTGTGGTCGCTGCTGGAAGTGTGGTCGCTGCTGGAAGTGTGTCGCTGCCAAGGTGTGGTCCTGCTGAAGTGTGGTCGCTGCCGAAGTGTGGTCGCTGCCAGAGTGTGGTCGCTGCCAGAGTGTGGTCCTGCTGAAGTGGGGTCGCTGCCGAAGTGTGGTCGCTGCCAAGGTGTGTCGCTGCTGGAAGTGTGGTCGCTGCTGGAAGGTGTCGCTGCTGAAGTGTGGTCGCTGCAGAAGGTGGTCGCTGCCGAAGGTGTGCGTCGCTGCTGGAAGTGTGTCGCTGGGAAGCTGGTCGCTGCCGAGGTGTGGTCGCTGCTGGAAGTGTGGTCACTGCCAGAGGTGTGGTCGCTGTTGGAAGTGTGGTCGCTGTTGGAAGTGTGGTCGCTGCCAGAGGTGTGGTCACTGCTGGAAGTGTGGTCGCTGCTGAAAGTGTGGTCGCTGCTGGAAGTGTGGTCGCTGCTAGTGGTGTGGTCGCTGCCAGAGGTGTGGTCACTGCTGGAAATGTGGTCGCTGCTGGAAGTGTGGTCGCTGCTGGAAGTGTGGTCGCTGCTAGTGGTGTGGTCGCTGCTGGAAGTGTGGTCGCTGCCAGAGGTGTGGTCGCTGCCAGAGGTGTGGTCACTGCTGGAAGTGTGGTCGCTGCTGGAAGTGTGGTCGCTGCCGGAAGTGTGGTCGCTGCTGGAAGTGTGGTTGCTGCCAGAGGTGTGGTCGCTGCCGGAAGTGTGGTCGCTGCTGGAAGTGTGGTTGCTGCCAGAGGTGTGGTCGCTGCCGGAAGTGTGGTCGCTGTGGAAGTGTGGTTGCTGCCAGAGTGTGGTCGCTGCAGAGGTGTGGTCGCTGCTGGAAGTGTGGTCGCTGCCAGAGGTGTGGTCGCTGCCAGAGGTGTGGTCACTGCTGGAAGTGTGGTCGCTGCTGGAAGTGTGGTCGCTGCCGGAAGTGTGGTCGCTGCTGGAAGTGTGGTTGCTGCCAGAGGTGTGGTCGCTGCCGGAAGTGTGGTCGCTGCTGGAAGTGTGGTTGCTGCCAGAGGTGTGGTCGCTGCCGGAAGTGTGGTCGCTGCTGGAAATGTGGTTGCTGGCAGAGGTGTGGTCGCTGCCAGAGGTGTGGTCGCTGCTGGAAGTGTGGTCGCTGCCAGTGGTGTGGTCGCTGCCAGAGGTGTGGTCACTGCTGGAAGTGTGGTCGCTGCTGGAAGTGTGGTCGCTGCCAGTGGTGTGGTCACTGCTGGAAGTGTGGTCGCTGCCAGAAGTGTGGTCGCTGCCAGAGGTGTGGTCGCTGCCAGAGGTGTGGTCACTGCTGGAAGTGTGGTCGCTGCTGGAAATGTGGTCGCTGCTGGAAGTGTGGTTGCTGCCAGTGGTGTGGTCGCTGCTGGAAGTGTGGTCGCTGCCAGAGGTGTGGTCACTCCCGGAAGTGTGGTCGCTGCTGGAAGTGTGGTCGCTGCCAGATTTGTGGTCGCTGCCGGAAGTGTGGTCGCTGCCGGAAGTGTAGTCGGTGCTGGAAGTGTGGTCGCTGCCAGTGGTGTGGTCGCTGATGGAAATGTGGTCGCTGCCAGAGGTGTGGTCACTGCCGGAAGTGTAGTCGCTGCTGGAAGTGTGGTCGCTGCCAGAGGTGTTCGTCGCTGCCGGAAGTGTGGTCGCTGCTGGAAGTGTAGTCGCTGCTGGAAGTGTGGTCGCTGCCAGTGGTGTGGTCGCTGCTGGAAGTGTGATCGCTGCTGGAAGTGTGGTCGCTGCTGGAAGTGTGGTCGCTGCCAGTGGTGTGGTCGCTGCTGGAAGTGTTGTCACTGCCGGAGGTGTGATCGCTGCCAGAGGTGTGATCGCTGCCGGAAGTGTGTGTTCCTCCCACACAAGTCACATAGGAGGAGAAACCGGTGAAAAATAACTCGCGAGGCGGAGCAACACATGGGGGTATCAAACAGCTCGAGTCTCGTGGTGTACTGAGTTGATTTACTTCGCTGAGTAAACATGATCTCTTCCTGCCAGTAAACAACAATGGGATCTTATACATTCAATAAGGCATCTTACAGACTGACGTGTCCACAATGGATTAAATGCGTCATTCCATTATATTCGCAGTCAACTTTCATATGTCTCGCGCCAACAATCAGAGAGAGAGAGAGAGAGAGAGAGAGAGAGAGAGAGAGAGAGAGAGAGAGAGAGAGAGGAAAAAGGAAGGTAATAAATTCACAGCACACAGGAAAGCTGCTCAGTCGTGGTTATCTCACATGTTTTCACTAAAATCGAGAGTTAAGTAGTAAAAATGCGATTTCAAAATGCTTGGGACACTTCAATTTGTTCTTGTATGAAAACTTACAACTGAAGCAAGTCAGTCTTTTATAAGGTTAAAACTACTAATGATATTAAAATACCATGCAAATTTATGATGAACGATTGAAAATGGGCCTTGATGGCTAGGCTAAGACCATTTATCGTTGTTCATGATAGTAAGGCTAAGATCATTTATTATTTACCATGATGGCTAGGCTAAGACCATTTATCGTTGTCCATGATAGTTAGGCCAATATCATTTATCATTTACCATGATAGCTAGGCTAAGACCATTTATCGTTGTCCATGATAGTTAGGCCAATATCATTTATCATTTACCATGATGGCTAGGCTAAGACCATTTATCGTTGTCCATGATAGTTAGGCCAAGATCATTTATCATTTACCATGATAGCCAGGCTAAGACCATTTATCATTGTCCATGATAGTAAGGCTAAGATCATTTATTGTTTACCATGATGGCTAGGCTAAGATAATTTACCGTTGTCCATGATAGTAAGGCTAAGATCACTTATTGTTGTCCATAATGGTTAGGATAAATCATTTATCGCTGTCCATGATAGCTAGTCTAAGATCATTTATTGTTGTCCATGATACAGTCTGGGCCCAGCCCGAGCTGTAGGAGATAGAAGACCTCCAAGATAATACTAGCCAAACTCTAAGAACATTTAAGATCATAAGAACATTATCCAGTTGTCTTTATCTTATCAGGAAATACGTTTGTATGCAACTCTTAGCTGATAAGAGATGTTTGATCTCTTATCACCCAGAACTCACCACGAGGAGGTGGTTGCATCTCGAGTTCCATAATTTTTTTCCGTTTTAAATAAATATTTTAATTTCCTCTAAAACAAAGTTTTTTCCCATTATAACAAAAGTTATATTTCCTCTAAAACAAAGTTATTATTGTGGGGTAAACAGTTGAGGAAGGGCACCTCATTTCCTGCCCTTCCTCTTCTTCCTTTGGTTCCGTTGGCCCCCTCCTCTGGTAGGCCTCCGGACTGACCCCAACACCTTCTTCAGCTCACCAATAATAACTGGCAGAGCTGGTCTCTCTGAGGGGTCGCTCTCGATCGCTCTTTGGTGAAGATCCTGGAGGCCTTCCCGCACACCCTGCTCCCTGACCAAGATGGACACGTGCCTCATTACATGCCCAAAAGAGAAGACGTCACTGGCTGGGGAGACCGGCTTGCGGCTCCCTGAGCTCAGGGGCCATCCAGAAGTTAGCAACATTGTACTCAATGCAGCTTCCCTTCTTGACACTCAACCCGAAGTCGATGATGTGAAACTCTGGCTTCTCACCCATCGACACGGTCACATTGTCCACCTTGACGTCATTATGGACAATGTTTTTCTTATGGACCTCCATCAGCCGACGAGCGATCATGATGAGGGAGTCGACCAGTTCCTCGTCCGACCGACATGTTCTCATGTACTTATCAAACGGCTGGCCAGTGTGGGTTAAGATGATCCGTGGGGGGTTGCGGCACACTCCTCGAAGGAGAGGGGCTCCTCCAGCCCCAGCCAGTCTCCTGTGAATGTCGGCTTCATCCATAAGACATTTCGAACTCACTCCGTCGTGAGGGGTTTTGATCACGCAACACGATCCACGGAACATTACCATTTCAACCTTGGCGTTGCCTCCCCGACCCGCCTCTCCCATGACCATCAGGTCATTTACATCCTTCTCGGTCAACTTTACAACTGGAACGCTCATTTTAATTCCGGCCTGAGGTGCACTTACCAAATCTTTTTCTTCTCGGAGAGTGTGAGAGGAGATGTTGTCGGTACGGAGTCCCATCGTCAAATGATCATTCTCTCTCGCCGCCGGCCTTATATACCCCTGGGTCATGTGACGTCACATAACCAGATCTATCCAGATTAAATCCCATACAAATCCGGATATGTAGACGGATTTATTTACTTTTGCTCCGATCATTATCTTAGGAAATCTAAAGGTGTCGAAGAAATACTCAAGATGGCCAATAGTGTTGAGAGTGTAGTGAAGATGGCTAGAGATAGTTTCGAAATACCAATACTTTTAGAATCAATAAATCATCATAAATACTAATAAGACAAAAAACAGTTTGACGAAAATTTAGCCATTTTCAAGCATCGAAATAAAAGGATATGAGGTAAATGGCTTTTGGGAAATCCTTGTTGAATGATACACACTTACTTTCTGACGACACACACACACACACACACACACACACACCTAGAGAACATAGCATGAAATTAGGATAATATTGTTCAAATATATTCAGAGAAGTAATGTTAAAGTTTATATAAGAGTGGTTGATGAATGGAATAAGAAGAATGAGGTCATGGTTAAAGCAGACACCATAAATAAATCTTATAAGTTGTATAACAGTAGAGAATGTTCTAGAGATTTGACCTCTCGAGTGTAGGACTCTCTCCTCACACAGTAAAGATAGGTCATGACACACTCACACATTCACAGGTTATCATCATGTTGAAGGAGAGGTGAAAACTGAGGATTCAATCAAATAACAATAAGAAGCGTCATCATGAGATGGGAGAGGGAATTGGTCAATTGACAAATATAGTTTAATCTAAAGCATGAACGGTAAATCACTTTGACTGAAGAAAGTCAAGTGAAAATATAGAAAATGAAAGACCAAAGAGAAGAATTTTGCACATCTGGGATAACATTTAATGTGAGGAAACACGATTTCACCAAATGAGCTTTAGTTAACGCTTCTGGTACAGTCTATATATATATATATATATATATATATATATATATATATATATATATATATATATATATATATATATATATATATATATATTGAATAGCTTTTTCTACGTTTTCAAGATAATCATAAGGCTATAATATTGACGTTCCCAATGTTTCTGTGGCTCTTTGCTTCTACAATAAAGCTCACTGTATGAAAAATGCAAGAGAAAATTGTAATATGTAGATTGTGATATGTGGAGGTTCTACATATACTACCAAGGTATATTGGAGAGGACATATAAGTATACTAAGTGAAAACCAATGTGTAAGCGATATAAATTAACTATGTGCTTGTTAGTGGTCTATTTATATTAAAGAAAATGATCTTAATCACAGTATCTTATTATGATTGTATCATCACACAATCCCTATGTAATATAAGAACATAATTGGACAATAAGGAATCATAAAGAACTACAAATCCAACTTGAATTACTGTACTTCTCCATCTGTAACTGTCCATTTGCAACTCGTCTATGGTCAACAATGTGTCTATGGAAAAGTTAATAGGATAAGCAGATATAGATCTAACCTCTGCTCCTATACTGACACGTCCAGGGTCAACCTAGTTCTCATAATCATAATCTAGTCACATAAATGCATTTAAGATGATAAACAAAAACAATATTCTGTCCGTAGGTTCTGTAACTCGTCTGATATGAAATGTAAATTACGTTTGATTTCGTATAATGGATTTGAAGATTTTTATCCCATGAATATATGATACTGATGCATATATTAGATATTTGTAGACATGATGTGCAAAATGTAAAGTGTTTATCAATGAAGCTACATACAGATAGGCTACCATTATGAGTCGATTCAAATTAAACTGTCAAGGACAACTCTCTCATTTACTGTACGTGTCTGAAAGGATGAATAACCAGGTCAGCCTAGTTTGTACTTGATAACTAAGCTGTTAAAGGCAACATTAAGTTAGTTATTACAAATCTCAATATTCTTAGGGCTCGAACCTGGAGTTTCGTCGGAGTCTCAATGTCCTTTACGTTCTGAATGAAACAGAAATATATATCTTTATGTTCTACTAAGATCCCGAAAAGCTTATCTAAAAATTCTTGTCAATAATCACTGTTCTCGTAATTAATCATTTTCAATAAATAGATATTTCTAAATGGAATCACGGCGTGAAAAAATAATGTTTACATATGAAAAAATATAGTTTTTACATTGTTTATAAAACACATACGTCTTCAATTAAAGTCAACAAATTTCATTAGAATTACGGAATAAATTAAGACATGAGGATGAATCATAGACAAAATAACCACTTAACTTGGGTCCTGGGGGTCGAAGTCTGGTTTGGTGTTTCACCTGTCGCGCCAAACATGGCGAGAACACTTCCAACCTTCAAGACATCAACAAATGAATATTTTCCACTATTGGAGTGATTATATACAGTCGATATAGTACTATTGTGTTATCCAACATTGTTTTAATATCCACTCGTATGTAAAGAGTTTCCACGAGGTTGCACTGAATCAAATTAGGTCACAAATACATACATACATTTAATCGGACTAATATATTTAGCGTTTATTTGGATAGAAAATTATTTGAAGGAAGATATTTAATCCCTTAGTTTAATGCTCAATATTTTAACTGCAATATATCAGTCACAACCATGACTGATCACCACAATAATGGTGCCAGATGGAAACAACCACATGACACAACATCTGTAATCCCAAGCAAGATGTATCTTAATGGAGTTATTTTTCTTCTGCAATATCTCCTACTAACTGAGAACTTTATGGGCAATGTTAACATTTTTGAAGTGCATCACCTGGCCCACATTTTCCTGAAATGAATAGCCTTGACTACTGCCTTATTGGAATATCTTCCACGAAATATAATGTTCCAAATTATGCTGCACAAAAGATATCCAATTTTCATAACATGGCATTTGAAGTGCAGAAGAAAATCATGCAATACCTAAACCTAATAACGATGTGGATCTATAATAAATGACCTTGCAAGCAGTCAATAAGGATGGCTTAAAGTCACCAGTTAGCACGAGTTAGGCTACTGTTTTCCCACAACTTCTACAGGGAGAACAGGTCACTCTAAGGTTGCCTATTGAAGCTTCTTTCTTCCCTGGAACGCCTAAGCTGTGGAATTCTTTTCCTTTTCTGTTTCCTTCTTTATATAACCTTTATTCCTGCAAGAGTCAGTTAGACAAACACTTACGGAAATCAATTTCTACTTTCTTTGTCTATATTTATTTGACCTACGATGGCCTTTAATGGGGTTTAATATTATTTCTAACGGCTAATTTATTCACGGACAGAAGTGAACATCAATGTCGGGTCTTAATTAAGACATGGGATTGTGAAAGGAAGAAATAATAGACTGGAAAGTATTTACAAATTTTTGGAGGAAGTGAAAAACCTGCCAGGTCATAGTTATTGGGAAAGACAAGAGGGTAGAGAGTTCCAAAAGCTTGGAGGTGAAGGGAAAGAAACAAGTTATCCAAACGGCCTGTCCTTGACTTGCCAATGGCCAGACAGTAATCATGTGACACAGCAGCTTGCCGGGTATTGCCTGGTCTAGCAAGTTGTGGGGGGCACACAAGCAGCCAGCTCTTGGGAGCAAAAGCCAAGGTAATACCTCTCGAAGAGGGAAACTGAACAACATTACGGCGTAAGGCAAGTGCCATGTATGCACTATTAAAAAAAATGAATGTAATAAATCCCTCTGAAGACAAATGTTAAATATTAACTGTGTTCTTTAACATCGTCTTATTTGAATGACACATTTTCCTAACTCATGAGCCATTTAATCATTATCCAAAAACATTATTAAGCCTAAATTTCATTTTAGGAAATTTTAGATGCTATCGATTTGAACAAAATAAACCTAACTAAACCTAACCTAACCTAACCTAATTTCACCAAATGAAATAAATATAATCTTCATCAAAGTTAATACTGTGTATTGGTATTATTTCCATACACAGCAGAGCACAACATAATTTTAATGTTTGCAAGTCTCGAGTGAGAAGTGATATCTTTATTGTGAAATTCTAATATTTTGAGAGAAATATGAAGTATTTGGCATCATACTACAAGGAATTGTCTTATAGGTGAATGATGAAAATAAACCCCGAGACATATATGTGACACACTATTGTCAGTCTCATGTAATGTTTCTGTTTATTATCTTAAAGACATTTATGTGACTAAACTAATTTTTGGACTAGGTTGACCTTGACCTATCAACATACGAGTAGAGGTTAAGCCTATATCTAACTATGGTAATAATTTTTCAATAGCTACATATCTTTTTTTTCAAAGCCTAGCCTGCCTGGACGACCAGAGATGGAGTCATTGTTGAGCTGCAGCATTTCATGGTTTCCTGCAAGCTAGTCTTGTATTACATGAAGGATTGTGTAACGAACACAATTACAAGGTGTACAGTCATATATGAAGATATTGTCATTAAAATGGATTTTCTTTTGTCTTTTTTCATCTACCACCAACAAACACAAATTTAATTCCTATCCTTTATAAATTGTTCTTCGTTTGGTATCATTAAAAGAAGAATTGGTTTATTATTTAGAATTATCTGACGCGTTAAGAGCGAAGATTATTTGCGAGTTTTGATGAAGGATAACACGGCAGTGACCAGCTTGTATTAGGTATACTATGATGACCTTGCATGTCCCTCCCGACTGGGGATCGAGTGAGGTGATGTATCATCTAATGTGATCAACCTTATATGAAGAGGGAGGAGAGGCGAGGCAATGGAATACTAGAGCAAGAGGAAAATAATGGTGGTTCAGATGATAAAAAAATATAGTTTGCCATATTATTTCTCTAATGCATTCGTTTAAACGTAAATAAGAGAAAATTAACTTAATATATACTCTTTAATTATATAAATTGGTTAAAGAATTATGGCTTTATAGTTCGAAAATGATAAAAAGGAATAGAGAAGCTGATACACATATTTGGATACAAATGTCTGAAATATAAGATGATAAGATGATATCAATTCCTAGATATGAGAGAACAACAGATGTAGAAATACTGTAGAATAGTGATGGTGTGATACAGAAATAAGAACAATATCCTGATCATATATATATATATATATATATATATATATATATATATATATATATATATATATATATATATATATATATATTTATTTATTTTGCTTTGTCGCTGTCTCCCGCGTCAGCGGGGTAGCGCAAGGAAACAGACGAAAGAATGGCCCAACCCGCCCAAATACACATGTATATACATACACGTCCACACACGCAGATATACATACCTATACATCTCAATGTACACGTATATATACACACACAGACATATACATATATACACATGTACATAATTAAATACTGTCTGCCTTTATTTGTTCCCATCGCCACCCCGCCACACATGGAATAACAACCCCCTCCCCCCTCATGTGTGCGAGGTAGCGCTAGGAAAAGACACCAAAGGCCCCATTCGTTCACACTCAGTCTCTAGCTGTCATGTAATAATACACCGAAACCACAGCTCCCTTTCCACATCCAGGCCCCCAAGAACTTTCCATGGTTTACCCCAGACGCTTCACATGCCCTGGTTCAATCCATTGACAGCACGTCGACCCCGGTATACCACATCGTTCCAATTCACTCTATTCCTTGCACGCCTTTCACCCTCCTGCATGTTCATGCCCCGTGATTTAAAACGTTGTTTACATTAGGTTGTGAGGAATCCTTCTCAGATAGTTTACTACAAGTCCTTTGACGTGCTCTTAACACAACCTACATGGATGATGACTGGAGTACCACCTTACATGGATGATGACTGGAGTACCACCTTACATGGATGATGACTGGAGTACCACCTTACATGGATGATGACTGGAGTACCACCTTACATGGATGATGACTGGAGTACCACCTTACATGGATGATGACTGGAGTACCACCTTACATGGATGATGACTGGAGTACCACCTTACATGGATGATGACTGGAGTACCACCTTACATGGATGATGACTGGAGTACCACCTTACATGGATGATGACTGAGTACCACCTTACATGGATGATGACTGGAGTACCACCTTACATGGATGATGACTGGAGTACCACCTTACATGGATGATGACTGGAGTACCACCTTACATGGAAGAATGAGATTAGTTAGGCAGGATTATGAACCCTCACCCTGGATGTCGACGGCCATGATGAAGCCTGACACTCATGTGTAAACATTCATGTGATGATTATTACACATCACCTTCATTCTCAAGTACCTGACCTCCAGACGTAAGACGACGGTTACTTAATGAGAACATCGACCCATCATTGTGGGTCAGTAACGAAAGTGTTGAGTTACACTCAACAGAAATGTGGATATTCCAACACCAAGACACTGGTGAGGGAGGGAGGGTGTCGGGTTGCCAAAGTGTGAGGCAACATTGTAGTGGTCAACACACTACTTCATCTCACCATCAAATAAAGTGATTCAATGATGACAAACACATGTTTCCGGTGTGGCTAACCAGGACATAAAGCAAATGTGTGTCCTTACACATGGGACTCTTTCTCACGTGAGCCTTGACCAGAACAACCCACGCAGTCCACCACACACGGCATCACAACCTCGGTCGTCACAATGCTGCAGACCGAGTCATAATTTCCTGCAGTCAGACACCAAGCTGGCCTTCACCCGCTCCCGCCCCACAACACCACCAAGTTGGTGTTCATATCATAGCAACGCTACACACACTTCAGCCCAGCATTAGCTAGACAGACGTCATCTAACACAGGTTCATCATGTCATTATGACAATCTCTCTCTCATGACAAGACTCCATCACATAAGGAACTCGTAAGACATTTTCGTTCTTCGCCATTTTCTCACATTACAAGTTTCGATTTAGTGGGTTCTTTCCAGGATAAGCCAATCACAATCTTTCCAGGATAAGCCAATCACAATCTTTCCAGGATAAGCCAATCACAATCTTTCCAGGATAAGCCAATCACAATCTTTCCAGGATAAGCCAATCACAATCTTTCCAGGATAAGCCAATCACAATCTTTCCAGGATAAGCCAATCACAATCCTTCCAGGATAAGCCAATCACAATCATTCTAGACAGCGGCGCTGAAGCAGATGTCATTCATTATCATTTTATTCAACCATTAATGGGACGCACTCAACTTGTTCAATGGTCGGACTTTTACCCATCCCTTCAAAGTATCTCCAATGAAAATCTCGACGTAAGGGGCACTATTAAAATGAACATCCACATAGGCGACTCCGTCATTACCGTAATCCCTTACATTGTTCGTGGTGCTAACTTGTTACTAGGAGGCCACTCTATGTGTGGCACAACATAAGATCTGTCATGTGGTTTGTGTTGATAATACGTTCCTGCCATTGTGGGAGAAGAGTTCTCACTCAGTAAGAGTCATTAATACATGTGCTGCCACGTCCTGCTTCACGGTACACAATACACATCCTTGTTACTTTTCTCCTCATCATTGTCCTGGTCAAGTGAGAACCAACATGACTCTGCATAGTGACACATTAACGAAGGTTCCTCTCTCACTTTCTCGAACATGGATGACTGATCATGGACTGAGACATAGTCAGGGTGATCTGGCACTAACAGTAGTTGCTGAACCTTCATCACTAACTGTCACAACACCACTATCCATGATGGACGACGCTATTCATGATGGAGAGGTCACCATATACATTGCCAGTACGGGACCCACAACTCTCCGTCTCCGTACAGGGACCAAGCTGCTGGAATTCTCCGTTCTGAAGTCGGGAATTCAAGACGAGGAGTTACATGATCGCAGACATCCGTCTAGTCTCACATTCCACTAACCCACCACCACCACCTACTGCTCCTACCTGTGACCCAGCAGTGCACGTCCCCTCCCCACCATCACCCGTGACTCAGCAGTGCACGTCCCCTCCCCACCATCACCCGTGACTCAGCAGTGCACGTCCCCTCCCCACCATCACCCGTGACTCAGCAGTGCACGTCCCCTCCCCACCATCACCCGTGACTCAGCAGTGCACGTCCCCTCCCCACCATCACCCCTGACTCAGCAGTGCACGTCCCCTCCCCACCATCACCCGTGACTCAGCAGTGCACGTCCCCTCCCCACCATCACCCCTGACTCAGCAGTGCACGTCCCCTCCCCACCATCACCCCTGACTCAGCAGTGCACGTCCCCTCCCCACCATCACCCCTGACTCAGCAGTGCACGTCCCCTCCCCACCATCACCCGTGACTCAGCAGTGCACGTCCCCTCCCCACCATCACCCGTGACTCAGCAGTGCACGTCCCCTCCCCACCATCACCCGTGACTCAGCAGTGCACGTCCCCTCCCCACCATCACCCCTGACTCAGCAGTGCACGTCCCCTCCCCACCATCACCCGTGACTCAGCAGTGCACGTCCCCTCCCCACCATCACCCGTGACTCAGCAGTGCACGTCCCCTCCCCACCATCACCCGTGACTCAGCAGTGCACGTCCCCTCCCCACCATCACCCGTGACTCAGCAGTGCACGTCCCCTCCCCACCATCACCCGTGACTCAGCAGTGCACGTCCCCTCCCCACCATCACCCGTGACTCAGCAGTGCACGTCCCCTCCCCACCATCACCCCTGACTCAGCAGTGCACGTCCCCTCCCCACCATCACCCGTGACTCAGCAGTGCACGTCCCCTCCCCACCATCACCCGTGACTCAGCAGTGCACGTCCCCTCCCCACCATCACCCGTGACTCAGCAGTGCACGTCCCCTCCCCACCATCACCCGTGACTCAGCAGTGCACGTCCCCTCCCCACCATCACATAATATCCAAGGTAGGATTAACCAAACATGTTGACCACTTAACCAGTCTAGGTCTACTATTGCCTTATCAGCAGAACCACTCGCCACAACTCATTTGCATGTTCACATTATTAACTTAGAGAAAAACACACAAGTCCCATTGACGTCCCAACCTATCGCTTGCCACACACACGCACACAGAGACATAGCAAACAAACTGGTTCAGGACATGTTGAAAGATAAGGTTATAGAGGAATCACGGTCACCATGGAATTCACCACATCTGATCGTTCCGAAAAAGGACGGAACTTTTAGACCAGTCATTGATTTTACGACACACAACAACAACAACAACAACAACAACAACAACAACAACAAGAACAAGAACAAGGTCATGTTGACCAGATGGTTTCCCATTACCAGTGGTATCAGAGCTTCTTCATAACCTCGGTAACAATATTTTCAACTTTGGATTTACTGAGCGGATTTTGTCAGTAGCGGCGGCGTCCCCTGACTGTGTTCAGTAGGCCAGATGATCATTGGCAGTTCATATGCATCATGACCTTCGGTCTTCATTCCTCACCTTCTCAAGGTTAATGACTAACATTTGTCGTCACATGTTGGGCCAAGATGTATTGGTTTATCTGGATGATATAATTGTCATGTCTCCAGATATTGCTTCTCATTTCAAAAGTCTTGAGAGAGTATTTCTACGACTTAAGGATGCGAACCTAAAAGTCAAGTTATCCAAATGTTTCTTTCTACAAACAAGAATTGATTACTTAGGTCACACCGTTGATGAAAACGGTATTCAACCTAATGCAGATAAAGTAAACACAATTGTAGAATGGCCAGTCCCTTCCACAACAGACAAGGTCAAATCCTTCCTTGGTTTAGCAGAATATTATCGAAGATTTATCGCTATTTTCACGAAGATCACAAACTCCCTCACTTCACTTCTGAACCAGGGAGTTACATTCCAGTGGTCTACAGCGCAAGACAATGCGTTTAACTTACTCAAGCAACACTTGATCGAGGCACCTATCCTTCGATTTCCCAACTTTGAGAAACCCTTCATTTTGCACATAGATTCTTTTAAACAGGGTCTCGGAGCTGTACTTATGCAGGAGTCAAATAAGGGTAGACTTTTCCCCATAGCCTATGCGAGCCATTCATGTTCAAAGACGGAATCGAAATACTCAATAACTGAGTTAGAAGGCCTTGCAGTTGTTTGGGCACTCAACATTTCAAAGAATATATGTATGGTTACCCTACCACAGTTTATACAGATCACAGAGCATTGTTAAGCATTTTTCAACAAGATCCTACAGGAAAGTTTCAGAAATGGTTTTGAACTATACAAACATTTGACCCAGATTTTCGTTTGTTTCGGGTTCATCCAATGTAGTTGTAGACGCGCTTTCCCACAGAGTGGGTACAGTCACTGTAGATAATAGCCTCGTAGATGTTGATATAGAGAGGTTGAGACAGCATCAACGGGATGACCCAGTCTGGGGTCCTGTCATAGAATACCTAGAGGGTATAAGATCTTCCTTGGATGTTAACACAGTTGTTCCAGTCAGAGAATTGTACGTAGCACAGTGAGGGAGTCTTGTGCAGGGACGCCAAATTACGAGTGCTCGCCCGTGTTGTTAAGCAAACAATGATTCCAACAACATTAGTACAGGATTTCTTGAAGTTAGCACATGATCCACCCCAGCCCGCACACCCAGCCCGCACACCCAGCCCGCACACCCAGCCCGCACACCCAGCCCGCACACCCAGCCCGCACACCCAGCCCGCACACCCAGCCCACACACCCAGCCCGCACACCCAGCCCGCACACCCAGCCCGCACACCCAGCCCGCACACCCAGCCCGCACACCCAGCCCGCACACCCAGCCCGCACACCCAGCCCGCACACCCAGCCCGCACACCCAGCCCGCACACCCAGCCCGCACACCCAGCCCGCACACCCAGGCCGCACACCCAGCCCGCACACCCAGCCCGCACACCCAGCCCGCACACCCAGCCCGCACACCCAGCCCGCACACCCAGCCCGCACACCCAGCCCACACACCCAGCCCGCACACCCAGCCCACACACCCAGCCCGCACACCCAGCCCGCACACCCAGCCGCACACCCAGCCCGCACACCCAGCCCGCACACCCAGCCCGCACACCCAGCCCACACACCCAGCCCGCACACCCAGCCCGCACACCCAGCCCGCACACCCAGCCCGCACACCCAGCCCGCACACCCAGCCCGCACACCCAGCCCGCACACCCAGCCCGCACACCCAGCCCACACACCCAGCCCGCACACCCAGGCCGCACACCCAGCCCGCACACCCAGCCCGCACACCCAGCCCGCACACCCAGCCCGCACACCCAGCCCGCACACCCAGGCGCAGATACATGCTATAAGCAAACTCGTTTGATGTATTTTTGGCCAAGATGCAGAAAAACATTACAGATCACATTTTGAGGCAGCCAAACCTGTAACACATACAAGGGAAGTCCCACTACCCCGCAGACTGTGTTGACATATCCTTTACCTTCATACCCACCATGGGAAAGAGTTCATATGGACATATTAGGAGGTTTTCCTAGGTCCATGGCAGGCTACATATACGTAACTACTGATGCCTTCACGAGATATTGTGAATTAGTCCCAGTTCAAAATAAAGACGCAGCCACGGTCGCTAAGGCGTTCAAAAAATATATCTTAGACAGACATAATGCGCCGAAGATTTTAGTCAGAGATAATGGTGGGAATTTAATAACTCATTATTAGAAGAACTCTGTAAATTGTATAACATAAATAAATGTAATATAATGGCACATCATCCAGCCTCGAATGGCCTGGCAGAAAGGTTGAACCGTAAGATCCTCCAGTGTCTTCCCTCCAACATTAATTTTGATCATGATGAATGGGATGAATACCTGTCTGATGTCCAATGTTCATTAAACTCTGCATATCATAAGTCAATTGGAGACACATCCTTCCACGCCTTACACGGTTTTGATAAAGTGTTGCCGTATGACATAATAGCGTCCCTTCCTTCAAGTCCAGAGATCAGTTGTAGCGGAAAAATATCGCACGACTCAATTGATTCATCAAAGGATCAAGGAAAATCTAGGTGAAGCCACTACAACCTTCACGAACCAGGCTAATAAATCCATGAAACCATCAAAGGTACGTGGCTCCCGGACTCTTGGTAATGATGCAGGAATTTAACACTAGAAGTGAGGTTCCTAAACTTGACCCAGAATGTTCTGGTCCCTATATAGAGGGTTAGCTCATGTAAAGGGACATAAGTTCAGGGTTCGACATCTAAACACAGGTGACATTCGTGAAGAACATGAGGACCACTTGAAAGTTGTACAGTATTGTGAACATGATCATCCCGGTACCACAACAGACAGCACTCCTCAAACCTCAAACACTGTCACCCAACCAACTTCTACCACTGTTCAGACTGTCCCCTTACCACAACCGACCACCCTCACATCACCACCACCCTCACATCACCACCACCCTCACATCACCACCACCCTCACATCACCACCACCCTCACATCACCACCACACACACATCATTAAGACCTCGCCTTTAAGAAGTTGCTAAGTTGATCATTTTCCAGGATCTTCCTTCTCATGTCCTTATGATGTCTTCCTGTATATGACACCATGGCAGTACCAGGCGCCCTTCTCACCACTCCCCGTCAGGTCCGCCTCGTGAGGGACACAGTTAAGTTGGGCCTGGAGGGTCTACCCTACACTTACCATCATTTACTGAAACTAATGGAGGCCGTACCTCGCTTACGGTCTACCTTACTCAAGTTTTACACCAGTGTAACGATCAGAGGCTCTAGTGTTGCTCCTCCTCCAACTTTGTTAAACCAGTGGACCTGGAAACTGAATAGAACCTTTGTGATTCTGTATGACATAATACAAGACACTGAATCTCCAGTAAATACTAATACCAGGATGAACACGAAAAAGCAAAGGAGAAGCAAGAGAGGTCTGCTTAATTTTGTAGGTTCCCTCCAATCATATTTGTTTGGTATTGCTACTCAAGAAGAACTTAATTCAGTTAGGAATCAGGTTAGATCCTTACAATCTTAACTTCTTAACAACAGGTATATTAAAGCTAAAGCTAAGATCTTAAAACAACATTCTAAATATTTGAATGACATAATGTTAACTGTTAATAACTTGACACAACAGGTAGAACTACTGTCAAAGTCTGTTAATCCCATATATGTTATAGTGACTATTTCCACATATGTTGATAGTTTATATACCCAAATCACTTATTATGCACATTATTTCACTGACTTATTGGAAGATGTTAATAATCTGGTAAACCAAGTTGTCACACCATCATATTTTCCCTTCTCGGAACTCACACGTATTATTAACCAAGCGATGACAACATTCTGGTACACCTCAGCTCTCCCTCTACATCACTTGGCCAGTTATTACTCCTTACTAACGGTTGACGTGATCCTCGAAGCGGTCATTATCCACATACTGACTCCAATACTTACAGCCTTGTGAACGTAATATCATTCCCTTTTAATTATACAAAAGAGTTGCACAAGACTTTCGTCCTTGCTGATAACATGAACTTTCTCTTATATAATATTAATTCCTCGTTGATGGCACATCTCTCCTTGCATGACTTTAGCATTGTGCCATAAACCATTGTTGACAACTTGATTTGCCCCCCCAATACCTTGGTTTTTCATAATTTACAAACAAACTCATGTGAGGACCAACTACTTTTAGGGCATCAACAAAATGTTCTTCATTCCTGTTCCTTTAAGGAAATTACTGTTACTGAACCTTGGATTGAAAGTATGGACCAGTATCACGTACTGTTTTTCCCAGACCCACAAAATGTTCTCATTCATTGCCCACCTAATCATTACAAATCTTATTTGTTTCTGGGACACATTCAGTTAGGACAGCAATGTACTGTTATCAGTTCAAGTTTCAAATTGTTCGGAACTCATGATCATTTTTTGGGCCAGATTGATAGAGCTATCCCAAGTATAGAACGAATCCCCCAAAACATCAACTTATCCATCATTAATGAAGTTGATATCCAACACCTTCCATCTATGGTTCAAGAAGATTTAGATTCTGCAATAGATGTTTTGGCTTTTGTACCTTTTAAGTCCACTTCTCATATTTCTGGATTTTCAATTATTTCGTTGTGTATTGCACTCATCATATTATTATTCATAGTATTCATCTTATATTGTCGTCTACGACATAGGGTGTCTAATATACAATTCCCTACAGCCACATTGGATGTTCAGAAGGTAGTGGCAGCAGCACTTCCTTATTTAAGGAGGAATCTAACTCCAGAATAATATGTATTAATTGAGTTGCTTGAATTTTAAAAAAAAAAAATTCATTTCATTTGCTTGCTGATTTTGTTTACACCATACATGATATCCATGTATACACCATACATGATATCCATGTATACACCATACATGATATCCATGTATACACCATACATGATATCCATATATACACCATACATGATATCCATGTATACACCATACATGATATCCATATATACACCATACATGATATCCATATATACACCATACATGATATCCATATATACACCATACATGATATCCATATATACACCATACATGATATCCATGTATACACCGTACATGATATCCATGTATACACCATACATGATATCCATGTATACACCATACATGATATCCATGTATACACCATACATGATATCCATATATACACCATACATGATATCCATATATACACCATACATGATATCCATATATACACCATACATGATATCCATATATACACCATACATGATATCCATATATACACCATACATGATATCCATATATACATGATATCCATATATACACCATACATGATATCCATATATACACCATACATGATATCCATGTATACACCATACATGATATCCATATATACATGATATCCATATATACACCATACATGATATCCATATATACATGATATCCATATATACACCATACATGATATCCATGTATACACCATACATGATATCCATATATACATGATATCCATATATACACCATACATGATATCCATATATACATGATATCCATATATACACCATACATGATATCCATATATACACCATACATGATATCCATATATACATGATATCCATATATACACCATACATGATATCCATGTATACACCATACATGATATCCATATATACATGATATCCATATATACACCATACATGATATCCATATATACACCATACATGATATCCATATATACACCATACATGATATCCATATATACATGATATCCATATATACACCATACATGATATCCATATATATATCTTTTTGATCCTCTAACAATTGTAGAGTGTGTTATCTACCTGATCAAGCATAATAGTTGATATAGGAGTAACTCTTGTAAATAACTACAATTTGCTTATTTCTGCACTCTTATATTCAGTATTATGTCATGTATAACTTATCATGGCTGGCAGGAGCTTGAGGGGTCACACTGGCCACCATCGTCACACTGTTCACTATAGTGTGTCACACTGGCCAGCATCGTCACACTGTTCACTAGAGTGTGTCACACTGGCCAGCATCGTCACACTGTTCACTAGAGTGTGTCACACTGGCCAGCATCGTCACACTGTTCACTAGAGTGTGTCACACTGGCCAGCATCGTCACACTGTTCACTATAGTGTGTCACACTGGCCACCATCGTCACACTGTTCACTATAGTGTGTCACACTGGCCACCATCGTCACACTGTTCACTAGAGTGTGTCGTAGTGTGTCACACTGGCCAGCATCGTCACACTGTTCACTAGAGTGTGTCGTAGTGTGTCATAGTGTGCCGCCTGATCTTCATTGTGTACCACTCACAAAGAAGACCTGATTTTCTTCCTATCAACTCAACCTTACAAAATGACTTCCACCTGAGTGACAGCTGTAACTACGTGGTTTGGTCAGCCACAACGCCTCCCTCCACCACCACTTCCACCATCTTTGACCGAACTTAAAACGTCTTTACCCTCAGTATGGATGGCTACATCGGTATTATAACCATTTGGAACCATCAGCCAATTTTCTTGGGTTTGGCTGAATTTTCCTTATTTTTCCGAAGCGTTTGTCACCGTGTCCGGGAATTTAGCTCTTACATGGAGGCTCCAGTTGTTGTTCTGGTATTTAGTTCACCAAATAACTAATTTATAAATGAAGTCAATTACAAAGTAAAGCATCATAAGTGGAGGCAGCCAAGATACTTCTCCGTGGTGGGGTTGGCTACGCGGTTGGTGGATGTGGTCCTCCCCGCCACATGGTCACACTGGTTGACCTCGTCTACGTCAACACATTACGAGGTCAACCTTCACCAAATCCATATGGCGTCCATACCAACTTCAACCACATTCCATTTCCTCCACTTCAATGTCTGGGTATTCCACCTCTATAGCAACACAGCCAAATTCCACTCCATCCATCACTTCCACGTCTGGGTATTCCACCTCCATGTCCTCACAGCCATAGCCCATGTCAAGTACATGGACATATTCAAATTCCATCACCTGGACAAAGGAGAATCGTCCTACCTCCTTGGTGAACATTATTATATTGAAGTGTTTGAGGAAAGGTTGAGGGAGCTTGCAAGGCGGAGCAGAGATGTTCACTCGACACAGTTCACACCTCAAATGATGCTCTCTCTCTCCCGGCTCCCGCCCTTATATATCCTGGGAACTGATCATATCCTAGCATAGCTTAATATAGTGAAGTCTAATATAGTGAAGTCTAATATAGTGAAGTCTAATATAGTGAAGTTTAATATAGTGAAGTCTAATATAGTGAAGTTTAATATAGTGAAGTCTAATATAGTGAAGTCTAATATAGTGAAGTTTAATATAGTGAAGTTTAATATAGTGAAGTCTAATATAGTGAAGTCTAATATAGTGAAGTTTAATATAGTGAAGTTTAATATAGTGAAGTCTAATATAGTGAAGTTTAATATAGTGAAGTTTAATATAGTGAAGTCTAATATAGTGAAGTTTAATATAGTGAAGTTTAATATAGTGAAGTCTAATATAGTGAAGTTAATATAGTGAAGTTTAATATAGTGAAGTCTAATATAGTGAAGTTTAATATAGTGAAGTTTAATATAGTGAAGTCTAATATAGTGAAGTTTAATATAGTGAAGTTTAATATAGTGAAGTCTAATATAGTGAAGTTTAATATAGTGAAGTTAATATAGTGAAGTCTAATATAGTGAAGTCTAATATAGTGAAGTTTAATATAGTGAAGTCTAATATAGTGAAGTCTAATATAGTGAAGTTTAATATAGTGAAGTTAATATAGTGAAGTTTAATATAGTGAAGTTTAATATAGTGAAGTTCAATATAGTGAAGTCTAATATAGTGAAGTTTAATATAGTGAAGTCTAATATAGTGAAGTTTAATATTTTTTTTTTCAAACTATTCGCCATTTCCCGCGTTAGCGAGGTAGCGTTAGGAACAGAGGACTGGGCCTTTTTTGGAATATCCTCACCTGGCCCCCTCTGTTCCTTCTTTTGGAAAATTAAAAAAAAACGAGAGGGGAGGATTTCCAGCCCCCCGCTCCCTCCCCTTTTAGTCGCCTTCTACGACACGCAGGGAATACGTGGGAAGTATTCTTAATCCCCTATCCCCAGGGAAAAGTTTAATATAGTGAAGTTTAATATAGTGAAGTCTAATATAGTGAAGTTTAATATAGTGAAGTTTAATATAGTGAAGTCTAATATAGTGAAGTCTAATATAGTGAAGTTTAATATAGTGAAGTTTAATATAGTGAAGTCTAATATAGTGAAGTTTAATATAGTGAAGTCTAATATAGTGAAGTTTAATATAGTGAAGTTTAATATAGTGAAGTTTAATATAGTGAAGTTCAATATAGTGAAGTCTAATATAGTGAAGTTTAATATAGTGAAGTTTAATATAGTGAAGTCTAATATAGTGAAGTTTAATATAGTGAAGTTTAATATAGTGAAGTCTAATATAGTGAAGTCTAATATAGTGAAGTTTATTATAGTGAAGTCTAATATAGTGAAGTCTAATATAGTGAAGTTTAATATAGTGAAGTTTAATATAGTGAAGTTTAATATAGTGAAGTCTAATATAGTGAAGTTCAATATAGTGAAGTCTAATATAGTGAAGTTTAATATAGTGAAGTCTAATATAGTGAAGTTTAATATTTTTTTTTTTTCAAACTATTCGCCATTTCCCGCGTTAGCGAGGTAGCGTTAGGAACAGAGGACTGGGCCTTTTTTGGAATATCCTCACCTGGCCCCCTCTGTTCCTTCTTTTGGAAAATTAAAAAAAAAAACGAGAGGGGAGGATTTCCAGCCCCCCGCTCCCTCCCCTTTTAGTCGCCTTCTACGACACGCAGGGAATACGTGGGAAGTATTCTTAATCCCCTATCCCCAGGGAAAAGTTTAATATAGTGAAGTTTAATATAGTGAAGTCTAATATAGTGAAGTTTAATATAGTGAAGTTTAATATAGTGAAGTTTAATATAGTGAAGTCTAATATAGTGAAGTCTAATATAGTGAAGTTTAATATAGTGAAGTTTAATATAGTGAAGTCTAATATAGTGAAGTTTAATATAGTGAAGTCTAATATAGTGAAGTTTAATATAGTGAAGTTTAATATAGTGAAGTCTAATATAGTGAAGTTTAATATAGTGAAGTTTAATATAGTGAAGTCTAATATAGTGAAGTTTAATATAGTGAAGTTTAATATAGTGAAGTTATATAGTGAAGTTAATATAGTGAAGTCTAATATAGTGAAGTTATATAGTGAAGTTAATATAGTGAAGTTAATATAGTGAAGTTTAATATAGTGAAGTTTAATATGTGTAAAGTTCATATAGTGAAGTCTAATATAGTGAAGTTTAATATAGTGAAGTCTAATATAGTGAAGTTAATATGTTTAATATAGTGAAGTTAAAATGGCTTTGTTCTATGGAGTCTTTGAATAATAAGAAGAAGGAGGATTAGCTTAGTTTAGCAATGATAGAAGTATTTATCTATATGGATATATTGAAGTATATGTGATAATATGTGATATATGTGAATCATATAGTGAGTAATAGGAAGTTAATATGGAAGTTTAATGAAGATTAATATAGTAAGTTATATTTTTTTACATCGTTAATAGTTAAAGAGCCTTTTAAATGGTTTTGGAATAAAAAACAGAGTAGTTTTAGTGTTAAGGATAGGAGATTATCTTAGGAATTAATAGTTAATAAGTGATTAATATGGAAGTTAATTGTAGTAATATAAGTTATAAGTGAAGTTAATATGAAGTTAATATATTTAATATGTGAGTTAATAGTGAACTTATATAGTGATATATATGATAATAGTGAAGTATATAGTGAAGTTATATAGTAGTATATGAATTAAAGTGAATAATTAGTGAAGAAGAAGTCAGAGTTAATAGTAATAAAAGGGAGGATAAGAGTTTGAAGAATAGTGAAGTAATATAATTAGGAAGTTATAGTATATGTAAGTTAATTATGAGTAATATAGTAGTATTAAGTAATAAGTGAAGTAAAAATATAGTGAAGTTATATAGTATAATGTGATAATTTAATATAGTGAAGTTATATATGAAGTTATATGTAAGTATATGGAGTAATAAGTGAAGTATATAAAGTATATAGTGAAGTATTATAATTAATATAGTGAAGTTAATATAGTATTTAATATATGAGTTTATTGGTAGAGTCTATAAAGTGAAGTCTAATATGGTGAAGTTCAATATAGTGAAGTCTAATATAGTGAAGTTTAATATAGTGAAGTCTAATATAGTGAAGTCTAATATGGTAAAGTTCAATATAGTGAAGTCTAATATAGTGAAGTCTAATATGGTAAAGTTCAATATAGTGAAGTCTAATATGGTAAAGTTCAATATAGTGAAGTCTAATATAGTGAAGTTTAATATAGTGAAGTCTAATATAGTGAAGTTCAATATAGTGAAGTCTAATATAGTGAAGTTTAATATAGTGAAGTTTAATATAGTGAAGTCTAATATAGTGAAGTTCAATATAGTGAAGTCTAATATAGTGAAGTTTAATATAGTGAAGTTTAATATAGTGAAGTCTAATATAGTGAAGTTTAATATAGTGAAGTTTAATATAGTGAAGTCTAATATAGTGAAGTTCAATATAGTGAAGTCTAATATAGTGAAGTTTAATATAGTGAAGTTTAATATAGTGAAGTCTAATATAGTGAAGTTCAATATAGTGAAGTCTAATATAGTGAAGTTTAATATAGTGAAGTCTAATATAGTGAAGTCTAATATGGTAAAGTTCAATATAGTGAAGTCTAATATAGTGAAGTTTAATATAGTGAAGTCTAATATAGTGAAGTCTAATATGGTAAAGTTCAATATAGTGAAGTCTAATATAGTGAAGTCTAATATGGTAAAGTTCAATATAGTGAAGTCTAATATGGTAAAGTTCAATATAGTGAAGTCTAATATAGTGAAGTTTAATATAGTGAAGTCTAATATAGTGAAGTCTAATATGGTAAAGTTCAATATAGTGAAGTCTAATATAGTGAAGTTTAATATAGTGAAGTCTAATATAGTGAAGGCTAATATAGTGAAGTTTAATACAGTGACGAGCAATAATTTCGTTCTTTATTTCCCTTACTTTATTCACTTCTCTGCACACACTCGTCAAATTTGACGTTTTTGAAAAAGAAAATATTCCAATACCTTTTCCGTGCTTGTTGTCTTTTCTCTGTTGTACATTCAGTAATTTCAAGTGTCATATGGATTTTTACTTCATCAACTCTTGTGCTTTTCTTAGCAATGTATTCCAACCCATAACTGGCTTATCTGTGGTTTAAGCTGGCTTATCCTTCCTGCCTTGATTACTTATCTGATCTTAAGTCTTATTCAAAATGCCATCAATTATTTTCAATATGTCTACATAGACTTGTATTTATTTTCTATAGATTTCACACACACTTTAACAGCCTAGCTTGTATACTATCCTTTGAGTGCCGCACATAATCCGTTTCTAAATTCAACAAAGAATCCACGTCACTTCTAACATCAAACCCCTTAATCAAAGCAATTAACTATGGTTTAGGTTCAGATTTAAATGAGTTTAACCACGATCGTTAACCCCAACAAATCTGTCATCTCACTGAAAATCTTCATGATCTGAATATGTGGGAACATCAAATATGATAATCTTAGTGCATGTCTCCCTTCCATCTGGTCCCTCTATAATAACACCTTCACAACCACAAGTTGTAAAGAAATCTAACAGCATCATTGATCTTGACAGTCACATAAGGTCTATATCTTCCTCGAACGAAACCTTAAAACTCATATATATATATATATATATATATATATATATATATATATATATATATATATATATATATATATATATATATATATATATATTTATATATTTCCCTGGGGATAGTGGAGAAAGAATACTTCCCACGTATTCCCCGCGTGTCGTAGATGGCGACTAAAAGGGAAGGGAGCGGGGGGCTAGAAATCCTCCCCTCTTGTTTTTTTTTTTCCAAAGAAGGAACAGAGAAGGGGGTCAGATGAGGATATTCCCTCAAAGGCCCAGTCCTCTGTCCTTAACGCTACCTCGCTAACGCGGGAAATGGCGAATGTTAATGTGCTGAGAGGTGCAACTGGAGGGATGTCTGATCATTATCTTGTGGAGGCTAAGGTGAAGATTTGTATGGGTTTTCAGAAAAAAAGAGTGAATGTTGGGGTAAAGAGGGTGGTGAGAGTAAGTGAGCTTGGGAAGGAGACTTGTGTGAGGAAGTACCAGGAGAGACTGAGTACAGAATGGAAAAAGGAGAGAACAATGGAAGTAAGGGGAGTGGGGGAGGAATGGGATGTATTTAGGGAATCAGTGATGGATTGCGCAAAAGATGCTTGTGGCATGAGAAGAGTGGGAGGTGGGTTGATTAGAAAGGGTAGTGAGTGGTGGGATGAAGAAGTAAGAGTATTAGTGAAAGAGAAGAGAGAGGCATTTGGACGATTTTTGCAGGGAAAAAATGCAGTTGAGTGGGAGACGTATAAAAGAAAGAGACAGGAGGTCAAGAGAAAGGTGCAAGAGGTGAAAAAAAGGGCAAATGAGAGTTGGGGTGAAAGAGTATCATTAAATTTTAGGGAGAATAAAAAGATGTTCTGGAAGGAGGTAAATAAAGTGCGTAAGACAAGGGAGCAAATGGGAACTTCAGTGAAGGGCGCAAATGGGGAGGTGATAACAAGTAGTGGTGATGTGAGAAGGAGATGGAGTGAGTATTTTGAAGGTTTGTTGAATGTGTTTGATGATAGAGTGGCAGATATAGGGTGTTTTGGTCGAGGTGGTGTGCAAAGTGAGAGGGTTAGGGAAAATGATTTGGTAAACAGAGAAGAGGTAGTAAAAACTTTGTATGTATGACTCACGGTGAGGTGCCTGAGGATTGGCGGAATGCGTGCATAGTGCCATTGTACAAAGGCAAAGGGGATAAGAGTGAGTGCTCAAATTACAGAGGTATAAGTTTGTTGAGTATTCCTGGTAAATTATATGGGAGGGTATTGATTGAGAGGGTGAAGGCATGTACAGAGCATCAGATTGGGGAAGAGCAGTGTGGTTTCAGAAGTGGTAGAGGATGTGTGGATCAGGTGTTTGCTTTGAAGAATGTATGTGAGAAATACTTAGAAAAGCAAATGGATTTGTATGTAGCATTTATGGATCTGGAGAAGGCATATGATAGAGTTGATAGAGATGCTCTGTGGAAGGTATTAAGAATATATGGTGTGGGAGGCAAGTTGTTAGAAGCAGTGAAAAGTTTTTATCGAGGATGTAAGGCATGTGTACGTGTAGGAAGAGAGGAAAGTGATTGGTTCTCAGTGAATGTAGGTTTGCGGCAGGGGTGTGTGATGTCTCCATGGTTGTTTAATTTGTTTATGGATGGGGTTGTTAGGGAGGTAAATGCAAGAGTCTTGGAAAGAGGGGCAAGTATGAAGTCTGTTGGGGATGAGAGAGCTTGGGAAGTGAGTCAGTTGTTGTTCGCTGATGATACAGCGCTGGTGGCTGATTCATGTGAGAAACTGCAGAAGCTGGTGACTGAGTTTGGTAAAGTGTGTGGAAGAAGAAAGTTAAGAGTAAATGTGAATAAGAGCAAGGTTATTAGGTACAGTAGGGTTGAGGGTCAAGTCAATTGGGAGGTGAGTTTGAATGGTGAAAAACTGGAGGAAGTGAAGTGTTTTAGATATCTGGGAGTGGATCTGGCAGCGGATGGAACCATGGAAGCGGAAGTGGATCATAGGGTGGGGGAGGGGGCGAAAATTCTGGGAGCCTTGAAGAATGTGTGGAAGTCGAGAACATTATCTCGGAAAGCAAAATGAGTATGTTTGAAGGAATAGTGGTTCCAACAATGTTGTATGGTTGCGAGGCGTGGGCTATGGATAGAGTTGTGCGCAGGAGGATGGATGTGCTGGAAATGAGATGTTTGAGGACAATGTGTGGTGTGAGGTGGTTTGATCGAGTAAGTAACGTAAGGGTAAGAGAGATGTGTGGAAATAAAAAGAGCGTGGTTGAGAGAGCAGAAGAGGGTGTTTTGAAATGGTTTGGGCACATGGAGAGAATGAGTGAGGAAAGATTGACCAAGAGGATATATGTGTCGGAGGTGGAGGGAACGAGGAGAAGAGGGAGACCAAATTGGAGGTGGAAAGATGGAGTGAAAAAGATTTTGTGTGATCGGGGCCTGAACATGCAGGAGGGTGAAAGGAGGGCAAGGAATAGAGTGAATTGGAGCGATGTGGTATACCGGGGTTGACGTGCTGTCAGTGGATTGAATCAGGGCATGTGAAGCGTCTGGGGTAAACCATGGAAAGCTGTGTAGGTATGTATATTTGTGTGTGTGGACGTGTGTATGTACATGTGTATGGGGGGGGTTGGGCCATTTCTTTCGTCTGTTTCCTTGCGCTACCTCGCAAACGCGGGAGACAGCGACAAAGCAAAAAAAAATATATATATATATATATATATATATATATATATATATATATATATTGTGTCAGCGTCGCGTCGCCTCGCCGCAGTGTATCGAGACAGACTTCCCCAGAACTTTTAAAGGGGAAGTAAATGTTTATAGTTGTGTTAATGGAGTGAGAGTTTTCATGCATGGTGTTTTTGACAAGAAAATAGTGAAGTTGGAGAAAAATGTAGCTTAGTCATTGAAGCTTATTGATACAGTGGTGAAATTGATGAGAACTGCTATTGACGTTTGTGTGAATAAATTGTACATTTCCATTTCCATAGCCAGAGGTTGAACCATTATGTGACATTCATTTTTTTTCATTCATTTCAAGCTAAAAGTTTGTTTTCTAAATTGTTTCTTACATTTTTCATATGTATATATATGTGTGTGTGTGTGTGTATGTGCGTATGTGTGTGTATGTGTGTGTGTGTGTATATGTATATATATATGTATATTATCCCTGGGGATAGGGGTGAAAGAATACTTCCCACGTATTCCTCGCGTGTCGTAGAAAGCGACTAGAGGGGACGGGAGCGGGGGGCCGGAAATCCTCCCCTCCTTGTATTAACTTTCTAAAATGGGAAACAGAAGAAGGAGTCACGCGGGGAGTGATCATCCTCCTCGAAGGCTCAGAGTGGGGTGCCTAAATGTGTGTGGATGTAACCAAGATGTGAAAAAAGGAGAGATAGGTAGTATGTTTGAGGAAAGGAACCTGGATGTTTTGGCTCTGAGTGAAACGAAGCTCAAGGGTAAAGGGGAAGAGTGGTTTGGAAATGTCTGGGGAGTGAAGTCAGGGGTTAGTGAGAGGACAAGAGCAAGGGAAGGAGTAGCAATACTCCTGAAACAGGAGTTGTGGGAGTATGTGATAGAATGTAAGAAAGTAAATTCTCGATTAATATGGGTAAAATTGAAAGTTGATGGAGAGAGGTGGGTGATTATTGGTGCATATGCACCTGGGCATGAGAAGAAAGATCATGAGAGGCAAGTGTTTTGGGAGCAGCTGAATGAGTGTGTTAGCGGTTTTGATGCACGAGACCGGGTTATAGTGATGGGTGATTTGAATGCAAAGGTGAGTAATGTGGCAGTTGAGGGAATAATTGGTATGCATGGGGTGTTCAGTGTTGTAAATGGAAATGGTGAAGAGCTTGTAGATTTATGTGCTGAAAAAGGACTGATGATTGGGAATACCTGGTTTAAAAAGCGAGATATACATAAGTATACTTATGTAAGTAGGAGAGATGGCCAGAGAGCGTTATTGGATTACGTGTTAATTGACAGGCGTGCGAAAGAGAGACTTTTGGATGTTAATGTGCTGAGAGGTGCAACTGGAGGGATGTCTGATCATTATCTTGTGGAGGCTAAGGTGAAGATTAGTGTGGGTTTTCAGAAAAGAGGAGTGAATGTTGGGGTGAAGAAGGTGGTGAGAGTAAGTGAGCTTGGGAAGGAGACCTGTGTGGGGAAGTACCAGGAGAGACTGTGTACAGAATGGAAAAAGGTGAGAACAATGGAAGTAAGGGGAGTGGGGGAGGAATGGGATGTATTTAGGGAATCAGTGATGGATTGCGCAAAAGATGCTTGTGGCATGAGAAGAGTGGGAGGTGGGC
Source organism: Panulirus ornatus (assembly GCF_036320965.1). Lineage (NCBI taxonomy): Eukaryota > Metazoa > Arthropoda > Malacostraca > Decapoda > Palinuridae > Panulirus > Panulirus ornatus. Next base: position 3,911,122 of record NC_092277.1, on the reverse strand, counting down.
TGTTTAGAAAGGGTAGTGAGTGGTGGGATGAAGAAGTAAGAGTATTAGTGAAAGAGAAGAGAGAGGCATTTGGACGATTTTTGCAGGGAAAAAATGCAATTGAGTGCGAGAAGTATAAAAGAAAGAGACAGGAGGTCAAGAGAAAGGTGCAAGAGGTGAAAAAAAGGGCAAATGAGAGTTGGGGTGAGAGACTATCAGTAAATTTTAGGGAGAATAAAAAGATGTTCTGGAAAGAGGTAAATAGGGTGCGTAAGACAAGGGAGCAAATGGGAACTTCAGTGAAGGGCGTAAATGGGGAGGTGATAACAAGTAGCGGTGATGTGAGAAGGAGATGGAATGAGTATTTTGAAGGTTTGTTGAATGTGTCTGATGACAGAGTGGCAGATATAGGGTGTTTTGGTCGAGGTGGTGTGCAAAGTGAGAGGGTTAGGGAAAATGATTTGGTAAACAGAGAAGAGGTAGTAAAAGCTTTGCGGAAGATGAAAGCCGGCAAGGCAGCAGGTTTGGATGGTATTGCAGTGGAATTTATTAAAAAAGGGGGTGACTGTATTGTTGACTGGTTGGTAAGGTTATTTAATGTATGTATGACTCATGGTGAGGTGCCTGAGGATTGGCAGAATGCGTGCATAGTGCCATTGTACAAAGGCAAAGGGGATAAGAGTGAGTGCTCAAATTACAGAGGTATAAGTTTGTTGAGTATTCCTGGTAAATTATATGGGAGGGTATTGATTGAGAGGGTGAAGGCATGTACAGAGCATCAGATTGGGGAAGAGCAGTGCGGTTTCAGAAGTGGTAGAGGATGTGTGGATCAGGTGTTTGCTTTGAAGAATGTATGTGAGAAATACTTAGAAAAGCAAATGGATTTGTATGTAGCATTTATGGATCTGGAGAAGGCATATGATAGAGTTGATAGAGATGCTCTGTGGAAGGTATTAAGAATATATGGTGTGGGAGGCAAGTTGTTAGAAGCAGTGAAAAGTTTTTATCGAGGATGTAAGGCATGTGTACGTGTAGGAAGAGAGGAAAGTGATTGGTTCTCCGTGAATGTAGGTTTGCGGCAGGGGTGTGTGATGTCTCCATGGTTGTTTAATTTGTTTATGGATGGGGTTGTTAGGGAGGTAAATGCAAGAGTCCTGGAAAGAGGGGCAAGTATGAAGTCTGTTGGGGATGAGAGAGCTTGGGAAGTGAGTCAGTTGTTGTTCGCTGATGATACAGCGCTGGTGGCTGATTCATGTGAGAAACTGCAGAAGCTGGTGACTGAGTTTGGTAAAGTGTGTGGAAGAAGAAAGTTAAGAGTAAATGTGAATAAGAGCAAGGTTATTAGGTACAGTAGGGGTGAGGGTCAAGTTAATTGGGAGGTGAGTTTGAATGGAGAAAAACTGGAGGAAGTGAAGTGTTTTAGATATCTGGGAGTGGATCTGTCAGCGGATGGAACCATGGAAGCGGAAGTGGATCATAGGGTGGGGGAGGGGGCGAAAATTTTGGGAGCCTTGAAAAATGTGTGGAAGTCGAGAACATTATCTCGGAAAGCAAAAATGGGTATGTTTGAAGGAATAGTGGTTCCAACAATGTTGTATGGTTGCGAGGCGTGGGCTATGGATAGAGATGTGCGCAGGAGGATGGATGTGCTGGAAATGAGATGTTTGAGGAAAATGTGTGGTGTGAGGTGGTTTGATCGAGTAAGTAACGTAAGGGTAAGAGAGATGTGTGGAAATAAAAAGAGCGTGGTTGAGAGAGCAGAAGAGGGTGTTTTGAAATGGTTTGGGCACATGGAGAGAATGAGTGAGGAAAGATTGACCAAGAGGATATATGTGTCGGAGGTGGAGGGAACGAGGAGAAGAGGGAGACCAAATTGGAGGTGGAAAGATGGAGTGAAAAAGATTTTGTGTGATCGGGGCCTGAACATGCAGGAGGGTGAAAGGAGGGCAAGGAATAGAATGAATTGGAGCGATGTGGTATACAGGGGTTGACGTGCTGTCAGTGGATTGAATCAAGGCATGTGAAGCGTCTGGGGTAAACCATGGAAAGCTGTGTAGGTATGTATATTTGCGTGTGTGGACGTGTGTATGTACATGTGTATGGGGGGGGGGGGGGTTGGGCCATTTCTTTCGTCTGTTTCCTTGCGCTACCTCGCAGACGCGGGAGACAGCGACAAAGTATAAAAAAAAAGAAAAAAAAATATATATTTATATATTTCCCTGGGGATAGTGGAGAAAGAATACATCCCACGTATTCCCCGCGTGTCGTAGATGGCGACTAAAAGGGAAGGGAGCGGGGGGCTAGAAATCCTCCCCTCTTGTTTTTTTTTTTCCAAAGAAGGAACAGAGAAGGGGGTCAGATGAGGATATTCCCTCAAAGGCCCAGTCCTCTGTCCTTAACGCTACCTCGCTAACGCGGGAAATGGCGAATGTTAATGTGCTGAGAGGTGCAACTGGAGGGATGTCTGATCATTATCTTGTGGAGGCTAAGGTGAAGATTTGTATGGGTTTTCAGAAAAAAAGAGTGAATGTTGGGGTAAAGAGGGTAGTGAGAGTAAGTGAGCTTGGGAAGGAGACTTGTGTGAGGAAGTACCAGGAGAGACTGAGTACAGAATGGAAAAAGGAGAGAACAATGGAAGTAAGGGGAGTGGGGGAGGAATGGGATGTATTTAGGGAATCAGTGATGGATTGCGCAAAAGATGCTTGTGGCATGAGAAGAGTGGGAGGTGGGTTGATTAGAAAGGGTAGTGAGTGGTGGGATGAAGAAGTAAGAGTATTAGTGAAAGAGAAGAGAGAGGCATTTGGACGATTTTTGCAGGGAAAAAATGCAGTTGAGTGGGAGACGTATAAAAGAAAGAGACAGGAGGTCAAGAGAAAGGTGCAAGAGGTGAAAAAAAGGGCAAATGAGAGTTGGGGTGAAAGAGTATCATTAAATTTTAGGGAGAATAAAAAGATGTTCTGGAAGGAGGTAAATAAAGTGCGTAAGACAAGGGAGCAAATGGGAACTTCAGTGAAGGGCGCAAATGGGGAGGTGATAACAAGTAGTGGTGATGTGAGAAGGAGATGGAGTGAGTATTTTGAAGGTTTGTTGAATGTGTTTGATGATAGAGTGGCAGATATAGGGTGTTTTGGTCGAGGTGGTGTGCAAAGTGAGAGGGTTAGGGAAAATGATTTGGTAAACAGAGAAGAGGTAGTAAAAACTTTGTATGTATGACTCACGGTGAGGTGCCTGAGGATTGGCGGAATGCGTGCATAGTGCCATTGTACAAAGGCAAAGGGGATAAGAGTGAGTGCTCAAATTACAGAGGTATAAGTTTGTTGAGTATTCCTGGTAAATTATATGGGAGGGTATTGATTGAGAGGGTGAAAGCATGTACAGAGCATCAGATTGGGGAAGAGCAGTGTGGTTTCAGAAGTGGTAGAGGATGTGTGGATCAGGTGTTTGCTTTGAAGAATGTATGTGAGAAATACTTAGAAAAGCAAATGGATTTGTATGTAGCATTTATGGATCTGGAGAAGGCATATGATAGAGTTGATAGAGATGCTCTGTGGAAGGTATTAAGAATATATGGTGTGGGAGGCAAGTTGTTAGAAGCAGTGAAAAGTTTTTATCGAGGATGTAAGGCATGTGTACGTGTAGGAAGAGAGGAAAGTGACTGGTTCTCAGTGAATGTAGGTTTGCGGCAGGGGTGTATGATGTCTCCATGGTTGTTTAATTTGTTTATGGATGGGGTTGTTAGGGAGGTAAATGCAAGAGTTTTGGAAAGAGGGGCAAGTATGAAGTCTGTTGGGGATGAGAGAGCTTGGGAAGTGAGTCAGTTGTTGTTCGCTGATGATACAGCGCTGGTGGCTGATTCATGTGAGAAACTGCAGAAGCTGGTGACTGAGTTTGGTAAAGTGTGTGGAAGAAGAAAGTTAAGAGTAAATGTGAATAAGAGCAAGGTTATTAGGTACAGTAGGGTTGAGGGTCAAGTCAATTGGGAGGTGAGTTTGAATGGAGAAAAACTGGAGGAAGTGAAGTGTTTTAGATATCTGGGAGTGGATCTGGCAGCGGATGGAACCATGGAAGCGGAAGTGGATCATAGGGTGGGGGAGGGGGCGAAAATTCTGGGAGCCTTGAAGAATGTGTGGAAGTCGAGAACATTATCTCGGAAAGCAAAAATGAGTATGTTTGAAGGAATAGTGGTTCCAACAATGTTGTATGGTTGCGAGGCTTGGGCTATGGATAGAGTTGTGCGCAGGAGGATGGATGTGCTGGAAATGAGATGTTTGAGGACAATGTGTGGTGTGAGGTGGTTTGATCGAGTAAGTAACGTAAGGGTAAGAGAGATGTGTGGAAATAAAAAGAGCGTGGTTGAGAGAGCAGAAGAGGGTGTTTTGAAATGGTTTCGGCACATGGAGAGAATGAGTGAGGAAAGATTGACCAAGAGGATATATGTGTCGGAGGTGGAGGGAACGAGGAGAAGAGGGAGACCAAATTGGAGGTGGAAAGATGGAGTGAAAAAGATTTTGTGTGATCGGGGCCTGAACATGCAGGAGGGTGAAAGGAGGGCAAGGAATAGAGTGAATTGGAGCGATGTGGTATACCGGGGTTGACGTGCTGTCAGTGGATTGAATCGGGGCATGTGAAGGTCTGGGGTAAACCATGGAAAGCTGTGTAGGTATGTATATTTTGCGTGTGTGGACGTATGTATATACATGTGTATGGGGGTGGGTTGGGCCATTTCTTTCGTCTGTTTCCTTGCGCTACCTCGCAAACGCGGGAGACAGCGACAAAGCAAAAAAAAAAAAATATATATATATATATATATATAGTGCCATTGTACAAAGGCAAAGGGGATAAGAGTGAGTGCTCAAATTACAGAGGTATAAGTTTGTTGAGTATTCCTGGTAAATTATATGGGAGGATATTGATTGAGAGGGTGAAGGCTTGTACAGAGCATCAGATTGGGGAAGAGCAGTGTGGTTTCAGAAGTGGTAGAGGATGTGTGGATCAGGTGTTTGCTTTGAAGAATGTATGTGAGAAATACTTAGAAAAACAAATGGATTTGTATGTAGCATTTATGGATCTGGAGAAGGCATATGATAGAGTTGATAGAGATGCTCTGTGGAAGGTATTAAGAATATATGGTGTGGGAGGCAAGTTGTTAGAAGCAGTGAAAAGTTTTTATCGAGGATGTAAGGCATGTGTACGTGTAGGAAGAGAGGAAAGTGATTGGTTCTCAGTGAATGTAGGTTTGCGGCAGGGGTGTGTGATGTCTCCATGGTTGTTTAATTTGTTTATGGATGGGGTTGTTAGGGAGGTGAATGCAAGAGTTTTGGAAAGAGGGGCAAGTATGAAGTCTGTTGGGGATGAGAGAGCTTGGGAAGTGAGTCAGTTGTTGTTCGCTGATGATACAGCGCTGGTGGCTGATTCATGTGAGAAACTGCAGAAGCTGGTGACTGAGTTTGGTAAAGTGTGTGAAAGAAGAAAGTTAAGAGTAAATGTGAATAAGAGCAAGGTTATTAGGTACAGTAGGGTTGAGGGTCAAGTCAATTGGGAGGTGAGTTTGAATGGAGAAAAACTGGAGGAAGTGAAGTGTTTTAGATATCTGGGAGTGGATCTTGCAGCGGATGGAACCATGGAAGCGGAAGTGGATCATAGGGTGGGGGAGGGGGCGAAAATTCTGGGAGCCTTGAAGAATGTGTGGAAGTCGAGAACATTATCTCGGAAAGCAAAAATGAGTATGTTTGAAGGAATAGTGGTTCCAACAATGTTGTATGGTTGCGAGGCGTGGGCTATGGATAGAGTTGTGCGCAGGAGGATGGATGTGCTGGAAATGAGATGTTTGAGGACAATGTGTGGTGTGAGGTGGTTTGATCGAGTAAGTAACGTAAGGGTAAGAGAGATGTGTGGAAATAAAAAGAGCGTGGTTGAGAGAGCAGAAGAGGGTGTTTTGAAATGGTTCGGGCACATGGAGAGAATGAGTGAGGAAAGATTGACCAAGAGAATATATGTGTCGGAGGTGGAGGGAACGAGGAGAAGAGGGAGACCAAATTGGAGGTGGAAAGATGGAGTGAAAAAGATTTTGTGTGATCGGGGCCTGAACATGCAGGAGGGTGAAAGGAGGGCAAGGAATAGAGTGAATTGGAGCGATGTGGTATACCGGGGTTGACGTGCTGTCAGTGGATTGAATCAGGGCATGTGAGGCGTCTGGGGTAAACCATGGAAAGCTGTGTAGGTATGTATATTTGCGTGTGTGGACGTATGTATATACATGTGTATGGGGGTGGGTTGGGCCATTTCTTTCGTCTGTTTCCTTGCGCTACCTCGCAAACGCGGGAGACAGCGACAAAGCAAAAAAAAAAGAAAAAAAATATATATATATATATATATATATATATATATATATATATATATATATATATATATATATATATATATATATATATATATGTAAGGCATGTGTACGTGTAGGAAGTGAATGTAGGTTTGCGGCAGGGGTGTGTGATGTCTCCATGGTTGTTTAATTTGTTTATGGATGGGGTTGTTAGGGAGGTGAATGCAAAAGTTTTGGAAAGAGGGGCAAGTATGAAGTCTGTTAGGGATGAGAGAGCTTGGGAAGTGAGTCAGTTGTTGTTCGCTGATGATACAGCGCTGGTGGCTGATTCATGTGAGAAACTGCAGAAGCTGGTGACTGAGTTTGGTAAAGTGTGTGAAAGAAGAAAGTTAAGAGTAAATGTGAATAAGAGCAAGGTTATTAGGTACAGTAGGGTTGAGGGTCAAGTCAATTGGAAGGTAAGTTTGAATGGAGAAAAACTGGAGGAAGTAAAGTATTTTAGATATCTGGGAGTGGATCTGGCAGCGGATGGAACCATGGAAGCGGAAGTGAATCATAGGGTGGGGGAGGGGGCGAAAATTCTGGGAGCCTTGAAGAATGTTTGGAAGTCGAGAACATTATCTCGGAAAGCAAAAATGGGTATGTTTGAAGGAATAGTGGTTCCAACAATGTTGTATGGTTGCGAGGCGTGGGCTATGGATAGAGTTGTGCGCAGGAGGGTGGATGTGCTGGAAATGAGATGTTTGAGGACAATATGTGGTGTGAGGTGGTTTGATCGAGTAAGTAATGTAAGGGTAAGAGAGATGTGTGGAAATAAAAAGAGTGTGGCTGAGAGAGCAGAAGAGGGTGTTTTGAAATGGTTTGGTCACATGGAGAGAATGAGTGAAGAAAGATTGACCAAGAGGATATATGTGTCAGAGGTGGAGGGAACGAGGAGAAGTGGGAGACCAAATTGGAGGTGGAAAGATGGAGTGAAAAAGATTTTGAGTGATCGGGGCCTGAACATGCAGGAGGGTGAAAGGAGGGCAAGGAATAGAGTGAATTGGAACGATGTGGTATACCGGGGTCGACGTGCTGTCAATGGATTGAACCAGGGCATGTGAAGCGTCTGGGGTAAACCATGGAAAGTTGAATGGGGCCTGGATGTGGAAAGGGAGCTGTGGTTTCGGTGCATTATTACATGACAGCTAGAGACTGAGTGTGAACGAATGGGGCCTTTGATGTCTTTTCCTAGCGCTACCTCGCACATATGAGGGGGGAGGGGGTTGTTATTCCATGTGTGGCGAGGTGGCGATGGGAACAAATAAAGGCAGACAGTATGATTTAAGTACATGTGTATATATGTATATGTCTGTGTGTGTATATATATGTGTACATTGAGATGTATAGGTATGTATATCTGCGTGTGTGGACGTGTAAGTATATACATGTGTATGTGGGCGGGTTGGGCCATTCTTTCGTCTGTTTCCTTGCGCTACCTCGCTAACGCGGGAGACAGCGACAAAGCAAAATAATAATAATAATAAAAAAAATATATATATATATATATATATATTCCGATGAGTCCACGGGGAGATGAAACACGATAAGTTCCCAAGTGCACTTTCGTGTAATAATCACATCATCAGGGAAGACACAAGAGATAAATATAACAGTCAGTTGATGTACAACGAAGAGACGTAGCTGGGACGCCATTTGGTAAAGAAGCGACTGCTCGAATGAAGATCGGGTGTGTTAAGTCTGGCAACAAGCGAATCATAATCTTATGTGGACCAGAAGGTGAACTGCTTACAAATTTTATCAACAATAAACCTATCCAATTTGTATAGACCTTCACAAATATTAAGGTTACAATTCTTTGTGTATTTGATGATAACATTCATTGATATCGCTCGTGGTACAGGACTTAGAATTAATAACTGCGTTGGCATTATTCCGTCAGTACAATGATCCTAATTTTCAACATGATTAAACAAGGCATTTGATTCTTGTCCTGTTCTTATACTATATTTACATTGCTTAAGTTGACCAGAAAGATCCTCACCAGTCTGCCCAACATAAGGATCGAGGTGCCTCACTCCTCCAGCAACTCAAGCAGACCTCATCATCAGGCCCATGTTCCTTGTAAAGGTCGAGTTGATTCAGGATCCTACTTGGTTTTTGCATATCATCGTACTACACTCCAGTACCTCTTCCCACTCTCACATAATCATCGACTGGAAGGTTACTTATGATTCTCCAATTGATCTCCTCACATATCTCCTTTTCTCTCTCAATGGTTCTTCCCTCTGATTCTCTTCCTGATTAGTTAGTTCTGTGACCGATAGTTTCCTCCTGATGAACGTTTGGAAAAGTTTTGAACTGTCTCTTGCCTCGTCCACAATGTTCTGGTCAAAGCCTCATCTCTGTGCTCCTCCCTCCTCCTCCTCATAATAATAATAATAATAATAATAATAATAATAATAATAATAATAATAATAATAATAATAATAATAATAATAATAATAATAATAATAATAATAATAATGATAATAATAATAATAATAATAATAACGATAATAATAATAATAATAATAATCATAATAATAATAATAATAACAATAATAATAATAATAATAATAATAATAAAATAATTTTTTTTTTTTTTTGCTTTGTCGCTGTCTCCCGCGTTTGCGAGGTAGCGCAAGGAAACAGACGAAAGAAATGGCCCAACCCACCCCCATACACATGTATATACATACGTCCACACACGCAAATATACATACCTACACAGCTTTCCATGGTTTACCCCAGACGCTTCACATGCCTTGATTCAATCCACTGACAGCACGTCAACCCCGGTATACCACATCGCTCCAATTCACTCTATTCCTTGCCCTCCTTTCACCCTCCTGCATGTTCAGGCCCCGATCACACAAAATATTTTTCACTCCATCTTTCCACCTCCAATAATAATAATAATAATAATAATAATAATAAAAATCATAATGATAGTAATAATAATCATAATGATAATGCTAATAATGATGATAAGAATAATGATAATATTAATGATAATAATGATAGTGATACTGATAATGATAATTTGTACATTATATGAGAGAGAGAGAGAGAGAGAGAGAGAGAGAGAGAGAGAGAGAGAGAGAGAGAGAGAGAGAGAGAGAGAGAGAGAGAGTCTATGTTCTAGCAATTTACTCAACTCTCACAATTATTGTACCAACATAAGCACATTTTATACTATATATGAAATATATTTTTTACAATACGTCAATAACAATTTAGATAACAATGTCAATAAATTGCCAAAAGACTTAAATACAGTACAGAAGATTTACATCAACCATCAAATCTATAAAAGAAAAGTGATAGTATTTCAGTGTAACTACTCACAAAAATCAAAATATGCAACAAAAAGAAATACCTTTGACATGCACGGCATTTTGCCTGATTCCACTGCGCCTTCATCTTTACTACTTAAACTAAGTAGATATGACCTAAAGGTTACGTCAGAGACAATCTTCACTGCTTCTCTATCTTCAAAACTCCAGTGTTAATACACCCTCATATCTGTAGTCATCTTCGGTTTATCCTGAGCCCCGTTGACCTGTCCAAACTTTATGCCTAGCACGAGTTTATTATTATCATTACTATCAATATTGCTACAATATATTTGCATTCAGATATATGAAAATATTTGTATATTTATAAAATTATATAAAAATAAAGATAAATTTGCATATATAATATATATCAATTATATATTTACATAAAAATCTGTAAACCGAGCAAAATGAAAATTCTACATGTACTTCAGTGGGTGGAACAAAACACTAAGGTCAAGTCATCTGAGTCTGGTTTGATCAGAAGGATCATTCCCTGTATATAGTAAGTTCACAGGTTCTCAAGACCATTGTCCAAGATGTGCTGCAACACAGTCCTCTCCCGGGTCGAGGTTGATAACCTCATCTCACACGGACAAGTCTTGGGTTCTGGCGCTTTCGGAACAGCCTATCTTGTAAGATGGGACAACAAGGATGCCGTAATAAAAGTGGGCGAGGGAAATGTAACGCGATACGATTTCGAAGTGGAGGCTTATTTCATGCAGAGATTAAACGGCGCTGGAGGAGCCCCAACACTTCTGGCAGTTTCTTACGATCCTCTGTGTCTTCTCCTGTCTTTCGAGGGCCACCAAACGCTCGAGAACCTCTTGAAAGACCATGATTTACCCGACAGATACTTGGGTCTGATCGGGCTACAGATCTGCTTACGTTTACAAGAGATTCACGCCCTAGGGATCGTTCATTTTGACCTCCACTCAGGTAACATTCTGGTAACCGTGCCAGACGACCTTTCACTCCCTCCAAAAGTCAGTATCATCGATTTTGGTTTGGCATCATACACTGAGTCTGCCCTTGCCCACCTCCCTAGAGAAGACCGGTACCTGGCTCTGACGAACGGCGGCGCCAATACCTGCCCCTGCTATATACGAGATGATCTGGAGGACTTGACGGAAATGCTCCTCGAGGACATTTTCGACTCCATGGAGGATGAAGCCCCGTCGTCCGTCCATAAAGTGACTCTGGATGTCGCAGAGGGCCTTGTGGACGGTCTGGATGAACTGGTGGCCAGTCTCAGGGAAGCCTTCGACTGAGGCCTGCGCTCATCTCCAGCGCTGTTCACATCTTCCTTGGCTCACACGGTCAAGGCTCCATATAAATATCCATCATGCTTGTTCTATCGATCTCTTCTGCAAAAGACACGATCGCCTCCTTAGACGTGGAGTCCCACTTGCATGAACTTATCAGAGGAGCAGACTCTCGTTACTCATAGATCCTCCCTCACTGGACAGCCCAGAGAAGGCCCTCAAAACCCTTCTCCAGCACTGCACAATCAAGGAGGCCCTCTCAGTCGTGTGTCCACCGTGGAGGGAGGTACTTTCCTATCAACGATTCCTCGAGGCATATTAATCGTGCCACGTATGAACTTGTGCTACATGTTCTCCGTCCGGGGAGTTGCCAGAGTGAATGGAGGGGTGCAGGAGTGGGGGCAGATACCTTAAGTTGATGTTCTTTTCTTTCAACTAATTTCATAGTGGACTGGTCCTATTCTTTTTAAATCTTAGTTTCTGTTAAGGACATACCAATCATCGTTTCTCCTCCGGCTCTTGGGTGTTTATGATATATATATATATATATATATATATATATATATATATATATATATATATATATATATATATATATATATATATATATATATATATATATATATATATATATATATATATTCATACTACTCGCCATTTCTCGCGTTAGCGAGGTAGCGTTAAAAACAGAGTACTGGGCCTCTGAGGGAATATCCTCACCTGGCCCCCTTCTCTGTTCCTACTTTTGGAAAATTAAAAAAGAAAATGAGAGGGGAGGATTACCAGCCCCCCGCTCCCTTCCCTTTTAGTCGCCTTCTACGGCAAGCAGGGAATACGTGGGAAGTATTCTTTCTCCCCTATCCCCAGGGACAGGGGAGAAAGAATACATCCCACGTATTCCCTGCGTGTCGAAGGCGGCTAAAAGGGGAGGGAGCAGGGGACTGGAAATCCTTCCCTTCATTTCTTTTTTTTTTTTTTCCAAAAGAAGGAACAGAGAAGGGGGCCAGGTGAGGATATTCCTTCAAAGGCCCAGTCCTCTGTTCTTAATGCTACCTCGCTAACGCGGGAAATGGCGAGTAGTATGAAAGAAAAAAAAAAAAAAAAAAAATATATATATATATATATATATATATATATATATATATTATATATATATATATATATATATTCTTTTTCTTTTTCTTTCAAACTATTCGCCATTTCCCGCGTTAGCGAGGTAGCGTTAAGAACAGAGAACTGGCCTTTGAGGGAATATCCTCACCTGGCCCCCTTCTCTGTTCCTTCTTTTGGAATTTTTTTTTATAATTTTATATATATATATATATATATATATATATATATATATATATATATATATATATATATATATATATATATATATATATATATATATATATATATATATATTCCCCCTGGGGATAGGGGAGAAAGAATACTTCCCACGTATTCCCCGCGTGTCGTAGAAGGCGACTAAAAGGGGAGGGAGCGAGGGGCTGGAAATCCTCCCCTCTCGTCTTTTTCTTTTTTTTTTTTCCCCAAAAGAAGGAACAGAGAAGGGGGCCAGGTGAGGATATTCCCTCAAAGGCCCAGTCCTCTGTTCTCAACGCTACCTCGCTAACGCGAGAAATGGCGAATAGTATGAAAGAAAGAAGGAAATATATATATATATATATATATATATATATATATATATATATATATATTATATTATTATTATTATGCTTTGTCGCTGTCTCCCGCGTTTGCGAGGTAGCGCAAGGAAACAGACGAAAGAAATGGCCCAACCCCCCCCCCCCCATACACATGTATATACATACGTCCACACACGCAAATATACATACCTACACAGCTTTCCATGGTTTACCCCAGACGCTTCACATGCCTTGATTCATTCCACTGACAGCACGTCAACCCCGGTATACCACATCGCTCCAATTCACTCTATTCCTTGCCCTCCTTTCACCCTCCTGCATGTTCAGGCCCCGATCACACAAAATCTTTTTCACTCCATCTTTCCACCTCCAATTTGGTCTCCCTCTTCTCCTCGTTCCCTCCACCTCCGACACATATATTCTCTTGGTCAATCTATCCTCATTCATTCTCTCCATGTGCCCGAACCATTTCAAAACACCCTCTTCTGCTCTCTCAACCACGCTCTTTTTATTTCCACACATCTCTCTTACCCTTACGTTACTTACTCGATCAAACCACCTCACACCACACATTGTCCTCAAACATCTCATTTCTAGCACATCCATCCTCCTGCGCACAACTCTATCCATAGCCCACGCCTCGCAACCATACAACATTGTTGGAACCACTATTCCTTCAAACATACCCATTTTTGCTTTCCGAGAAAATGTTCTCGACTTCCACACATTCTTCAAGGCTCCCAGAATTTTCGCCCCCTCCCCCACCCTATGATCCACTTCCGCTTCCATGGTTCCATCCGCTGCCAGATCCACTCCCAGATATCTAAAACACTTCACTTCCTCCAGTTTTTCTCCATTCAAACTCACCTCCCAATTGACTTGACCCTCAACCCTACTGTACCTAATAACCTTGCTCTTATTCACATTTACTCTTAACTTTCTTCTTTCACACTTTTTACCAAACTCAGTCACCAGCTTCTGCAATTTCTCACATGAATCAGCCACCAGCGCTGTATCATCAGTGAACAACAACTTACTCACTTCCCAAGCTCTCTCATCCCCAACAGACTTCATACTTGCCCCTCTTTCCAAAACTCTTGCATTCACCTCCCTAACAACCCCATCCATAAACAAATTAAACAACCATGGAGACATCACACACCCCTGCCGCAAACCTACATTCACTGAGAACCAATCACTTTCCTCTCTTCCTACACGTACACATGCCTTACATCCTCGATAAAAACTTTTCACTGCTTCTAACAACTTGCCTCCCACACCATATATTCTTAATACCTTCCACAGAGCATCTCTATCAACTCTTATCATATGCCTTCTCCAGATCCATAAATGCT